>NC_057812.1:23413644-23718266 GCF_018294505.1 Triticum aestivum
ACAGCATAATCACTAGCATCACAAATAATTTCAAAGGGTAGGTTCCAATCAGGTGGCTGAACAACAGGTGCAGTGACTAATGCTTTCTTAAGTATTTCAAATGCTTCTACACAATCATCATCAAAGACAAATGGTATATCTTTTTGCAATAAATTAGTCAGAGGCCGAGAAATTTTTTAGAAGCCTTAATGAACCTCCTATAAAATCTGGCGTGACAAAGGAAACTTCTTATTCCTTTGATGTCCTTGGGACATGGCATCTTTTCAATAGCATCAACCTTGGCTTTATCAACTTCAATACCTCTTTCAGAAACTTTGTGCCCCAAGACAATACCTTCATTAACCATAAAGTGGCACTTTTCCCAATTCAAGACAAGATTGGTTTCTTCACATCTCTGCAAAACTCGATCAAGATTGCTCAAGCTATCATCAAAAGAGGAACCATAGACGGAAAAGTCGTCCATGAAAACCTCACAAATCTTTTCACAAAAGTCAGAGAATATAGCCATCATGCATCTTTGAAAGGTAGCAGATGCATTACATAAACCAAAAGGCATACGTCTATAAGCAAAAGTACCAAAAGGGCATGTAAAAGTAGTCATTGATTGATCTCTAGCCGACACAGGTATTTGAGAGAAACCAGAATAACCATCTAGAAAGCAATAGTGTGTATGTTTGCATAATATTTCTAGCATTTAATAAATAAAAGGAAAGGGGTAATGATCTTTCTTAGTAGCTTTATTTAATTTGCGGAAATCAATTACCATCCTATAACCTGTGATAATTCTTTGTGGAATCAATTCATCTTTATCATTAGGAACAACAGTAATACCTCCCTTCTTAGGGACACAATGGACAGGACATACCCACTCACTATCAGCAACGGGATAGATTATACCTGCCTCCAGAAGCTTTAGTATTTCTTTTCTTACCACTTCTTTCATTTTAGGATTCAGACGTCATTGAGTTTCACGAACTGGTTTGGCATCTACTTCGAAATTTATTTTATGTTGACATAGAGTGGGACTAATACCCTTAAGATCATCAAGAGTATATCCAATAGCAGTACGATGCTTTCTTCTTCATGCTCTGAAAGGTTAGCACTAATAATAACAGGATATATCTTCTTTTCATCAAGATAAGCATACTTAAGATTATCAGGCAAGGGTTTAAGATCAAACACGGGATCACCCTTGGGTGGAGGAGGATCTCCTAAAATTTCAACAGGCAAATTGTGTTGCAGAATAGGTTCATGTTTTAAAGAATACTTCATCTATTTCCCTTCTTTCATTCATGAACATATCATTTTGATGGTCTAGCAAATAGTGTTCTAAAGGATCACTAGGAGGTATGGCAATAGAAGCAAGACCAATAATTTCATCCTTACTAGGTAATTCTTCCTCACGATGTTGTTTACTAAATTTAGAGAAATTAAACTCATGAACCATATCATCCAAGCCAATAGTAACAACATTCTTTGTGCAATCTATGGTAGCATTAACAGTATTTAAGAAGGGTCTACCAAATATAATGGGACAAAAGCTATCTTGCGGAGAAGTAAGAACAAGAAAATCAGTAGGATATTTAGTTTTCCCACACAAGACTTCAACATCTCTAACAATTCCAATTGGTGAAATAGTATCTCTATTGGCAAGTTTAATTGTGGCATCAATACCTTCTAACTCAGCAGGTGCAATTTCATTCTTAATTTCTTCATATAAAGTATGCGGTATAACACTAGCACTAGCACCCATATCACATAAGCCATGATAACAATGATCTCCTATTTTAACAGAAATAACAGGCACGCCTACCACAGGTCTATGTTTATCTTTATCACAGGGTTTAACAATTCTAGCAGTTTCACCTTCGAACTGAATAGCATGCCCATCAACATTATCAGACAAGAGATCTTTAACAATAGCAATATTAGGTTCTACTTTAACTCGCTCAGGAGGTGTATAAGTTCTAATATTGCTTTTACGAACAACAGTTGAAGCTTTAGCATGATCCTTTATTCTAACAGGGAAAGGTGGTTTCTCAACATAAGAAGTAGGAACAGTAGGATCATTATAAGTGACAGTCTTTTCTTCAACTTTAATAGGTGCAGCTACTTTTACTTCTATGGGAGGATGACATTTAAACCACTTCTCCTTAGGGAGATCAATATAAGTAGCAAAAGATTCACAGAAAGAAGCTACTATCTCAGAGTCAAGTCCATATTTAGTGCTAAACTTACAGAAAATATCAGTATCCATAAAAGATTTAACACAATCAAACTTAGGTGTCATACCTGACTCCTTACCTTCATCGAGGTCCCAATCTTCAGAGTTGCGTTTAATTCTATCCAATAAATTCCATCTGAATTCAGTAGTCTTCATCATAAAAGATCCAGCACAAGAAGTATCGAGCATGGTGCGATTGTTATCAGAAAGCCGAGAATATAAATTTTGAATAATCATTTCTCTTGGAAGCTCATGATTGGGGCATGAATATAACATTGATTTAAGCCTCCCCCAAGCTTGAGCGATGCTTTCTCCTTCGCGAGGCCAGAAATTATATATATATAATTGCGATCACGATGAACAAGATGCATAGGGTAATACTTTTGATGAAATTCCAACTTCAATCTTTTATAGTCCCATGATCTCATATCATCACATAGCCTATACCATATCAATGTGTCTCCCTTCAAAGATAAAGGGAAAACCTTCTTCTTAGCAACATCATCGGGTATACCTGCAAGCTTAAATAATCCACAAACTTTATCCACATATATTAAGTGCTCATCGGGATGCTTTGTTCCATCTCCTGTAAAAGGGTTAGCTAGCAGTTTTTCCATCATACCCGAAGGAAATTCAAAAGGAGTTTCATTTTCAATAGGTTCAGTAGGTTGAGGCGCAATTGTTTCCTCTACTGGATGGGGTGAAGATACCCCGAACAAGCCCCTCAAAGAATTACTTTCCATAGTAACAAGTGACAGTAAATTTCAGCACACTATATAAATTTTTCCTTACCAAATTCCACCTACCAAAGGTGCTACACTCCCTGGCAACGGCGCCAGAAAAGAGTCTTGATGACCCACAAGTATAGGGGATCTACCGTAGTCCTTTCGATAAGTAAGAGTGTCGAACCCAACGAGGAGCAGAAGGAAATGATAAGCGGCTTTCAGCAAGGTATTCTCTGCAAGTACTGAAATAAGAGGTTGCAGATAGTTTTGTGATAAGATAGATTGTAACGAGCAACAAGTAACAAAAGTAAATAAAGTGCAGCAAGGTGCCCCAATCCTTTTGTAGCAAAGGACAAGCCAGAACAAACTCTTATAATAGCAAAAGTGCTCCTGAGGACACATGGGAATATCGTCAAGCTAGTTTTCATCACGTTCATCTGATTCGCGTTCAATACTTTGATAATTTGATATGTGGGTGGACCGGTGCTTGGGTGCTGTTCTTACTTGAACAAGCATCCCACTTATGATTAACCTTTATTGCAAGCATCCGCAACTACAAAAAAAGTATTAAGGTAAACCTAACCATAGCATGAAACATATGGATGCAAATCAGTCCCTTACGAAGCAACGCATAAACTAGGGTTTAAGCTTCTGTCACTCTAGCAACCCATCATCTACTTATTACTTCCCAATGCCTTCCTCTTGGCCCAAATAATAGTGAAGTGTTATGTAGTCGATGTCCACATAACACCACTAGAGGCTAGACAACATACATCTTATCAAAATATCAAACGAATACCAAATTCACATGACTACTCATAGCAAGACTTCTCCCTTGTCCTTAGGTACAAACGTAATTACTCACAAAGCATATTCATGTTCATAATCTGAGGGGTAATAATATGCATATAGGATATGAACATATGATCTTCCACCAATTAAACCAACTAGCATCAACTACAAGGAGTAATCAACACTGCTAGCAACCTACTAGCACCAATCCCGGACTTTGAGACAAGAATTGGATACAAGAGATGAACTAGGGTTTGGAGATGAGATGGTGCTGGTGAAGATGTTGATGGAGATTGCCCTCTCCCGATGGGAGGAGCGTTGGTGATGACAATGGTGATGATTTCCCCCTCCCGGCGGGAAGTTTCCCCGGCAGAACAGCTCTGCCGGAGCTCTAGATTGGATCCGCCAAGGTTCCACCTCGTGGCGGCGGACTCCCGTCATGAAAAGTTCCTTCCTATTTTTTTCTCATCGAAAGACTTCATATAGGAGAAGATGGACGTCGGAGAGCCACCAGGGGGCCCACGAGGTAGGGGGCGCGCCCTAGGGGGGCGCCCCCCACCCTCGTGAGCAGGGTGTGGGCCCCCCTGGCCTTCATCTTTGGCGAGGATTTTTCTTTATTTATTTTAAGATGTTCCATAGAGTTTCAGGACTTTTAGAGTTGCGCAGAATAGGTCTCTAATATTTGCTCCTTTTCCAGCCCAGAATTCCAGCTGCCGGCATTCTCCCTCCTTATGTAAACCTTGTAAAAAAAGAGAGAATAGCCATAAGTATTGTGACATAAAGTGAAATAACAGTCCATAATGCAATAAATATCGATATAAAAGCATGATGCAAAATGGACGTAGCACTCGACAACAACGCTCTTTTATCTTCGTAAATTTGGGTGGCCTCGGCAATGCTTCTAGGGTTTGGGTGGCCTCGACACTTCTATGGTTTGGAGTGCCCTCGTGGCAACGCTTCTAGGGTTTGGGCCGGACCGCCTCTCTCATGAATGTCCGATGTCCGGACTGACAAGGGAGGGGGTAGGAGACCGATGATGTCGCTTGAAGCTACGTCGGTATTTTCCCAAAGTGGAAGGGATGAAGGAGCACAGCGGCGGTAGGTATTTCCCTCAGATATGAAATCAAGGTTATCGAACAAGTAGGAGAACCAAGCAACACAACGTAAATAGCACCTGCACATAAATAACAAATTCTCGGAACCTGATGTGTTAAAGGTGTTGTCAATCCCTTCCGGGGTACAGCGCCTCGAGATTGGCAAATAGACGTGTGGTAAATTTGCAGTAGATTGCTAGATCGAACGCCAAATAAATAAATAAGAATAAATCGCAGCAAAGTATTTTTGGGTTTTTTGTTTAATAGATCTGAAAATAAAAGCAAGAAAAAAATAGATCGCAAAGGCAAATATATGAGGAAGAGGACCCGGGGGCCATAGGTTTCACTAGTGGCTTCTCTCGACAAAAATAGCAAATGGCGGGTGAACAAATTACTGTTGGGCAATTGATAGAACTTCAAATACTCATGATGATATCCAGGAAATGATCATTATATAGGCATCACATCCAAGATTAGTAGACTGACTCCTGCCTGCATCTACTACTATTACTCCACACATCAACCGCTATCCAGCATGCATCTAGTGTATTAAGTTCATGGGGAAACCGAGTAATGCAATAAGAACAATGACATGGTGTAGACAAGATCTATCTATGTAGAGATAGACCCCATCGTTTGGTCCTTAGTAGCAACGAAACATACATGTCGTTTCCCTTTCTGTCACTAGGATCAAGCACCGTAAGATCGGACCCACTACAAAGCACCTCTTCCTATTGCAAGATAAATAGATCAAGTTGGCCAAACAAAGCCCAAACACTAGTACAACGAGCTCCTAAACAAACGGTTTAAAACCCCTTTATTAGAGCAATAATATATGACATGCAACTTACACAAAGCACATCATTAAATTCGTGTGTGAAAGGAGCTTTCAATGATATATTTTTCACATTGTGCATGTCATGTACTATTAACCTTGTCAATAGTCAAATGCGGTCTTAAAAAACGCATTAGGCCCTATATAGATGGAAGGAGGGAGTAGAACATATACAATAGAGCAACAGATTGCATGGTAAAATTAGATAGCACAATTCACTAGAATTTGTGCACTAGTAGAAAACAGGGCTATGGTCCAGGCCGGCTCAGCCCATTAGTCCCGATTCAGTGTAGAACCGGGACTAATGTGGGAATTAGTCCCGGTTCGTGAGCCCAGGGGGGCGGCCGGGCCACGTGGGCCATTGGTCCCGGTTCGTCTGGACCTTTTGGTCCAGGTTGGTGGGACGAACCGGGACCAATGGGCCTGGCTCCTGGCCCACCACCATTGGTCCCGGTTGGTGGCCTGAACCGGGACCAAAGGCTGCCCTTTAGTCCCGGTTCATGCCACAAACCGGGACGAATGAGGTGCCTATATATACCCTCGCCCGCGAGCAGAGCACTCCAGTGCTCTGTTTTTCTCTGGCCGTCGAGGGGAGGGGTTTGTGGTGCTCTAGCTCACCTCCTATGCACATGAGGTGTTGGATGGAATGCCCGAGCCACACTACTTAAACTTTCTCCTCTCGAAGCTCGACCTCCAAGCTCCATTTTCCTCGAGATTTGTCTAGATTTAGCGGTCCGTCACGCCCCGTCCCCGTCTTCACCGCCGTCGATCACCCGCGCTGATCTCATCACCGACACCACCGTGGTGAGTCTCTTGTTCTTATCTTCTTTCTGAAAGGAAAAATATTCTTACTTGTCTGTTTAGATCGATACTTGTATCATTTTCTTACATTTATTATTGCATCTTATATAGTGCGATGGTTTTGGTATCCGCCCCCGTCGGCCCTCGTCCTGTCTATGATTCGGATTTGGTATGTATATTATCTTCATAACTATTCGGATTTATTGTTTATGAAAATTATGCCGACCAACATGACATAGATTTTATTTATCTAGGATGTATGTGAATCGGAAATGCCAACTGACCCTATTGTCGAGAGGTTAAATTTAGTTGAAGAAGAAAACAATTTGTTGAAGGAAAAAATAAAAAAAATGAGGAGGAGAAGATGATATTGGAGTTGCATGTTGCGGATGTCGTCGATGATCACAAGATCAAGATGGATGCAATGCGCTTGAAGATTAGAAAGATTAGAAAATATTCCATTCATACCGAGGCTTGGTATCATTATGCCGTTGGATCAATTGTTACCTTGGTTGCGATTATGATCGCATTTGTTTTCGCATTGAAATGTTTTACATAGTTTCAATGTATGGTTTAATTAATTAGATGCTCTGGAGAGCTATATATGTTGTTAGATGAGAACTATGTATGCACTTTGGTTTTAATGTGATGATGAACTTCTATTAATTTGGACACTTAATTATATATAATGCACGCAGATGAACCGGCAATGGATGTACGGTGACAGACACACCCGCGAGTACATTAAGGGCGTGCATGAGTTTCTCGATGCGGCTGAGGCAAACAAGCAGAATGGTTTTATGTGTTGTCCATGCACTGAATGTGGGAATACGAGGTCTTACTCTAACCGGAAAATCCTTCACTCCCACCTGCTTTACAAGGGTTTCATGCCACACTATAATGTTTGGACGAGGCACGGAGAAATAGGGGTTATGATGGAAGACGGCGAAGAAGAAGAGTACGATGACAACTATGTGCCCCCTGAATACGGTGATGCTGCAACGGGGGGAGCTGGTGAAGATCAAGAGGAACCAGACGATGTGCCCAATGATGCTGCCACGGGTGAAGCTGCTGAAGATCAAGAGGAACCAGACGATGTGCCCGATGATGATGATCTCCGCCGGGTCATTGTCGATGCAAGGACGCAATGCATTAGTCAAAAGGAGAAGCTAAAGTTCGATCGCATGTTAGAGGATCACAAAAAAGGGTTATACCCCAATTGCGAAGATGGCAACACAAAGCTCGGTACCGTACTGGAATTGCTGCAGTGGAAGGCAGAGAATGTTGTGGCTGACAAAGGATTTGAGAAGCTACTGAAAATATTGAAGAAGAAGCTTCCAAAGGATAACGAATTGCCCGACAGTACATACGCAGCAAAGAAGGTCGTATGCCCTCTAGGATTGGAGGTGGAGAAGATACATGCATGCCCTAATGACTGCATCCTCTACCGCGGTGCATACAAGGATCTGAACGCAAGCCCGGTATGCGGTGCGTTGCGGTATAAGATCAGACGAGATGACCCTGGTGATGTTGACGGCGAGCCCCTCAGGAAGAGGGTTCCTGCGAAGGTGATGTGGTATGCTCCTATAATACCATGGTTGAAACGTCTGTTCAGAAACGAAGAGCATGCCAAGTTGATGCGATGGCACAGTGAGAACCGAAAGAAAGATGGGAAGTTGAGAGCACCCGCTGATGGGTCGCAGTGGAGAAAAATCGAGAGAAAGTACTGGGATGAGTTTGCAAAGGACCCAAGGAATGTATGGTTTGCTTTAAGCGCGGATGGCATTAATCCTTTCGGGGAGCAGAGCAGCAATCACAACACCTGGCCCGTGACTCTATGTATGTATAACCTTCCTCCTTGGATGTGCATGAAGCGGAAGTTCATTATGATGCCAGTTCTCATCCAAGGCCCTAAGCAACCCGGCAACAAATTGATGTGTACCTAAGGCCATTAGTTGAAGAACTTTTACAACTGTGGAATGGAAACGGTGTACATACATGGGATGAGCACAGACACGAGGAATTTAACCTTAAGGCGTTGCTGTTCGTGACCATCAACGATTGGCCCACTCTCAGTAACCTTTCAGGACAGACAAACAAAGGATACCACGCATGCACGCACTGTTTAGATGACACTGAAAGTATATACCTGGACAAATGCAGGAAGAATGTGTACCTGGGCCATCGTCGATTTCTTCCGACCAACCATCAATGTCGAAAGAAAGGCAAGCATTTCAAAGGCGAGGCAGATCACCGGAAGAAGCCCGCCATGCGCACCGGTGATCACGTGCTTGCTATGGTCAATGATTTACACTACGTAATCTTTGGAAAGGGTCCCGGTGGACTAGCTGTTCCGAATGACGCTGAGGGACACGCACCCATGTGGAAGAAGAAATCTATATTTTGGGACCTACCCTACTGGAAAGACCTAGAGGTCCGCTCCTCAATCGACATGATGCACGTGACGAAGAACCTTTGCGTGAACCTGCTAGGCTTCTTGGGCGTGTATGGGAAGACAAAAGATACACCCGAGGCACGAGAGGACCTGCAACATTTGCACGAAAAAGACGGCATGCCTCCGAAGTAGTATAAAGGTCCTGCCAGCTACGCTCTTACGAAAGAAGAGAAAGAAATCTTCTTTGAATGCCTGCTCAGTATGAAGGTCACGACTGGCTTCTCGTCGAATATAAAGGGAATAATAAATATGCCAGAGAAAAAGTTTCAGAACCTAAAGTCTCATGACTGTCACGTGATTATGACACAACTGCTTCCCGTTGCATTGAGGGGGCTTCTACAGAAAAACGTTCGATTAGCCATTGTGAAGCTATGTGCATTCCTCAATGCAATCTCTCAGAAGGTGATCGATCCAGAAATCGTACCAAGGCTAAGGAGTGATGTGGCGCAATGTCTTGTCAGTTTCGAGCTGGTGTTCCCACCATCCTTCTTCAATATCATGACGCGTGTCCTAGTTCATCTAGTCGACGAGATTGTCATCCTGGGGCCCGTATTTCTACACAATATGTTCCCCTTTGAGAGGTTCATGGGAGTCCTAAAGAAATATGTCCGTAACCACGCTAGTCCAGAAGGAAGCATCTCCATGGGCCATCAAACAGAGGATGTTATCGGGTTTTGTGTTGACTTCATTCCTGGCCTTAACAAGATAGGTCTCCCTAAATCGCGGTATGAGGGGAGACTGACTGGAAAAGGCACTCTGGGAAGAGACTCAATAATATGCAGGGACGGATATTCTTGGTCTCAAGCACACTACACAGTTCTACAGAACTCTACCTTGGTGACCCCGTATGTCGATGAACACAAGAACAGTCTGCGCTCCAAACACCCGGAGCAGTGCGACGACTGGATTACATGTGAACACATCAGGACTTTCAGCAGTTGGTTGGAAACACGTCTCAGAGGTGAAAATACTGTTTGTGAATAGTTGTACTTGTTGTCCAGGGGACCATCTTTGACTGTATTGACTTACAAAGGATACGAGATAAATGGAAATACATTTTACACGATCGCCCAAGATCAAAAGAGCACCAACCAAAACAGCGGTGTCCGCTTTGATGCAGCAACCGAGAGCGGAAAGGACACATATTATAGTTACATAGTGGACATATGGGAACTTGACTACGGACCTGATTTTACGGTCCCTTTGTTTAAGTGCAAATGGGTCAATCTATTAGGCGGCGGGGTACAGGTAGACCCACAGTATGGAATGACAATAGTGGATCTGAAAAATCTTGGATACACTGACGAACCGTTCGTCCTAGCCAATGATGTGGCACAGGTTATCTATGTGAAGGACATGTCTACCAAACCGAGAAAAAGAAAAGATAAGGAAGCGAATACATCATACGATGAGCCAAAGCGCCACATAGTTCTTTCAGGAAAAAGGGACATCCTAGGAGTGGACGGCAAGACAGACATGTCTGGAGATTATGAAAAGTTTCATGAAATTCCTCCCTTCAATGTCAAGGCTGACCCAACCATCCTGATAAACAATGAAGATTATCCATGGTTACGGCGCAATAAGCAAATGACACAAGTGAAGAAAAAGTGAAGACTTTCTCCCGCAATAAGCAAATGCTATGTGGGTGAAATTATGATACCATCCCAACTTTCAACTTTTTCAGAGTTCATTTGAAATGCTTTCATGTCTTATGGTTCGAAACTTTGATACTTCGAAAGTGATTGTCCATTTTGTACACGAAGTGCATCAAGTTTTTGTCGTAACCCTCTCTACTTTTTGGAACATGCTATGTGGGTGAAATGATGATACCATGCCAACTTTCAACCTTTTCAGAGTTCATTTTGAAATGCTTTCCAATTTCAGAGTCATTTAGCTATAAGAATGAATTAATAGCAAACAGAATGAACTACAAAACTTTTATGAAAATAAAAACAATCAATTAAAATATTATGTTATGATCAACTAAAATAAAACTATAATATTCTTCAATAGCAAAAAGAATATAATTTGTGTGACCTAAAATCAAACTATAAGTATTTAATTGTAAGTATAAATAAGAAATAAATAGCGAAGAAGAAAAAAATTCTAATTTTATAGTAAAGTTATTCATAAACTAGTGATTCACGAAATTTTTTAAAAATTCAAATTTAAACTATTTAAAATTTAAAACTAATGGCACTAACAAAAAGTTTATAATTTTTGTGACCTAAAAGCAAAAAAGAAATCACTAAAAAACTGTAAGTATTTAGTTTTAAGTAGAAATAAAAAATAAATAGAAAAAAATTATAATTTTATAGTAAAGTTATTCATAAACTAGTGATTCACACAAATTTTTAAAAATTCAAATTTAAACTATTTAAAATTTAAAACTAATGGCACTAACAGAAAGTTTATAATTTTTGTGACCTAAAAGCAAAAAGAAATCACTAAAAAATTGTAAGTATTTAGTTTTAAGTAGAAATAAAAAATAAATAGAAAAAAATTTCTAATTTTATAGTAAATTTATTCATAAACTAGTGGTTCACACAAATTTTTAAAAATTCAAATTTAAACTATTTAAAATTTAAAACTAATGGCACTAACAGAAAGTTTATAATTTTTGTGACCTAAAAGCAAAAAGAAATCACTAAAGAACTGTAAGTATTTAGTTTTAAGTATAAATAAAAAAATAAAACACCAAAAAAATGTAGAAATAAAAAAGAAAAAACCAAAAAAAATGCCACCTACTGGGCCTCCACGGCCTGAATACGACTAGAAACCGTACATGGGCCAGGATTCAGGCCCGCAGAAGGCCCAATAGGCCCACAGGCAAAGTAGTGTCAAATTAGGCCCATAGGCCTGCAGTTTAGAGGAGTTCGAGAGGGAGGAGGCAGCAGAGCTTATAAACTGGTGTTGGGCGCTGTCAACTAGCGATGTGGGACTAAACTTATGGGCGCGGGGCAGCACAAGGGTATTGGTCCCGGTTGGTGGCACCAACCGGGACTAAAGGTGGCATTGGTCCCGGTTGGTGGCACCAGCCATGACCATTGCCCCCCTTTAGTCCCGGTTGGTGCCACCAACCGGGACCAATGGGCTTCGCTTCCCGCCCTTTGGGCTGCCGAAAAGAAGCCATTGGTCTCGTTTCGTCGCACCAACCGGGACTAATGCCCACCTATATAAGCCTCTTCTATATAAGGCCACACTTTGGAATTTTTCATTCTCATCTTGCAGTTGCCGCCCCTGATGCCGCCAGGCTGCCCCGACGCCGCCCGCCCCCATCGTTGCCGTCGCCCGCGCCCATCGTCGCCGTCGCCCGCGACGCGCGCCGCCCCAGCCCGCCCCCGTCGCCGTCGCCCTCGTCCCTGCCCCGACGCGCACCGCCCCGTCCCGCCCTCGCCGTCGCCCCCGCCGGCCCCTTGCCCGACGCCCACCGCTACGGCTACCGTCCCCGTCATCGCGTCCCCGAGCCCGCCGTCCTCGTCGCCGGACTCCAGCCGTCGCCGCCCCCCTCAAAGTGAGCCCCCTCTCGAGTGCCACTCTTGCGCCCGAGCGCCCTTGCTCCGCCCCTGCTCCATGGTCGCCGCCACCCGAGCGCCCCGGCTCCGCCCCTGCTCCGCCGGCCCCGAGCGCCCGAGGAGAAGTAGAGGAGAGGAGAAGTGGAGCAGCAGCAACGCGCTGTCCACTTTTTTGAATTTTTTGGAACAGGAGGAATTTTTTTTGTCCATATAGAAGGTGTTTGATGAAATGCTAGATGCCTTTGGGCATTTTTGGAATTTTTAAAAAAAATTGTGGTGAGGTACTGATGCAAGACAAAGGCGATGGCAAAATTTCAGAATTTTTGGAGAGGTTTAGAATAGGTTTTCAACAAGTTATTTGAATCCAATTCAAATTTCATTTGAATGAAATTTGAAAATTTTGAACTATGGATCAGAATATGCTAAATATGTCAAAAATGTTTTTTTATATGATGTTTTTTTTCATATATGTATTCATTTTTTTTATTTAGGTTGTTAATTAGTAGATATCGATTTTAGGTTAGTGTAGAGGAAAAAGTAAAATAAGGAAAAGGAAGAAAAGAGGAAGAAGGAAGAAGAAGAAGAAGAAAAGGAAGGAGTGGAAAAAGGAAAATAAGAAGAGGAAGGCTTCTTTTTTTTTCTTCCATCTTCTCCTCTATTTTGTTCATGGATATATGCTAAAGAAAACAAGGGGGGTGATAGATGATGATGAGGGGTCGAGAGTGGGACGAGAGGTCGAGAGGTGTCGAGGGGAGAAAAAATATGTTATCAGGGACGAGGGTCATCGACGGGTCGAGAGAGGGATGAGGGGTCGAGAGAACTAAATAAGAAGAAGAAGAGGAGAGGAAGAAGAGGAGAAATAAATAAGAAGAAGAAAAAAGAAGGGGAAGAAGAGGGAGAAGAAGAGGAGAGGAAGAAGAGGAAGTCTTCTCCTCTATTCTTTCTTTTCTTCTTTTTTCTTCTTCTTCTTACTCTTTATTTTATCTGGAACGAGGGTCGTCGAGAGGTCGAGGAGCGGTAGAGGACGTGGACGTGGACGTGGATGTATCTCACACCCACAATACTTGCTAGGTATTTAGGGTTTCCTCTACCGAAAAGAAGAGGAGAAATAAATAAGAAGAAGAAAAAAGAAGAAAAAGAAGAGGAGAAGAAGAAAGGAATAGTGGAGAAGAAGAGAAAATAGAATATATTCTATTTTCTCTTTTCTCCACTATTCCTTTCTTCTTCTCCTCATTTTTTTTCTTCTTTTCTTCTTCTTATTATTCTACTTCTTCTTATTCTTATTAGCCGGAAGTAGAGAGAGGTTTCCTAGTGTCAAAGTATTGAAGAAATCCATGCCTTCATCATTAGCCGGAAGTAACCAGGGCATGTTGGTACGAAGTTCTGCAAAGTTGTTTTGGAATGGAGTCCCGGATAGAATAATCCGCCTTTTGGTACCAATTCAGCAAAGGCCTTCCAAATAGCGATATTCGGAAGGCTCTTGCTGAACTTTGTACCAAAAGGCGGATTATCCTATCTGGGAGTCCGTTCCAGAACAACTTTGAAGAGCTTCGTACCATCATGCACATGTTACTTTCGCCTAATGATGAAGACATGGTTTTGTTGAATCCTGAGACACTATGCAACCTCCCGACCCCTCGGCGATCCTCTCGAACATGAGAGGAAGAAGAGGATCGTCGAGGGGTCGAGGGTTCCAGGGTCGTCGAGGGGTCGAGGATCGCCGAGGGGTTGAGAGAGGTTTCCTAGTGTCAAAGTATTGAAGAAATCCATGCCTTCATCATTAGCTGGAAGTAACCAGGGCATGTTGGTACGAAGTTCTGCAAATTTGTTTTGGAATGGAGTCCCGGATAGAATAATCCGCCTTTTGGTACCAATTCAGCAAAGGCCTTCCAAATAGCAGTATTCGGAAGGCTCTTGCTGAACTTTGTACCAAAAGGCGGATTATCCTATCTGGGAGTCCGTTCCAGAACAACTTTGAAGAGCTTCGTACCATCATGCACATGTTACTTTCGCCTAATGATGAAGACATGGTTTTGTTGAATCCTGAGACACTACGCAACCTCCCGACCCCTCGGCGATCCTCTCGAACATGAGAGGAAGAAGAGGATCGTCGAGGGGTCGAGGGTTCCAGGGTCGTCGAGGGGTCGAGGATCGCCGAGGGGTCGAGAGAGGTTTCCTAGTGTCAAAGTATTGAAGAAATCCATGCCTTCATCATTAGCCGGAAGTAACCAGGGCATGTTGGTACGAAATTCTGCAAAGTTGTTCTGGAATGGAGTCCCGGATAGAATAATCCGCCTTTTGGTACCAATTCAGCAAAGGCCTTCCAAATAGCGATATTAGGAAGGCTCTTGCTGAACTTTGTACCAAAAGGCGGATTATCCTATCTGGGAGTCCGTTCCAGAACAACTTTGAAGAGCTTCGTACCATCATGCACATGTTACTTTCGCCTAATGATGAAGACATGGTTTTGTTGAATCTTGAGACCTACGCAACCTCCCGACCCCTCGGCGATCCTCTCGAACATGAGAGGAAGAAGAGGATCGTCGAGGGGTCGAGGGTTCCAGGGTCGTCGAGGGGTCGAGGATCGCCGAGGGGTCGAGAGAGGTTTCCTAGTGTCAAAGTATTGAAGAAATCCATGCCTTCATCATTAGCCGGAAGTAACCAGGGCATGTTGGGACGAAGTTCTGCAAAGTTGTTTTGGAATCGTCGAGGGACATAGATGTAGTGTCATCGTTGTCGATATATACCCCCTCCTGATAGCTTACTATGATTAGGTAGCTAGTTCTACGTTTGGCACTAATATATCCATCTGTCATGTTTGAATAATAATTGCCATGTTGTAAATATTTGTAGAAACTATGGATACCGCCCTAGACGAAGCAACAAAAGAAGCGTTGTTGAGGGACATAATCGCAGAAGGAAGTGATGCCATCTTGTTGTTTCTCAACGAAACCGATGGTCTGGAAGGAGAGGGTGAACAAGCTGGCTACGGTGACCTAATGCCAGTGCAAGAAGAAGAACATGAGGACGGCTCCGGTGACCCAATGCCGGTGCAAGAAGGAGACCGTGATGACGGCTCCGGTGACCGAACCGAGTCCGGCCAGGTATATATATTAGTTAAGCCTATGCTGACTAGCTGATTGATGCATTCATTGTTTTGGTATGTACACATATTAATTAAGTCTTTGTTCTTTTTTCTAGCCCTCCGGATCGAGCACAACTGAGGTAAAGAGATGAGGCCCGAAGAAAAAGTTGAGCTCGGATGAAAAGTTTGAGATCATAGCAATTGCGCCCGACAGCCAACCTATTGAACCCCTCCGGACAAAGAGCGCATTTGTTGCTTAGTGCGGGGTTCTGGTTAGGGACAAGATCCCGATAAGCATGCAGCAATGGTTTAAGCCGACTACAGAAGACCCTGAGGTGTCTTATGTCAATGATATGCAGAAAAATGATCTTTGGACTGAGCTGAAGTCAAATTTCACCCTACCGCCTGAGAATAATCCAGAGAACCCAGTTAAAGAGAAATTAATAAAGTCTTTTGCTCTGAAGAGGATGGCAGAACTATTCAGGAGGTGGAAGAAAGAGCTGAATAAGTTTGTCGAAAATAACGAGACACCAGAATTCAAGGGCAGATATGAGAAGATCAGAGATCACTGGCCCGCATTTGTGGCCTACAAGACATCGGAAAAGAGTCAGAAGATGTCAGCAACAAACAAGCAAAATGTTGCGAAGAAGAAGCTTCACCATCACACGGGGTCAGGTGGCTACCTCGTAGCCCGGCCTAAGTGGTCCAAGACTGAGAATGATCTGGTTCATAAAGGGATCGAACCAGAGACAATTAACTGGCCAGACCGTTGCCGGACTTGGTTCTTCGGGGCTGGCGGAACACTGGACCCTGTAACAGGGAAGTGCATTTGGACGAACGATCAAATGGACATACCAGTCAGTAAGCTTAAGCAGTATATCGAAGCAGCGTAGGAAGGGACGTTCTTTCCAGACAGAGAGAACGACGAGCTCACAATGGCCCTCGGGAATCCTCAGCACCCTGGACGGACACGAGGCACGCCAGGCTCCATTCAGTGGAAGGTTGGGTTTCCGGACGCAGGCGGTTACAAATCCCATGAGAGGAGCAAAAAAGTGCAGCAGACCCAAATGCAGGCGCTGCAAGCAAGGGTAGACGCGATAGAGGAACGAGAAGCAAATCGCAGCAAACATACTGCCGAAGCCTCCCCCGAAGCTACCCCGCCATCTCACGGCAGAAGCAGCGTGGCTTCCACCGAGCTGCTTCAGCCGGAGCATGCCTTGACGGCTCCTGCCAGCTATCCCGTGGATGCTATAATGGAGTCTCAAAATTGCCACCTTATGACGCAATGGATGAATTTGAAGGTCAAGGCGGCTGTTGGCTCTGTTTTTCCTACTGAACCCGGCGCAACTTTTCACTGCCGGCCGATTCTAGAAGGATATGCTAGGGTGATGGTGGATGAGATAACAGAGGGATTTGAGGACCTCTAGCTTGACCACCCTACCGGTGAAGGGGAGACTCGGCTGGGGTCTGCTCTGAAGACTCCATGCCTATGGAGGAAGGAGCTCATCAACCTTTCGAACTGGACGCCACCGCCTCCTCCTCCTCCTCCGGCGAGTAAGGGCACTCCGCCTCCACCGCCTCCTCCTCCGGCGAGTGGCGATCAGGGCCCTCGGCCGGCTCCTTCTCCGACGCGTGGCGGCACTCCGCCTGCGCCGACGCGCCCGAGCAGCCAGCCTCCTCCTTCTCCGCCTCGTCAGCAAGGGCGGAAGAGACCTGCCGCCGCTCCAGCTGCTCCGGCGCGTCGTAGTCCTTCTCCTCCGCCTCTTAAGCAAGTAAAGAAGACAACCGCTACGTCTGCTCGGTCGGTGTCTAGCAGTACAACCAGAGGCGGGAGGACATACAGATTCGGTCCTTCTCTGAAGATTCTAGAGAAGTTACCATACGAGAGGACCCAGGAGGAGAACGCCGAGATCGTGCGAGAAGAAGTGAAGAAATTCTTTGAAGGGGTGAAAGCAAAGAAACATCCACCTCTGGAGGAGAAGGTAGATCGGATGAAAGTGAAGTGCACTCTGGCTGCCCTGACAAAACCACCGAAGTCTGATTCACCGAAAGGAAACTATGACCGCATTATTGGAAAGGAATTTTCCGAAGCGGAGCGGTCGGGAAGTACTGTCAGTGATCAAAGGCTGAAAGAACGACGAGCTGGGAAACAAATTGCCCAGCTCAGCGAACAAGCGAAGCAATCGTGCCCCCCGCTCAAGGTGCCTAGCCAGAACGTCGATAATGATCCGAGGATAGTGCCCGGTTATAGCAATCTTGCAGATTACCTGCCCGACGAAGTACATTATGAACCCATGGAGGTGCAGATACAAAGATACGAGTACGGGAAGCCTCTCGTCAAAGATGAAAGATATCTATCAACGATGATGCGAAGATTGCATGATTGGTACTTGAAAATCTGCAGAGACTCTGGGGGGAGGAGTACCTTGTATGTGAAAGTTAAAAAGGAGCATGACCTCGTTGGAATTGATCTGTTGCATGTTCCATTTGAGGAGTTCTATCAGTGTTTCAATCAATTGGCCCTCGATAAAACAACGGTCGCCTGCTACTGTCTATAAGTAGTACTACTTCTGTCATTAAGTTTCTCTATATAGCTTAGCTCTTTCATTGCATGTATTCATAATCATCCTCGCTATATTATGCAGATTGAAGATCGCCGAATTGAAGAAAAGACAAGTCGGTGATATTGGGTTCATTAACACACATCTCATAGATGCAACTCAGGTTAAACTTCATGCCGCAGCTACCGAGGCCAGCTTGCTACGATCGTTCGTAATAAATCAAAACAAAGATATAATACTCTTTCCTTACAACTTCAGGTGAGTGTTACTGTCTTGTGCGTATTCGGTTTCCCTTATATATTGGTCAAGGTTATAGTAATGTAATTCATGAGTTATGCATGTGTGTGCAGTTACCACTATATTCTCCTAGAGATTAAGCTTGACCAGGGAGTAGTAACCGTCTTGGACTCTAAACGAAAAGATCCCAAGGAGTATGCGGACATGACTGAAATCCTCAAGAAGTAAGTTAAATCGATCATTATCCACCATATCAGCAACTTTGTTCATTTCCTGATATCAAGTAATTGTTTTCTTTGTCCGGCAGGGTTTGGAGAAAATTCACCAAAACAGTTCCGGGACTGCGGAAGGAGCTGGAATTTAGACACCCGAAAGTAAGTACTATAGTAGCATGTTCCGTGCATCTCCTAGTGATTCAAGCGCTAGTTTCATCAATACCATTTAGCATTCTTGCTTATCAGTTTGATTGACCTCTATTTCTTGTAAAGTGGTTGTGGCAGGAACAAGGGAATGATTTCTGTGGATACTACATCTGCGAGTCCATCCGCCACACGACCTGTGAGCGGGGCGGGTACTCTAACGAACAATATGAAGTACATAAATAACAACATTCACAATTTTATTTTATTACCATCATTTGTGTTGAGTTTCATTCATTTATATATATATATGTATTGACCCCCTTCTTCAAATTAGATGTTTCGGAAGCGGGATGAACTCCTAGCACCAGCTCGCATGCGAGCAATTCAAGAGGAATTGGCGGCATTCTTTCTTGACCACGTGATCCCTGAAGACGGAGAATTCTATGTGGACCCTGAGTCCGTATGATTATATTTGTAAGAGATAATTATTGTATATATGTAGCCGGTAGTGTCAGATAGATATACGAGAACTTGTTGTTCGACCAATCTCTCGGAGAAGGAGAGATGGTCGATATCACTTCTCTCTGTATATATGCATATATGTTCATGACGATCTTCTGTTTCCTTCGTTTGCTTACTAGCTAGCTAGCGTGTCTAGTCCTCTCTATATACGTATGTATAGTACGTAGCGTCGACCAAGCACGGACATAACAGAGGACACTTCTCTCTATTAATTATAACTAGCTAACACAATATATGAAACACCTAAATTAACCCCCCAAAACCCCCAACCCCCCCCCCCCTTCAAAAAAAAACAAAAACCCCAGCCACAGAAGTGCTGACGCGTGGACGCCTATTGGTCCCGGTTGGTGCCACCAACCGGGACCAAAGGGTCTCCTGACTGGGTCTGCGCACTGCCCACGTGGAGGGCCTTTAGTCCCGGTTCTGGATTGAACCGGGACTAAAGGGGGGAGGTATTAGTACCGACACTTTAGTCCCGGTTCCTGAACCGGGACTAAAGGCCCTTACGAACCGGGACTACAGGCTCTTTTTCTACCAGTGTGTGAAGGAAAGGCAGGAGCAATACACACAACGGGTAAACCGACCATGCATAACCGGCGTGGCTTGAAAATGGCAAGGTGCTCCTTCAAGATCTGGGGGTCGGCACGAATGGCAGCCATCGCGACC
Organism: Triticum aestivum; assembly: GCF_018294505.1. Taxonomy (NCBI): domain Eukaryota; kingdom Viridiplantae; phylum Streptophyta; class Magnoliopsida; order Poales; family Poaceae; genus Triticum; species Triticum aestivum. Next base: position 23,433,519 of record NC_057812.1, read on the forward strand.
TCATTCGCGCGTGCGGCCGCGATTTTGCTTCTCTGCTGCCAAACACTAGTAGAAAACTGGGCTTTGGTCACAGCGCATTATACACATTAGTCCCGGTTGCATTACGAACCGGGACTAATGTGAGCATTAGTCCCGATTCGAGCGGTTAAAGGCATTAGTCCCGGTTCAAATGGGCCCTTTAGTCCCGGTTCAAAGCGGTTTGAGACACGAACCGGGACAAAAGGGCATCGCACCCTTTAGTCCGGGCTCGTGTCTCAAACCGGGACTAAAGATTAGAGCCCTTTAGTCCCGGTTTGAGACACGAACCGGGACAGAAGGGCATCGCACCCTTCTGTCCCGGTTCGTGTCTCAAACCGGGACTAAAGGGCTCATTTCTCAAACTCTACCCCCCCTGTGTATCGCCATTTCAGTTTCGAAAAAAACAAAAGAAAATGATAAAAACTTCAACAAATAAAATCCTTCGAGATGTAGTTGTATTACTACATCTACTAGTTAGGAAAATTAAAAAACTTAAATTTGGACATGTTTTGCAAAAAAGTGTCATGAAAAAGTAAAACGGCTATAACTTTTACATATGATGTCGAAAAAACATATAATATATTAAAATGTTCAGCACGATAACACGAATCCGAAAAAAGTATAATATATCAAAACATATAAGATAACTTTTGCAAATTTTTAGAATCCTCAAATTCTAAAAGGAAAAAAGATATGCTCAAATTTCAGTTATTTTTTAATTTTGGTTAAATGTGGTCAAACTATGGTCAAACTACTTATCCAAGAAGTATTAGTGTTACTACATAATTATTCAAGAATATTAGTGTTACTAAATAATTATTTAAAAAAATTGAATTTTGGTCAAATCTGGGCAAACCGTGGTCAAACTACTTATTCAAGAAATATTTGTGTTACTAAATAATTATTGTTTTTTAGAATAATAATTTCAAACTCAAACAGTGAAACCTGTGACTTCATGCTCAAGCTAAACTCCTGAGGGTTAATAGGATTGACATCTTACTATTGTCAGGAAAACAACAAGTGCAGACTTGGAAACGAGGGAGAATAGAACCCGGAAGATAAGCATGCTCAGGCTGGAGTAGTGAGAGGATGGGCGACCGGCCGGCAAGTGAGGGGGTGTTTGGTTTCAGGGACTTTTTTGTGTTGACACTAGAAAAAGTCCCTAGCAAACCAAACAGGGTGGGACTTTTTGGGGACTTTTTGCTAAAAGTCCTTGAGAGTCTTTTTCAAAAAGTCCTAGGGACTAGAAAAGGTCCTAAGACTAGAGAACCAAACACCACCTTAGATGATTTGGAATGATGAGGGGTGATTAGAGATTAGAGGTTAAATTGAGAAGTGATGAGGGGTGATTAGAGATTAAATTCTAAAATAATTCAGAAATTTGAAAATACGAAAAAACTGGGACTAAAGGTGGAGCTCTAGACAGCAGCCACATGGAGGGCCTTTAGTCCCGATTGGTATAAGAACCAGGACTAGGGGGGGCTTTATTCAAAACTGGCGCGGTGTGGACTGTAGCCGACGCATCTTCTCACGTAAGCCATGGGCGTACTATACACCGACGGTGCTCCAAGATATTTTGTGTTGCATCTCACATGGTTGGTGATAATAAACTGTGTGCGATCTACTTGATCTATCGTCTTGATCATTTGAATTATGTAATGGGGTCACAGCTACAAAGGATGGTGTTTGAATTGTTAGAACTTATATCTGAAGTGAACATGCAACTATAGGTGTGTCATCAAAAAAATTGGAATGATTCTGGGTACGTTTGTACATTTTTATACATTCACTGGGTTTTCCAGGCATTTTATGCGCATAATTCAATACATGCACATGCTCCAGTGCATATAAACTTATTGAAAAATCAAATATGTGTCTTTGGTTGCATGCTTAGGTCCCATGCAAGAAATGGGAATGAATTTCAAAAACCCTGCCACCGTTACTCAGCAACAAACAATGACATGCCTGGTTTTTAAATTCTAGTAAATCCAAAACTCGTCTGAAATTCATGAAACTTGGCATGCTATCATGTAGCGGCATCAACATGTCGTGGTACAAATTTTGTCCCATTTGGGGCAGGTTTGGGTATAAGCTTCTTACAAACCAGAGATTCTCACAATAAGCGTGATAGTTTCGGTAGGAAACATGCCACCTTTGGGGACGAAACGATATCCATTGCCTCTTATTGCTTTCAAAAAAATTTGAGTGTCAACATAGAACAACAGGAGTGTTGCGCGATTTTTTGTGATTTTTCGGGGTTCATTTGGACATTTTTATGCATTAACTGAGTTTTCAATGCATTTATGTGCATAATTCAAATCTGAACTTCATGCACATGCTCCAGTGCATATAAACTGGTTGAAAAATCAAATATGTGTCCTTGTGTACATGCTTAGGTCCAATGCAAGAAATCGGAATAAATTTGAAACACCAGGGCACTGTTGATTGCCGGCAAAATATTGGGATGCCTGATTTTAAAATTCTAGTAAATCCAAAACCCGTCTGAAATTCATGAAACTTGGCATGTTATCATTTAGCAGCATCAACATGCCCTGATACAATTTTTGTCCCATTTGGGGCAGGTTTGGGTATATGCTTCCCACAAACCGGAGCTTCTGATAACAAGCATGATGGTTTTCGGTAGCGAATGTCCCACCTTTGGGGACGAAACTATATCCATTGCCTCTTATTGATTTCAAATTTTTTTGTCATGTCAACGTAGAACAACAGGAGTGTTGTGCGAATTTTTGTGATTTTTCGGGGTCGTTTGGACATTTTTATGCATTAACTGAGTTTTCAATGCATTTATGTGCAAAATTCAAATTTGAACTACATGTACATGCTCCAGTGCATATAAACTGGTTGAAAAATCAAATATGTGTCCTTGTGTGCATGCTTAGGTCCCATGTCATGGTACAAATTTTGTCCTATTTGGGGCAGGTTTGGGTATATGCTTCTCACAAACCAAAGCTTCTGACAAGAAGCATGATGGTTTTCGGTAGGGAACGTCCCACCTTTGGGGACGAAACAATATCCATTGCCTCTTATTGCTTTCAATTTTTTTTCTCGTGTCAACATAGAAAAATAGGAGTGTTGTGAGAATTTTTGTGAGTTTTTCGGGTTCGTTTGGACATTTTTATGCATTAACTGAGTTTTCATTGCATTTTATGTGCATAATTCAAATTTGAACTACATGCACATGCTCCAGTGCATATAAATTGGTTGAAAATTCAAATATGTGTCCTTGGGTGCATGCTTAGGTCCCATGCAAGAAATGGGAATGAATTTCAAACACCGGGGTTACCGTTGATTGCCGGTAAAACATTGAGATGTCTGGTTTTTAAATTCTAGTAAATCCAAAACTCGTCTCAAATTCATGAAACTTGGCATGCTAACATGGAGCGGCATCAACATGCCGTGGTATAAAAATTTTCTCATTTCTGGCAGGTTTGGGTATATGCTTCTCACAAACCGGAGCTTATCATAACAAGCATGATGGTTTTCTGTAGGGAATGTCCCACCTTTGGGGACGAAATGATATCCATTGCCTCTTATTGCTTTCAATTTTTTTCTCGTGTCAACATAGAACAACTGGAGTGTAGAGTGAATTTTTGTGATTTTTCGTGGTTTGTTTGGACATTTTTATGCATTAACTGAGTTTTCAATGCATTTTATCTGCATAATTCAAATTTGAACTACATGCACATACTCCAGTGCATATAAATTGGTTGAAAAATAAAATATGTGTCCTTGGGTGCATGCTTAGGTCCCATGCAAGAAATGGGAATGAATTTCAAACACCGGGGCACCGTTGATTGCCGGCAAAACATTGAGATGCCTGGTTTTTAAATTCTAGTAAATCCAAAACTCATCTGAAATTCATGAAACTTCGCATGCTATCATGGAGCGGCATCAACATGCCGTGGTACAAATTTTGTCACATTTGGGGCAGGTTTGGGTATATGCTTCTCACAAACCGGAGCTTCTCACGACAAGCATGATGGTTTTTGGTAGGGAACGTCCCACCTTTGGGGACGAAACGATATCCATTGCCTCTTATTGCTTTCGAATTTTTTTTCTCGTGTCAACATAGAGCAACTGGAGTGTTGTGTGAATTTTTGTGATTTTTCAGGGTTCGTTTGGACATTTTTATGCATTAACTGAGTTTTTAATACATTTTATGTGCATAATTCAAATATGAACTACATGCACATGCTTGAGTGCATATAAATTGGTTGAAAAAAATCAAATATGTGTCCTTGGGTGCATGCTTAGGTCCCATGCAAGAAATGGGCATGAATTTCAAACACTGGGGCACCGTTGATTGCCGACAAAACATTGAGATGCCTGGTTTTTAAATCCTAGTAAATTCAAAATTCTATTAACCATTCATGTGACGCCATGTGTTTTGGTTTTAATGGATGTAGGAGGTGCCGTGCGGACATCTACTTTTACCTTGACTGAACGGGAGGCGTGCGAGTGTCGTCCGGTGCGCAGGCTGACCGAGAGGCGTGCAAGCTGTCCTCGAGTGCGCAGGCTCACCGGGAAGCATGCGAGCTCTACGCTGCGCAGGCTCACCGGGAAGTGAGCCCTTTAATTTCCATGGCCGTCCACCTTGCTTGCGTCCTCTCCTTGAATGGCGCCCAAGCCGCAGTTTAATTCGCTTTTTAAATATAAAACACTGATCGCAAACATTTTAGTTTGAACACCCGTGTGAAAACCGAAAGCTTCCCCAGGAAGCCAAGAGAAAATGTGCCAAGCAGGATTTCTGTAGCTTTTGATCGCAAACGATTTAGATAGAACACCCGTATGCAAAGTGAGAGCACCACAGGATTTGTGCATCCCTTCAACGCAAACGGTTGTTCTAGATGACCCGTGTGCAACCACGTAGAAACAATTTGGTAAGATTTGCATCTGTCATATTGGGTATGTTGTCATTTGTCAAACTGGAAATATTTACATTTGTTGATCTAGTAACGTTGCCATTTGTCAATCCTTGTAACACTGCGATTTGTCAAAATATGCAGCTAGAAATCATTAGCACGATGTAATTTTTGCAACTAAAATTCAGTAATTAAGCATAGATTTCATTCATACATTAAGCAGTCGTTCTTAATTTATACAAACAGTTCAACTCGACAGCTGAAATGACCAAACTTCTCCCCAATTGTTGCCAACCACGTACTGAAATAGCTAGTTCAACTATATATGCTAGCTAATTTTAAGTACGTTGTACAGTTCGACCACACACCTATAGTCAGACGAACTGAACAAAATAGCCCCTAAATACTACTACTACCACGGAGGGGCTTTCTGCTACTTCCGGCAGCCTCTCCTCTGCCGAGCGCGCTCAGTAAGAGGCAGAGGAGGAGGAGGAGGAGCCTACCGACAAGCTGGACAAATGCAATACGGTGCCTGCCGCTGTTGCACGTTCAGCGACGCTCGCCAGCTCGAATTCCCACTGCCGCTCCAGACGATGCCTCTCGAAGCGGTCGGACTTCTTGTAGATCTCCTGATTCCTCGCCTCTGCGTCGACGTGTCCTGCGGCCATGGCTGCGGTAAGGCTCTTTGCGTGCTCGACGAGGCGCTCCTCCTCTTCCTGTAGGAACTCGATGTAGCGCGCAAGGTCGCTGACGCACGTGCGGGTGGCGGTGAAGGAGCGGGTGATGATCCCGGCAGTCGACGGTGGGGTGGCTGTCGATGATGGGGTGGCGGCCATGACCGCCACCTCCCGCCTTTGATCTGCGGTGGCGTAGCGGGTTATGGCCACGGTGGACGGCAGTGGGGTGGCGGCCATGACGGCCACCTCCCGCCTTCGAGCCGCAGCGGCGGAGCGGGAGATGGCCCTGGCTTTTGACGGTGGTGTGGTGGCAACGGCGGCCGGCCACAGCTGCCGACGGGCAGCGGCGGCGGAGCGTGTGGTGGGTGTTCCGCGCACACCCAAATGGTACGTCAGGCGCACTACACTACGCCGGGGACTGCGCCGCCGTCGTGGTGTAGCCTCCCAGCTGGAGTTGTCCTCTGATGATGGCGGAGTGGCTGAGCGACAGCGACGGACCGGTGCCATTGGCGATTGTGGTAGAAGCAGACGAGATAATCTATAGGGAGGGAGGGGAAAATGCGATGCAGGACTCGCCGGCCGTGAGGGTTTTTATAGCAGTTCGGTAAGCATTGACATTTTGGGGGATTTCATCGAGTCGAACAGGAAGCTTGCGCAGGAACCTTCGAGGTTGCGTGGGAACGGGCTCAACAACGATTCACTGGCAGCGCCGTTTGGCCAAAAGAACTCCCCCGCACGCTACGCAAGCTTGTGCTATAAGCCATCTGCGGCAGCGGGGTGACAGGACGTGCGAGAGGAGGACGAGAGGACATGTACACATACAGTTAATAAAAAAACATTTGCAATTTAATTACCTACTATACCCCCGTCCTTGTTTATAAGTAGGATTTATTAACTAATAAAATACGAATGCATATCGCCATAGATTATATTGTTGGAGTCATATTTGAACATAGTTTCCAGCTATACAATTTTTGTAATACGCATTAACACTTTTTTGGTTAAATTTAAGGTTATACACCAGCAAGCGTTTGCCCGCAACACACACGGCTTACTCCATCACAAACAGTTCTGATGGATCAACTGTCTGCCACGTATCGCACACGCAACTCTAATCTGATTCGTGCTTGATGTCTCCGACATCGCTCACACAGTTCGTCTTATTTTCCACGTATCAATGTGCCGTCCTCTGCTTGCGTCCCTCGGCAAGCTCCGCTCATCGTTAGGCGCCGCGGCGCACTCGGTCACGTCCGTTGGCGCGCTCTGCTCGCGTCCGTCGGCGCGCTCGGTTTGTTGACAACTTTTACTTGAGGCGACCGCGGAGCGCTCTGCTCGCGTCCCTCCGCGCGCGCTCTGCCAGCGGTTGGACGTGTGCATGATCACGTCAGGGGCCCCATATGCATGCGGTTGCGCCACGCGCGTTGCCACGCGATGCAGTTATGTGCGGCACGATGGAGTTACACGCTGCAAATTAGAACTGCCATCAGGGCCTGCCGATATTCCTGGCCGTCTGGCTTCCCCTTTAATTCCCGCGACCATTATAACCTTAGTCTCTTCAACCTTTCAATCGTGCCACACAATACAACAAGCACACCCACGACGACACAGAGAGAGGGGATGTCCGACCTCCAATGGAGTTCGGCGAGCAAAGAGTGGAGACCAACTCGAGGGAGATGGATCTCTCGATGGTGTACACCATCGATCCGGCCATGGTGGATGACTACTTCAACAGCATTGAGCAGTTGCTTGCTGGAGACAAGTACAAGGTGGTCGGCATCAACCTCCAGTACACCGTCGGTCGTCCCGGCATAGATCAGAAGGATGCCATCGCCACTTGTGCGTGCGCCATCATGTTCTCATCTACCACTACTGCATGGCCACAGAGCCTTGCGACCATTTCAACAGGTTTGTCAATAGCACCGACTACAAGTTTGCCACCGTGGATACCAAAGATGATGTAAAAGCACTCAGTGTTATGGGCTTGGCCTGCAAGAACCTTGCCGAAATCCGTGAGCACTACAGGGTCTGGGGCAGCACGAAGCAGGATGCCCAGAGAACAAGTCTAGTATCCTGGAACAAGGCCTGCATGCGGCAACTGGATGAACCTCACCTCAAGTTCGCGCCAAGAGTGTGTACACATGCTCCGAGATGCACAAGCATATCGTTGACATGAGGAAGTGCCTCATTACCAAAATCGACGAGCTCGGATTGAGCCACAATCAGAACAAGCGTCACAAGAAGTAGATGATGATCAGATGATCGTTTATGCTAGTTAATCATGCATGTAATATATAGTTTACCTTATTGTTGGTGTGTGGAAATGTCATGTGTGTAGTAGCCACCTATGTAATTATGCATGTAATAGTTTACTTTGGTGTGTGCAGATGACATGGTTGTAGTAGACACCTATGTAAGTGGATGTTTAATTTGGTTATGCAAGCATGTCCTTATAAGTGTGTGTGTGTGTGTGTGTGTGTGTGTTGTTGTTGTCCTGTATGCAATCCCATCGGACACACCTTGATCTGGCTGATCGTTTCTTTTGTGTTGCCGAATCACAAACAATTCATCCGAGTGAATTGTATGCTGTATATCGCACACACCTTCATCTAGCTACCCATTCCTTTTGTTTTTCCTAATCACAAATAGTTCATCCGAGTGAACCGTATGCTGTGTAACGCACACGCCTTCACCTGGCTGCCCATTTCTTTTGTTCCACCTCATCGCAAACAGTTCATTGAACTAAACCGTATGCCCTGCATCGCACACGCAACTAAAATCTGAACTGTGTTTGATGCATCCTCCATCGCAAACGTTTTTCACCTTTTTGATGGTTGTCATACACCACCGTTTGCGATTATTGCATCGCACACAGTTTCTCGAAGGGTCTCTGATCGTAGTGTAATGTTAGCAGCATCCTGCAGTACTGTATCATCATTTCACCCACATAGCATGTGCTAAAAAGTGGAGAGGGTTACGGCAAAAACTGGATGCACTTCATGTACAAAACGGACAATCTCTTTCGAAGTATCAGTGTTTGATACGGAAACTCATCTGTTACAAAAGGCATTTCATTTCTTCACATGTAACTGCGGTGATATTCTAGATCAAAGGCATCATCATAATAGTTGTGGAGAGAAAGTCTTCACTTTTTCTTCGCTTGTGTCCTTTGCTTATTGCTCCATAACCATGGATATTCTTCTTCGTTTAACAGGGTGCTTGGGTCAGCCTTGACTTTGAAGGGAGGAATTTCATGAAACTTTTCATAATCTTCAGACATGTCTGTCTTGCCCTCCAATCCCATGATGTCTATTTTTCCTGAAATAACTATGTGGCGTTTTGGCTCATTGTATGATGTATTCGCTTCCTTATCTTTTCTTTTTCTCGGTTTGGTAGACATTTTCTTCACATAGAAAACATGTGCCACGTCATTGGCTAGGACGAATGGTTTGTCTGTGTACCCACGATTGTTCGGATCCACTGTTGTCATTCTGTAATGTGGGTCTACCTGTACCCTGCCTCCTGACAGATTGACCCATTTCCACTAAAACAAAGGGACCTTAAAATCATCTCCATAGTCAAGTTCCCATATGTCCACTATGTAACCATAATATGTGTCCTTCCCCTCTTGGTTGCTGCATCAAAGAGGACACCGTTGTCTTGGTTGGTCCTCTTTTGATCTTGGGCTATCATGTAAAATGTATTCCCATTTATCTTGTACCCTTTGTAAGTCAATATAGTCGAAGATGGTCCCCTGGCCAACGAGTACAGCTCATCATAAACAGTGTTGTCACCCCTGAGAAGTGTTTGCAACCAACTGCCGAAATTCCTGATGTGTTCACATGTAATCCAATCGTCATACTGCTCCGGGTGTTTGGAGCGCAGAATGTTCTTGTGTTCATCGACACACGGGGTTGCCAAGGTAGAGTTCTGTGGAACTATGTAGTGTGCTTGAGACCAAGAATGCTCGTCCCTACATATTATTGATTCCCCTCCTAGCGTGCCTTTTCCAGTCAGTCTCCCCTCATACCAATCTTCTTAAGGTCAGGAATGAAGTCAACACAAAACCCAATGACATCCTCTGTTTGATGGCCCATGGAGATGCTTCCATCTAGCCTAGCATGGTTATAGACATATTTCTTTAGGACTCCCATGAACCTCTCAAAGGGGGACATATTGTGTAGAAATACAGTGCCCAGAATGACAATCTCGTCGACTAGATGAACTAGGACGTGAATCATGATATTGAAGAAGGATGGTCAGAACACCAGCTCGAAACTGACAAGACATTGCGCCACATCACTCCTTAACCTTGGTAGGACTTCTAGATCGATCACCTTCTGAGAGATTGCATTGAGGAATGCATATAGCTTCACAATGGCTAATCGAACGTTTTCCGTAGAAGCCCCCTCAATGCAACCGGAAAGAGTTGCATCATAATCATGTGGCAGTCATCAGACTTTAGGTTCTGGAACTTTTTCTCTACCATATTTATTATTCCCTTTTATTCAACGAGAAGCCAGACGGAACCTTCATACTGAGCAGGCATTCAAAGAAGATTTCCTTCTCTTATTTTGTAAGAGCGTAGCTGCCAGGACCTTCATACTGCTTTGGAGGCATGCCGTCTTTTTCGTGCACACTTTGCTGGTCCTCCCGTGCCTCCGGTATATCTTTTGTCTTCCCATACACGCCTAAGAAGCCTAGTAGGTTCACGCAAAGGTTCTTTGTCACGTGCATCAAGTCAATTGAAGAGTGGACCTCTAGGTCTTTCTAGTAGGTAGGTCCCAAAATATAGATTTCTTCTTCCACATGGGTGCGCGTCCCTCAGCGTCAGTTGGAACAGATAGTCCGCCGGTACCCTTTCCAAAGATTTTATGTAAATCACCGGTATGGATGGCGGGCTTCTTCCGGTGATCTGCCTCCCCTTTGAAATGCTTGCCTTTCTTTCGACATTGATGGTTGGTCGGAAGAAATTGACGATGCCTTAGGTACACATTCTTCTTGCATTTGTCCAGGTATATACTTTCGATGTCATCTAAATAGTGTGTGCATGCGTGGTATCCCTTGTTTGTCTGTCCTGAAAGGTTACTAAGAGCAGGCCAATCTTTGATGGTTACAAAAGCAATGCATGCAGGTCAAATTCCTCCTGTTTGTGCTCATCCCACACACGTACATCGTTTCCATTCCATAGTTGTAAAAGTTCTCCAACTAATGGCCTTAGGTAGACATCAATGTCGTTGTCGTGTTGCTTAAGGCCTTCGATGAGAACTGACATCATAATGAACTTTCTCCTTTATGCGCAGCCAAGGAGGAAGGTTATGGATACATAGAGTCACAGGCCAGGTGCTTTGATTGCTGCTCTGCTCCCCAAATGGATTAATGCCATCCACGCTTAAACCAAACCATACGTTCCTTGCGTCACCTGCAAACTCCTCTCAGTACTTTTTCTCGATTTTTCTCCACTACGACCCGTCAGCAGGTGCTCTATGTGCCATCGCATCAACTTGGCATGCTCTTTGTTTCTGAATAGACGTTTCAACCATGGTATTATAGGAGCATACCACATCAACTTGGTAGGAACCCTCTTCCCGGGGCACTCGCCGTCAACATCTAGGGTCATCTTGTCTGATCTTATACCGGAATGCACCGGGCATGTGTTCAAATCCTCGTATGCACCGCAGTAGAGGATGTAGTCATTAGGGCATGCATGTATCTTATGCACCTCCAATCCTGGAGGGCATACAACCTTCTTTGTTGCATACGTACTATCGGGCAATTCGTTATCCTATGGAAACTTCTTTTTCAATATTTTCAGTAGCTTCTCAAATCCTTTGTCAGGCACGCCATTCACCGCCTTCCACTGCAACAATTCCAGTACGGTACCGAGCTTTGTGTTCCCATCTTCGCAATTGGGGTACAACACTTTTTTGTAATCCTCTAACATGCGATCGAACTTCAGCTTCTCCTTTTCACTTTCGCACTGTCTCTTTGCATCAACAATGACCCGGCGGAGATCATCATCGAGCACATCGTCTGGTTCCTCTTGATCTTCAGCTACCCCCGTTATAGCATCACCATATTCAGGGGGCACATTTTTGTCATCATCCTCTTCTTCTTCGCTGTCTTCCATCATAACCCCTCTTTCTCTGTGCTTTGTCCAAACATTATAGTGTCGCATGAAACCCTTATAAAGCAGGTGGGTGTGAAGGGTTTTCGAGTCAGAGTAAGACCTCGTATTCCCACAGCTAGGGCATGGACAACACATAAAACCATTCTTCTTGTTTGCCTGCCACTTCGAGGAAATTATGTAGGCCCTCAATGTACTCAAAGGTGCATCTGTTACCATACATCCATTGTTGGTTCATTTGTGTGCATTATATATAATTAAGTGTGTCAAAAACCATTACAGAACCTCATGAATAGATAAGCGACCAAATTAATAGAAGTTCATCATCACATTAAAACCAAAGTACATACATAGTTCTCATTGAACAACGTATAGTTCTCCAGAGCATCTAATTAAACCATACATTGAAACTATGTAAAACATTTCAATGCAACAACAAATGTGATCATAATCGCAACCAAGGTAAAAATTAATCCAATGGCATAATGATACCAAGCCTCGGTATGAATGGCATATTTTCTAATCTTTCTAATCTTCAAGCGCATAGCATCCATCTTGATCTTGTGATCATCGACGACATCCACAACATGCAACTCCAATATCATCTTCTCCTCCTCATTTTTTCAATTTTTCCTTCAAGTAATTGTTTTCTTCTTCAACTAAATTTAACCTCTCGACAATAGGGTCGGTTGGAATTTCTGGTTCACATACCTCCTAGATAAAAAAATCTATGTCACGTTCCTCGGCATAATTGTCATAAACAATAAATTAACCAAATAGTTATAAAAGATAATATCTACCACATCTGAATCATAGAGAGGACGAGGGCCAACGGAGGCAGATACCAAAACTATGGCACTATATAATAACAAACAATAATAAAAGTAAGCAAATTACACAAATATCTATCTAAATCATACATGTAAGAACTTTTTCTTTTAGAATGAAGATAAGACCAAGAGGCTAACCACGGTGGTGCCGGCGACGAGATCGGCGCGGGCGATCGACGGCGGTGAGGATGGGGACATGACAGGAGGGACCGCTAAACCTAGACAAATCTCGAGGGAAATGGAGCTTGCACAAGGAGCTTCAAGAGGAGAAAGCTTAAGTGCGGATCGGCATTTCATCGAATACCTCATGTGCATAGGAGGTGAGCTAGAGCACCACAAAGCTCTCCCCTCACCGGCCAGAAAAACACAGCAGTGGAGTGCTCTGCTTGCTGGCGAGGGGGTATATATAGGCATCTCATTGGTCCCAGTTCGTGGCTGGAACCGGGACTAAAGGCCCCCACCCCCCTTTGGTCCCGATTCCAAACACGACGGTTCGTGCCTGGAACTGGGACCAAAGGGGCTAGACGAACCGGGACCAATGCCCCACGAGGCCCGGCCGGCCCCCTGGCCTCACGAACCAGGACCTATGCCCCCATGGGTCTCGGTTCATGACTGAACCGGGACTAATGGGCTGGCCAGCCCTGGACCAAAGGCATGTTTTCTACTAGTGCCCCTTAGTTCTGATCATCACTGTCCATATCTTTGGCCTCCGTGTAGAACGTGTATCCGTTGATATCATATGCCTGATAGGTGACGAAGTTGGGCGAGGGGCCATGTGCTAAGGCGTATATGAGCAATCCATCCTTAGAGCTGTCTTACGAGGGATTAGCAATAATGTGCTTTTTGAACCAATGTAGGAAAGTGGAGTTGTGCTCTCTAGTAACTTCGGCGTCCGTCCTACATACCCCCCCCCCCCCGGTCACGATACTTCTTTGTGATAATTTCTTTGTGCAGTTCCAAAAGGATCTACCTTGTCTAGGTCTTGTAGCACTACCAAGTTTGCTCTGTCAAAGTTGTTGCGTCGATCTGAGTATGCCATGTGCAGTTCCCTGCGACCATTGGAGTGACCTTCTCCTTCGAGCCTTACATCGTGCCTGTTAATGGGCACACCAACACCAACACCAGGCGGCTGGTCTGCGCCATATATAAAATTCTCGCGGAAAGAGATGCACTCTTGTGTTAGATAGCCCTAGACGATGCTTCGATCCGTACGGGACATGTTACAAAGGAATCCTTTGATGATCCCATTCATCCTCTCAAACGGCATCATGGTGTGCAGGAATGACGGCCCCAGGTCTATTATGTCGTCCACAATATGGACACACATATGCACCATTACGTCAAAGAACGCAAGCGGGAAGTACATCTCAAGCTCATTCAATATCACAACGATCACTTCCTGTAGCCTTCGGAGCTGCTTCACACTGATTGGCTTTCGAGAGATGACGTCAAAAAAGTTGTAGAGACCAATAAGCTTGCCACAGACGTGCTTATCCATTATCCCTCTAAGGGCAACAGGTAGTATTTGCATCATCATCACATGACAGTCATGGGACTTCACCCCGCTGAACCTTTTCTAGTTCATGTCTAGATATCTGCTTATCTTGCCACAGTAACCAGAACTAACTTTGACTCCAGTAAGGCACTTAAAGAATTGATCAATCTCGGCCGGGCTTAAAGTGAAGCAAGAAGGGGAGCAATAATCCTCTTCCTTTACTTTTTTGCCCTTCTTCTCCCGCGCCTCTGTCTCTTCTGACCTTTCACGGGGCGGCATGTGCAGATCTTCCCTGATTTTCAAATCTTGGAAGTCTTTTCTTGCCTTCGGCCCATCCTTAGTCTTATCCGGCACGTTCATCAGTGTCGCGAGCAAGCTCTCAAAGACATTCTTACATGTATGCATTTGATCAAGGGAATGAGGTGTGTCGAGTTTGTGCCAGTACTCACTACTAGGGAAAAGCCTATGCACAGAATCTTACCAGCAGCACGCTTTAAAATAAGGCGTTGCTGCTATGTAGTTGTAGCGCGTGAAGGAAATATGCCCTAGAGGCAATAATAAAGTTGTTATTTATATTTCCTTATATCATGATAAATGTTTATTATTCATGCTAGAATTTATTAACCGGAAACTTAGTACATGTGTGAATACATAGACAAACAGAGTGTCACTAGTTTGCCTCTACTTGACTAGCTAATTGAATCAATGAAGGTTATGTTTCCTAACCATAGACATGAGTTGTCATTTGATTAACGGGATCACATCATTAGAGAATGATGTGATTGACGTGACCCATCCGTTAGCGTAGCACAATGATCGTTTAGTTTGTTGCTATTTCTTTCTCCATAGCTATACATGTTCCTATGACTATGAGATCATGCAACTCCCAAATACCGGAAGAACACTTTGTGTGCTATCAAACGTCACGACGTAACTGGGTGATTATAAAGGTGCTCTACACGTGTCTCCAATGGTGTTTGTTGAGTTGGCATGGATCAAGATTAGGATTTGTCATCTGATTGTCGGAGAGGTATCTCTGGGCCCTCTCGGTAATGTACATCACTATAAGCCTTGCAAGCAATGTAGCTAATGAGTTAGTTACAGGATGTAGCATTACGGAACGAGTAAAGAGACTTTCCGGTAACGAGATTGAACTAGGTATTGAGATACCAATGATCGAATCTCGGGCAAGTAACATACCAATGACAAAGGGAACAACGTATACCATTATGCGGTTTGACCGATAAAGATCTTCGTAGAATATGTAGGAGCCAATATGAGCATCCAGGTTCTGCTATTAGTTATTGATCGGAGCCATGTCTCGATCAAATCTACATAGTTCTCGAACCCGTAGGGTCTGCACGCTTAATGTTCGGTGAAGATTGGTATTTATGAGTTTATGTGATTTGATGTACCGAAGGTTGTTCGGAGTCGTGGATGAGATCATGGACATGACGAGGAGTCTCAAATGATCAAGCCGTAAATACTGATATATTGAAAGGCTATATTCGGACATCGGAAAGGTTCCGAGTGATCCAGGTATTTTTCGAAGTACCGGGGGAGTTATGGGAATACGGGAGTACATATGGGCCTTAGTGGGCTTTAAGGAAAAAAGAGGAGAAGCCACGAGGGCTGGCCGCACGCCCCCCATGGGCCTAGTCCGAATTCGACTAGGGGAGGGATTGCGCCCCCTCTTTCCTTCTCCCTTTCTCCTTCCTTCCCCCTCCTAGTAGGACTAGGAAAGGAGGAATCCTACGCCTACTAGGAGGAGGATTCCTCCCCCTTTTGGCGTGCCTAGAGAGGTCGGCCGGCCTCCCCCTTGCTCCTTTATATACGGGGGCAGGGGGCACCCCAAGACACACAAGTTGATCAGTTGATCTTTTAGCCGTGTGCGGTGCCCCCCTCCACCATAATCCACCTCGGTCATAACGTAGCGGTGCTTAGGCGAAGCCCTGCGTCGGTAGCATCATCATCACCGTCGTCACACCATCGTGCTGACGGAACTCTCCCTCAAAGCTCTGCTGGTTCGGAGTTTGTGGGACGTCATCGAGCTGAACGTGTGCTGAACTCGGAGGTGCCGTACGTTCGGTACTTGGATCGGTCGGATCGTGAAGACGTACGACTACATCAATCGCGTTCTCATAACTCTTCCACTTACGGTCTACGAGGGTACGTAGACGATACTCTCCCCTCTCGTTGCTATGCATCACCATGAGCTTGCGTGTGCGTATGATTTTTTTAAATTACTACGTTCCCCAAAAGCGCGCGCCCACAAAATTCCCTGCCAAAATAAATGTAGTAGTAGTGCGCCTACTGAAAGCCATGCTACTCCTATAATTGCCACGACCCCGCCGCGAAGCTAGTTCTAGCAGCAACGCGTTAATACAAAGAGCGCTACTGCTACAGACCATAGCAGTAGAGCATTTCCGCAATACCCGCTACTGCTAAGTTTACTATAAAAATTTAGTCCCACCTCGCTCCGCGAAGAGGGTTCCTACCACCTTAAATATGTTACTTCTCAAACTATCACAAGCACTTGGTCTTCATTGAACTCTATGTGTAGAATCTATGGCCGCAATATGAGTCTTCGCCTGTTCCTAAACCGGTGAGGACTCTTGTTGACAAATCAGATTGTACACAAAAGATCATTGATGATCAATGTATTTTTGATGTTTATTTTTACATACTGACACATAGCAGTAGCGTGTTGTGACTGAAAGGCGCTACTACTCGGTCGCTTAGTAGTAGCCCCTTTCCCTATAGCGCGCTAATGCTAAGCCATTCTATCTTCCACCCCTCACTCTCTTCTCTCCGATCCACTCACACTCACACTCACACTCACTCGATCTTCCCCCTCAACCCCCCTACGCCTGTCCTCCCCCGCCGGCCGCCCTCGCCTACCCCTCCCCCCTCTATGCCGCCGCCACCTCCTCCTCCTTGCTGTTCTAAGTAATCCTTCGCCGGCTGCCCTCCCACTCCGTCCTCCCTCCACTCCTCCGTTTGCCGCCGGCGGGCCCCTCCTCGCTCCGCCTTACTCCTCTGTCATACTCTCTCCTCCCTCCTCCAGTCGCCCCTCCTTCTCCCTCCTCACTCCACCATCCACAACCCCTCCTCCCTGCTACATTTTGATTTAGTAGGCTAGTTCATATGCGACATTTTAGTTTAGTTGATATGATTTAGTTGATTTAGTAGGCTAGTTGATTTAGAACATTTTGATTTAGTAGGCTAGTTGATTTGGTAGGCTAGTTGATTTAGGTGATTTTAGTAGGCTAGTTGATTTAGTTGATATCGAACATTTTGATTTAGTTGATTTAGTACGCTAGTTGATAGCTCTGAAGATTTGGCACGACCTAGCTAGATGCTTGGAAAGAAATCCACCCTTTTATTGTTATTTTTGATGTACATGGATAGCTAGATGCTTTTGTTTTTCTGTAATAAGTTATTTTTTGGCAAAATGTAGGTGCCAATTTAGTTGAAATGCTTTGGTAGGTGGTACTGTGATCTGGTAGATATTGGTTTTGATACAAGTATTTGGTTTGCAAGTCTTAAGTTAATCCCAATTAAATTTGCCACTTGTTTTTTAATGAGTTATCTTAGGCAAAAAGGGACAAATTAGATGAAATGTCTTGATAGGTGGTACCCTGATTTGGTAGATATTTGTGAAAAGTTTTTTAGGCAATTGGTGCCACTGAAATGCTTTGGTAGGTGGTACCTTGTCATCTTATATGTTACTAGATCTTAGGATTATAATTGTCCATCAAATTGCTTCTCGCGGAAGAATATCTTCATCTAGAGATATCGTTGATATATACACAAGATTTGGCATTTGCTTGCTAGTTGTTGGTTCTATTCTAGAAGGTTTTGGTAAGCTAATTGAGAACTTGTTGGATGTGAGTCTTGTTGGCTGATTTGGCATTTGCCTGCTAGCTGTTGGTTCTATTATAGGAGGTGTTTGTAAGTTAATTGAGAGCTTGTTGTTTACTTTTTGGGATCGGGTTCCACTATGAAAATATAACTGAAGAAGAACCAAAAAATTCACATGCTACTGTTTTTCTTTCCTGTGAAGTCGGTCGTTAATCCTTTGCTCATATTGCCTTAGGAAAATGGTGCCACCACCACCACCATGACGACTGTGCAAGTCAAGGTGCACCAACAGCCTTGCAACTGGCAAGTTGTTCGGCATCTACTTCCAGCCGAGTTTTCGTCATGCGGTGATAAGCAATTATATGAAATGCAACAACTATTTTGTTTTTAGTGCTGGCATTCCTCCATTGTGTCATTTTTCATTTTTCACACAGATTGTCCCATGCAATGTGAGGTTGAAATTCAACAAGCTGACAGGAGACACTATGATCTTTAAGGATCCTGGGGAGCCCTACACTATGGAAGTCGAGAAAGGACGCAATATGTCATAGATTGGAGGAGATGGATGGGCCCGTTTCCTCGCCCGCATGCGTCTCACTGGTGGTGAGTTGATCAGCTTCTTCTTCAGAGCAGAAAGACCCAAGCTGGTTGTCATTTATATAAACCTGGTGGAAGATGATGAAGATGATGAGGACTCACTCGATGAAGATGATGAGGACCCACTTCATGAAGCCATCGTAGTTCAAAGAATGAGGCTGGGCGAGGAGGAGGTGTGCAACGTATGGGACATAATTCCGCCACGTGATGACTTTGTCAGGGTGCCTTTTGTGACCCGCCTAACAAGTACCATGGTCGATCGGCATGATATGGCATGTTATATTAACTGTAGTAATTTGATGATATATACATGCTTTATTGTCATACTTGCAAATGCAAATTATCCGATGATATGCTTAGTGTAGAGTCCAATGATATGGTGTGTGGAATCTGGTCGATGATATGCTTTAGTGTAGAGTCCGATCACATGCTTATTAGTGTAGAATCCAAGGAACTATTAATAGTATAGATAATCCATATATACTTATTAGTAGAATTCATGCTTAGTACAAATTCGTAGTCCTATGTCTTATGATAGTGTAGAAATCTATACTTAATAGAAATATATTTGCAAGAGTATGTGCGAGGCTATTTATTAATTGATATGTTTTTCTTTTTCAGAAATTGCCAAAGAGCCTATCTGTGAGTTGTGGTATCGAGCCTGATGAAGAAGGCTCAGCTGTACTACGCCTTACCGCAAGGGGCTCCGTCATCACATGTACTTACTGCATGGACATGGACGGTCGCACACACTTAAACTCAATTGGGTGGAAGAGATTCCTCGTTGGCAAGAATCTTCGTGTTGGACAGGCCATCCTAAATACTATCAGGAACACCCACCGTCCAGGCTTGAGGATGATGATCGTCGTCGATATCATCTAGAACTACATATGTGTGTGTGGTTGTATGACTATATATACCTATTAGAACTGCTATATATGTGTGGTTGTAAGACTACCTAGTACTGCTTGAGGATGCATGTTGACTATATATGAAATTGTTATCTAGTACTACCTAGTACCTATAATGCTTTATGAAATTGATATCTAGTAGTACCTAGTATCTAGAAATTGCAGCTTATTGAAACTGAAACGGGGGGATGATGAAAGATACAACAGTAGTGCGGGGTTAGGAAAGCGCTACAGCTAATTAATAGTAGCGCGTTCCCGAAAAGAGCTTCTGATATAGTCAATTGAAGTAGCGTGGGTACAGATGGCACTACTACTAACAGTTAGTTGTAGCACCATAGTAGTAGCGCGGCTACCTGCGCTGCTGATAGCCTCAAAACCCGCGCTACTACTAGGGTTTTCCCTAGTAGTGACTCCAAGTCCCAGAAAACAGACCTCACCTTTCGTACCTTCAGCATCGGCTCCGGCGCCTTTTTCATCGTCTTTCCCGGCGCGGGGCACTGTTCCCAGTTTTTCAACAGCTCATCGATTTCGGCACCGCTCCGCTTATGTTGGAGGTCCTCAATTCTCAGCCTCACCATTGAATAGATCTCCACGATTTCTCCACGGGTCGTCCTTCTCGAGCCATCTTCGATGCCCCATGAACATGACTTTCCTAGACCCGCCATCTTTCCTTGACGTTAGCTGCTGAGACGTCGTATCATCCATGCACCGCGTGCATCCGCAATATCCATGGCACACCTAGCCTGTGACATATCCGTAACCGAGATAGTCGTGCATCATCGTGATCAGCGCGGATCTCATATAGAAATACTCGCCTTTGCTAGCGTCCCATGTCTTGGCCGGTGTTTTCCATAACGTCTCTAACTCCTCTTGAAGTAGCCCCAGATAAAGATTAATATTCTATCCCGGTTGTTTCGACCCTTGAATCAGCATGCTCATGTGAATGTACTTCGACTTCATGCACAACTAGGGGGAGCTTGTACATCCATACAAACACAGGCCATGTGCTATGGTTTGTGTCCTGGTTGCCAAATGGATTCATGCCATCGGTACATGCGCCGAGCGCGATGTTCCTTGCATCACATTTGAAATACTGATAGAAGCCGTTCAAAGCTCTCCACTAGCTTCCATCCTTGACGTGTCTCAGCTTCGGATCATCTCCATCGTTGGGCTTCTTCCTCTCGGCGTTCCAACGCATGAGCTTTGCTTCCTTGGGATCTATGATATACCGCTGGAGACGGGGAGTGATCGGTAAGTACCATATAACTTTCTGGGGAGATTTCTTCCCGGCCTTCTTGTATCGAGAAGCATTGCACACTCGACAACTTGTTTTTTCCGCCTGCTCCTTCCGATAAATTATGCAACCATTGATGCATGCATGGTGTCTAACGTGCGGTAGATCAAGAGGGCACACGATCTTCTTGGCCTCATCAACACTAGTAGGACATAGATTCCCCACGGGAAGAACATCCTTTGGGTACTTGACATGCACATCGAGACTAGTGTCGGTCCATTTGTTTTTAGCCTTCGTCTTCAGGAGTTGGAGTATGAAACTCAAGCGGGTCACCTTAGGATTGCAACCATCATACAATGGAGTGTTTGAGTCTACCACCAGTTGCTGCAGCTTAGCCTCCTCCCTAGAAGCAGCTCTCTCAATACTCGTCTCCTTGCGAAGCAGTGCTTGAACATGAGGGTCCCCCATGATTGAACTTAGTACTGACGAACTCTACGGCGTGGAGTCCACGTTCTATGCGCTGCCATGTCCGGCCCCTTCTCCGCCGCCATGTCCGGCCCCTTCTCCTCCGCCATGTCTGGACCCTTCTCAGCAGCCATGTTTGGCCTCTTCCCCGCCGCCATTATCGATCATCTCTTCGTCTTGCCCCGTGTCGTCATTGCCTGCCCCGTCACCGTCCTCAACATCATATCATCCTCATCTTCAGTTATGAACCAAGTATAGCCATCCATGAAACCAGTCATGAGCAGGTGCGCTTTGACACGACCATCTTCATAGGGGTCGAGCCAAACTATTCCTTTGCATCTTCGACACGGACATAAAACCTCTGTTAGATTATTTTCTTTCATGTCCTGCATCACCGACCACAACCACATGTCCACCATTGTTCCAGTGACCATCATGAACGTCTGCATGGCAATAATAAACAAATTGATTATAAAAATGCGTGCATGCATCAAAGTCATACAAAAATTCGGCATGACCTTCCCTAAAAATAGGACATATAGATCTAGAGTTTGCCCGGAATTTGCCGAAACGGAAATAAATCGACATTTCGGCAAAACATAGGCAACTCACAAGCATAATTCGGCGTCAACTTATGACACACACACAATTTCCATCATATCGCCCGATTATGTCATATCGCACACACATACACATATTTCCATTCTTGCAAAAGCATAAATTTTTAATTACCTATCTCGAGATCGAGAACACACCATGTGGTGGAGATGATGATGTAGTAGGGAGATCAAAAGTGGACAAAGCTCTTCTTGACAAGGCTGGATCTTGTTAGAGAGTACATAGGTCACTTCACTAAATGCTACATCTACCTAGCTAGTTAGTTTGGGAGAAGAAAACTTCAACTAGTGGACGGGAAGGAAAAATAGAAAGAAGATGCATTAATGGAGGTGGTGTAGTTAGCTAGGAGTAATAAAGAGAGAAATGGTAGGTAGAAGAAGGAGAGTAATGGGGGGGGGGGGGGGGAGTTGTGAGGAAGAAGCAAAGTAGGGGAGAGAGGAAGTGGGAGGTAGGGGTCGCTCTCTTTACTTACTTTTCACTCCCTTCGTGCCATAATTGATGTCGTGTTTTTTTCCAAATAAACGTGAACAAAAACCACGACGTGAAGTATGGAACGGAGGCGGTACATGGCAGCTGTTGAATTCCGTTACATCACTGCAATCCAATCAGAACCACTATATCTCTTTTATATAAGTTCTCTCGACCAAGTATTTTTTTTCAAGTGTACTTAAATTGATAACTCAATTGCTGAGGTTACAAATATTATTTGGCTCCCTTGTGTGATATTTCCCTTGAAGACTGTTGTGATTCACTACACTTCTGGATTATCAGTTATTGTTCATGAAGGTGCTGTTGTATAAGACGTCAACTTAATCATATGTGTTGCATTTGTAACTTGTAAACGTTCTAACCCAGTTTTCCATGGCCTATGTGCCAATCTGTTCAGCGACCCAGAAGTGACAACAGAGCTCGACTCAGACCGACACCAACAGATCACAACGCAGCGGCTTGCACCATCGCGGACAAAGTAGGCCCCCTCTATTCATGAATATCGCAAAACGTCGTGCACCACCACGAAACTAATACTTGCCGCCCGCCGAAGCCAACTCAACGAGGCACTCCCGCACGCCAGCAACACAGGTCGCAATGTCGCCAAACCAGAACAATCGTGCCGCCCAATCACTGCCCAGAGCACCCCGAGAAGCTCCGCCGCGGCTGGTCGGTGATGGCCCGCTAGATCCGTACTGCTGCCACGTGCCAGCTACCCACCACACAACCACCGTCATGCTCGCCCTTGGCAGGCCACACGAAGAAACCACGGTGCTGGACTCGCCAGATCACTGCCGCCTCTAGCACACCCATCAGTCACCACCAAGCCTCAGGGTGGACACGGTCCGGGCCGGTCCGGTCCCTGACCGAGCCGTCCTTTGGACCGGCTGTCGGCGGTCCAGACCAGACCGGACCGAGCAGGGTCACGGTCCTGTTTCCAGGGACCGGACCGGCAGGGATGAAGCCTGAGCCGGACCGAGTGGCTCGTTTGGACCGGCCGGAGTTCATCACAGAGCACGCGCCGGAGCATGGCGACGTGGGGGGGGGGGGGGGCGCTGGAGGCAGCGGGGCTTGTCATGGAGATGTCCAGCGACTTCTGTGACTCACGGTGCACAGCACGGCGGCCAGGCAGAGCTCGGGCAGCAACAGCGACGATGAATCTGGCACGACGGCCGGTGCACGACGGCCGGTGTACAACGGCGGTGTAGGGCCTCCTGCTTCAAGTTCTACCTTTCAGATGATAGATCCGAACATGGCGCATCCACTAGACATGCTTTCCAGCGTCAGGGAGGCCGGTAGCCGCGCGGATGAACGACGGCGGCGCAGACCAGCGCACGGCCGACGCGCCCACCACGCGCCCGCCACGCAGCTCTGGCCACACGCTCGCCACGCGCCCACCACGACCTCGACACGCCCCCGCCACGCCCCTGCAACGCCCTTGGCATGCCCCCGCCATGCCCCTGCCTCGTCCTGACATGCCCCCGCCATGCTCTTGCCATGCCACAGCTCGTGTTCGTCGGTCCGCTCGGTCGGCTCGGTTAAAACCCAGACCGGACTGAAGCTTTGTCGGGGTGGTTTGCTAAGCTCGGACCGGCCGATTTTTTCAGCGGGCCAGAACCGAGCCGGCCCGAGCCGAGCGGGCCACGAGCCGGACCGCCGGACCGGACCGTGTCGTCCACCCTGAACCAAGCCACACATCTGGACCTCTCCGATGGCGCCAACGCATGCTAGCAGCAGGCCAGGGGACGCCACAGCTCTGTCGCCTCCACTCCAACAGATCCATGCGAGTAACATTGCAGCCTGGGCAAGCGCTCACCTTGCCATGACAAGCAAAAAGCAAAGGGTTTGGTTTCTCGGACAGCTTTTTCGTGATTTGCTTGAGCGAGCCGATTTGGCTAGCCTCCGTTGGCAAGGCTAAGCCTTGCCCAGCGAGGTGAGCCGTCATGAGACCAAAACACGTACATGTTCACGAACCAGTTAGCCCCGGTTGTGTCACCATCGTGATTAGTAAAATGTACCGTTACATTTAAAAAAGTGGTTAGTCAAACCCTCCTTCTCCACTGCTCCATCCTCCCCTGCCATGGCTTCTCATCACTAGTGTTGATTCCTTCCAAATCCTAGTTTCGAATTCTTGCATCCATGTAAGTGATCATTAAAGACCTTAACCCCCTTCTTCCCACTCTTATCCACTGACGGTCCTCGCGCTGCCGTCTTGTTTATCTTTGCATCTGCACACCACCTACAAACATATCAGTTGCTCTTGGAAAGCGTTGGTTTTTGGCTGCCCTTAATTGCAGCTTCGCAATTTCCTGCCTTGCATCCCTCAAGTTTCAACCAGAGGCAAACGCCAAATTTGCAAGAGCAATGGCACCCATCACGTGGCTTGCCCTAACAATAGTTCGCAGTGCAAATCACCAAGCCACCACAAGAAATTTAATGGGAACGGTAAGCAACAAACATAGATGTGAGCATCATATTTTGTACATTATCGATCATACATGCGTTCATCTATAAATCTCTTTTCGTTTCACACATTCTCACTTTTTTTGTATCCATGGCAATGTTTCATCCACCCATATTACTAGTTGTGCTGCAGACTTTTTTCACCGAACATAAAACCAACCAACTTTAGAAGAACTATCTAGGGAACTAAGAATCCAATGAACGAAGAAAATATCTCCGAGCTTTTACTTTGCTAAGAATGAAGAGAGCTAACCTACCTATCAAGTCTAAGCTGCAAAGGAGATGATGACGATCTGATTTAACCTGATCAACCTAGCTAACACCTCACCTTCAGATCAAGCACGACCACACTGATGTCATCGAGGCTATGCTCGTTGATGGCAAGATTTGTTAGGCGGATAGCAGCACAGACACACCGAACCTCTTCCTCCTTTCCTACTGATGCATTCACGCCCTTGCTCTTGTCTTCCAGGCACTCCTTAGTGACGTTGCATGCCTTCTGGTTTGAGATCACATCCCACAGCCCGTTGCTCGCGAGGATCAGGCAGTCATCGTCGTCCGACCTTGCAGTTATGGTAATATCAGGCTCACATGTCATTTGAGGATTGAGGAATGTGTGCCCTGCGAACATAGCTCGAATTCAAATGAGATTCAGTAACTGAAGAATCAGAACACCTATATACTAAGAAAATAAAACTTGTTATAGAAATGAACGAACTTTTCAAAAAAGATGAACTGGAATATATATATAAGCCAAATAACAATTTCCAAATGAACCGTCATTTGTGTTTTGTAGGGAGTATGAACTCTCAATATGACATGAATGATAGTGATACAGTACATAAGAACATCGTTCATAAAGGTAAGGCTATTAAAAAATACAAATTCACAGTTTACCAATGGAAACAATATTTTCATAAGTATTGTCGCAAAACACTCAGGCTTTATAAATAATATATTCACTAATTCTAATTAGTTTAATGACACACAAAAAGTAAAAAATGTATATTAAATATGCATCTATTCAAATAATAAGTGGTCAACATCAATCACTTTTCTAGGTTCATGCAAATAAACTATTGCTACAAGCTAGTTGTCTAAAAAAAACATGCCAAAAATGGAGCTACAATGGTAGCTAACATACTGTTGAACAGTTACTATTTTTTTAACATCCATCAAATTTGTTGATGTCTATTAGCTACTTACTGTAGAAAAGGAAGAATTAGTAACTATTAACTAACGAGGTGCAAAAGCACACTGAATTACATAACTAGATAGTAGGCTGCAAATACCAAAAATACAGCCATTCATCAAGTGATACAAACTGTGGTGAGTTGCCGCATCTGCAACTTCTACAGGGTGCTTCTAGTAAACAGCCATACAATAAAACCAATAACACACTCTACGAAGAAATGATGTGCGGATGGTAATGCTTCCAGAACAAGCAAGAAAGCTAAATAATGGGATTTCACCTGGTGGGAATAGAACCTAGATGTTGACCGTAACTTTCGTCATCCACCTCATTACCGGCCTGCTCACACCGAACTAGCCGACTAAAAGAGCAATCACTGGAACAGACAAATGCCATCTCATCTATTCCACCACACATTCCGACAGCCGCAGCCATATTACCGTAGCCTACGGCCAAATCTACCCGGCTAGGACAGTGCATGCATGGTTGATCACATCAGATCCATGCACATAGTGCACCGACTAGGTGCAGGGGTGACACAGCCTGTCGCCATTGCGACATAGGAAACAATCTCCCTCCAAGCGCAACTCTACTATAGGTCCATCATGGAGAAAGCCCCACCACCCCCTCACGATCAACCAGACTAATTTGGTCTGCATGCAGCACCCTCAAAAGACGTGGATAGAGGGAGCAGGTGGCAGCTATCTAAGGTTTTGATAGCAGAGCCACCACTAGGAGGGTGACTCGTCATGGTAAGCAGGTCAACATGTGATAAGGTTCAACTATCAGTAAGAAACCTAAGGTCGAAGACAAATATATCAACCTTGTATGACAATGGAAATCAACAAAAATGAAGGAATAAACCAAATTCAGAAGGACAACCAAGCACAAAGTACGTCAATGATATGTGATAACCTTACTTTCTGTGATTTCCAAATTCAAAACATATAAATTTGCAACCATCAAAATCGACAATTATGTACTTATGAGCTTTCGAATAATGTGATAAAATAGAATGATAGGATAAGCAATCATAAAATCCATTTGGCAACTAGAAAAGCTAGTGCCTTTCCGTAAATTATTTAAAATAAAATTTCCATAATAGACTCACGAACGAATGCTTTTTTATACAAGATAAAAAATTGTCATGTAGTTTTGTCCTATGATAACCTTTTGAACTTGTAGGAACTATAACCTGTATATTTTGTTAGTTACATATATGACACGAGGTGACCTTTCTTTCTACACCCATTTCACCATATGGACATTCCCAAGGGTCACGGCGTTCTTCGACAGTTTTCATCCCTCCCTCTAGTCCATGATCAAAACAAACTCTCATCATTTTTTTCTTTGCGGGAACTAGTAGCATTTCACCCTCATTTTAAATTTACCAAAATAATTAAAATATGAGATTACTACTCAATCATATGCTTCCTTTTAAATTTAATGCTAAGGTAAAGTTTATTGTTGACCCAATTCATTGTGTGCCTCTTAAAGATGCAAGTAAGAGGATGTTGAAATATAGTGGCAACCCTTCTTTGTAAGCTTAAGCTTTTTGGCAAAGTTATGAGGTGCATGCGGTTCAATGTCGTATCTATAAAAAAAATTGAATTCAACACCTAGACAACAGAGTGCTAATAAAAATAGTTGTGGCCTATGTCAATCCCCCATCGAGTATAGAAGAGCCTATATGCGGGTTGAGCGTTCGAAAATATGTTTCCACTCGTTGTTAGATTAAGGTTCTGGGTGAACTAGTTAGTAGCATGTATTAAATAGGTGTCATACTCATTGAATGGGAACCGTACATGTGTTGGTTAGGTCTCGACTTTCATTTGAAAGTAGATACACTTTCCACATAAACACAAAAAAAAAATCCCGCGAGCTTAAATATTAACCAGGCATAGTACAAAATACACCACCTATGACATAGGATAATGTGTAGCACAAATGTAACTTGGCCTCGGGTTTGATAAAGGTCGGTATGCTTCAATGTAAATTGCCACCTCACATGCATATAGGTTTATTTAGATATATGTAGAACTTCATTCCCTTCGATTCTCTTGATCAAACAAATGCACATGATGGTACAAATTTATAGAGGTAACAACTCGTGTAACCAGATAGAGTGGACATAAAGTGTGGAAAGGAGATTACATGGTAGCATAAAGAACTAAGCTCAACACAACATGATTGATAGAAGACCCATGTGGAGATGTAAAAAAATTCGCTCCTTGTCCTTTGCCTTCGTAACATAGTCTACTTAGGTGACCATGAAGTAGTAATCTTGACGATGACAGATGCCTTATAGGGTGTGGATTAGAATCACATGAAAGATAATTTGCACATGTTCACGAGAAGCTCGATCTCTTTTTGGTGTCCCTTCTTCACCGCCATAGGATACCTCCAAAATTGACATCTGTCCTTATCTCTTATGCATCTTGTAACCCTTTAATCATGCTACCTAGATATAACTATCTTTCAATCATAGAGAGGGCCATTATATCTCTAATGATATGTGTCTACTGATAGCAGCGTTAGTCGACCGGGGTCCTATGAGGTCAATGATGGAAACTGCAACGATAATATATGTTGGATATAGTATGTTATGTAGACTTGTACTCTGTTTACTTTTGCATATGACGCCCCTTCAATTTTTATCTTGTATTAGATACTAAACACACATGATGACTAACCTTTCACCAGTCTTTGGTCACTAATTGTGAGTAAGTGAAAAAACTATGTACAATACTTCCATGTTCGTCTATGAACCCCTCTGTTTTCATCTTGTCTAACTAGACATGTAGATAATTTTTTATGGGAAACTGTCCCCATATGTTTATCATTACCTTTCCACTACACCCCGAAAAAAAGTAATTGGTGTATTGCATTGGCTATTTGATGAGATGTTACTACATATTCATACTTCAAAATTTTGCGGCTTCCAACCTCTCACAAGTAGTTGACCTCATTGTAGATTAATGCAGCTCTGCAGACGTCTCGTGTAGTTACATACACACAATTCATATCCAACCACTAAACTACCACCATATCTTTTATAGATTGATGCAGCTCGGCACACGTATCATTGCACCAGGGCGGCTGGGTGGCAGCGATCAGAGCAGATATGGGTTCTATGGCATGGCCCACCATGCCAGCCAATGGGGGTTCCTCGAGAGCCATATCCGTAGCAATCTGATCAGCTAGGGGATCCATGTGGGCAGGGGGAGGGCACACCACAAGAAGAGCAAGTGTTTCTTTGGGGTCCAAA
Organism: Triticum aestivum; assembly: GCF_018294505.1. Taxonomy (NCBI): domain Eukaryota; kingdom Viridiplantae; phylum Streptophyta; class Magnoliopsida; order Poales; family Poaceae; genus Triticum; species Triticum aestivum. Next base: position 23,462,647 of record NC_057812.1, read on the forward strand.
TTGGTGGCGCTGCACTGCAAAGTAGCGTTACCCAACTCCGTGGAAGGTAGGGTGGAATTTGTAGGGTTCGAATTCAGATCGACAACAACAGCCCATAGGAAATAGATGGACCAAGTGGAGTGGAACCTTCCTCCTAGAGACCCCGCGGCACCTCAGATTTGGAAACCATTGGTGTTAATGGATCTCAATTATTGTCTCCACCGCTTCCACCTGGGCCCTGGTGAACGGACAACTAGGTCCACCTTTCTCCCGTGCTCGCGGATGACGCCAAGGGGGTCCTCTCACCCATGTTGTTCGTAATTTTCATCGACACCCTCAATTCCCTATTATAGCATGAGATTAGCTCTGGCATGCTGAAGTGCCTCACAGCATGCCATGCAGCATCGAGTGTCTTGTTCTTCCCCAATGACGTTGTCATTTTCTGTCGTCCCTGCAGTTCTGTAGATGTTCGGAAAAGCTTCTACCTTGTGCACCAATTTCTCGAAATGCTCAGCAACGCCCATTTGCTGCTCCCAGCAGGCGTCTGATGAGATCGGTTCCTCCCTGTCCTGCTCGATGATGGCCTTCCCAAGTCAATTGTTTGGGCTTCCCTTGTCCATGCGAAAAGTTTCTTCTGCAACCCTTATGCCCTTGGTGGATAGACCCATCTGCGCGGCTAGAGGCAGACCCTCATCCGCCATGTCCTCACCGTGATGTCCACATACATCCTAATGGCGATGGCTATCTCCCCGCCGATCCTCAAGAAGATCACTAGAGTGATTCGTGACTTCCTCTGTCAATGTTTAAGAATGCAAGGTGGGTTGTTGCCTTGTCAGCCCGGCAAAGATCTACCGGCAGCTTGAGTTTGGTAGCCTCAGCGTCCGAGACTTGCAGCGCACGGGCATCTCCATGTGCATGCGCGCTGGTTGTGGCTTCAAGCAAAGGACACTTCCTGACCCTGGCACCATCTGCCTCTGCTGTGTGAGCTCGAGATGCGAGACTTCTTATGCGCATAAACAATCTAGACCTTGGAAGATGTCCGCTCCTGCCACTTTTGGATTCCCGGAGATCGTGTCGTCAATTACAACTCTTGTTTCCCATAGGCGTCACCGCTCGGAGCTGGTTTGCGAAGCCCTTGATCAATTCACCTTGATTGGGTATATCCATGGCGTCCCCATCACCATGGATGGGTATGTCAACTTGTGGAGGCGCATCCAGCAGGTCACCCTCACTGTGGCACGAGACTCAATTTCCCGGTGCTTGTCCGAGAATGGGCAATACTTGGCAAAATCCTGCTACAAGGCGATTTTCCTTGGATCAACCTTAGCCCCCTTGTGGCGTTTGATCTAGCGCAACTGGGCACCTCTCAACGTTACATTCTTCGTCTGGTTTGCTTACCATAACAGATGCTAGACTATTGATCACCTTGCCTCCCGTCATTTGCAGCACGAGCCTCTCCATGTTCTATGCTCACAAGACAAGGAAACGTTGTAGCACCAGACTTATCACTGTCATCGTTGACGAAGCGCGTCGTTGGGCTGCCACTGGTGCCAAAGTGCGAGACAGGATATTGCATGTAACCTGAACTTTAGCAACACCTAGGTCTAAGCACACGCTCCTAATGCTCACTTTGCATCCTCAACCATGCCTTTGTGTGTACATGACCTAACGATTGCACTATCTAATTTTTTCCCCCATTCTATCAATGCAAAGATACACGCATAGAACGTATTCACGAAAAAAGAAGTTAACAAATCCAGCACTAATAATGCATGGGAGCAAAACGACACATTTTTATTTATTAAACTAAATTACTTGACAAATTACCACTTTATTTTATATATATATAGTAGGCTTTTCTTTCTTTCTCATAAGAAGATAGTTGCAAAAAAATATTTTGTAAGAACGAATTAACGGCCAATGCCAACAGAGGCATTGAGCAGTAGGCAGTAGCTGACAAAGCCAGGAAGGAGCCTTGTTTGCTTGTGACATAACACGACGCATGTAGAGCTGGGAACACATTTTCCATACATGCATGAACGATAGTTGTTGTTATTTTTTACTCCAGTTTCTTGACATTAACTATTTTAACCTCGCAAAAAAAAGACCTCGACTATTTTAAAAGAAGGTTATCGCTATGCATACCTAAAGCTCGCGACCTGGTAAGGATCCCCTGCACGCCGGGCGCCGCCAGCTCGTCCGGCCGTGCCAGCTGCATCCGCACATCAAGCTAACATTAATCCCCAGCAAATATTGGACGAGGAAAGAAACACAATATATCAAGCTCATACATGACGCCAGCAGCGTGCTCACCTTGTGGTCATGGGAGAGCGGGACGGCGCGGCCAGCGCGGCAGAGCACGGCGCGGGAGTCGCCGCAGTTGGCCACGAGGATGCGGCCGCGGACCACGAGCGCCACCACCGCCGTGGACCCCATGATGCTGCCCGCCGGCACCCCCGACGCCGCCAGCTCGTCCGCCCGCGCGAAGCTCCTTCTCAGCGCGCCCTTCCACGCGCACAGCTCCGCCTCTTCGTCTTGCTGCTGCTTCTTCCGGTAGGCTGCGGCCGCGCGGCTCATCTCGTCCACGAGGATCGCGTGCATGTGGTCCCTCAGTACCACCGACACCTGCACCACCACGGAAATTAGTGTACAGACAAGTCGGTGTTGAGCTGGAGTGTGGCCACGTTCGTAGAGGGGTGCAGCTAGGTTACCACGGGGCCGCCGTGGCCGTCGAAGACGGCAAAGAAGTGCATGCGCGAGCCGTCGACCCAAGTGCAGAAGGACGGGCGCATCGACACGGTGTCCTGCATGGTCACCCCGTGCTCCCGCGGCTTCCCCGCCGCCCCGTACGCCCCGCGCCACGCCGGTCGCTCTGCCGTACCGGAGCCCTCCGCTTCCTTAGCGATGGGTGCGAGGCGAGGGCTCCCGCGCAGTCGGCACGCCGGCAGGTGGCATTCCTCGTAGCCCTTAGGTGGGTCGACTCCGCCCTCGCCGGCCGCGCGGACGTTGTTCACGCCGACGCTGGCCATCACGACGGATTGATCCTTCCAAGGAACAGGCTGAGCAGGTCCTGCGCGGATCCCGAAGCAGCAGATCATCTTCATTTTGGCTAGGCTAGCAAGAGTGAGGGGTAGAGCTACACAGAAACGGACGATTGAAGGCGAGGAGCAGAAGAGTAGGAGGAGGAAGGGGGAATAGAGCGCAGAAACCTCTCGCTCAAACACGAAGGAGATTACTTGTACTCGTGTCGCTTTTGGATGCAAATTAGTGCTCGCTGCATTACTGCTTCCCCATTTTCACCTCTATTTGTTCATTGATGGAAAATGGCCATATCTTCTATTCCGTATTTATTATCCTTAATTAGTTTCTTTTTCATTATTGCATGTACTGTACTAGAAATATACGGAGGATTCCATACAAACATTCTTTTCGGGAATAAAAACACATTGGGTTTGATCGGCAGTGATTTGTCCTTCCTTTATCTCACTCGCTTTTATTTGCTACCATGTACTCCCTCCGTTCCTAAATATATGTCAATCTAGATATTTCAACAAATGACTATATACAAGACAAAATGAATGAATCTACACTTTAAATATGTCTATATACATCCGTTCCTAAATATGTCTCTTAGAAATTTCAATAAGAACTACATACAAATGTATATAGACATATCTTAGGGTGAAGATTCACTTATTTTGGTCCGTATACAATTCATATTGAAATCTTTAAAAAGACTAATATTTAGGAACAGAGGAAGTATATAAAAAAAGTAATTAATGATATGAATAATATTCGTACAAATTAGGAAGGAAATGATTTGCAATCAGAGCATCATGATAAGTTACTAGTAAATCATAATTGCAATAAATGATACAAATTACTATAAGATATGTATTTCTATCTGATAGTGCAAATAAGGAATCAATTAATACATGATGATAAGTTAGTACCCTCTGTTACTAAATATAAGTCTTTCTAGAGATTTCAATAATAAGGAGTACATATGTATATAGCCATATTTTAGAGTGTAGATTCACTCATTTTGCTTCGTATGTACTTCGTCTTGGAATATCTAAAAAGACTTATATTCAGTAAAGGATGGAGTACTAACATAGGTAATTAATGGTTTCCTTAAAAACGACCTCAAGTACTGCATATCTTATTGATTTGGCAAATAAAATAATATTATCTTTGTTGAGGCAAGTGCTTACCAAATAAAACCTAATTTTTTATTTGTCGTACCACATCTCTACTCTTAATGTCTACTCCTAATGGAGCAGTTAGTAGCCTGGTACTCTGGTTTTATTTTCGTTCGGTTTTATTTCCTCCCACGTTCCACCACCCCCGTACCACTGGCTTTTATCTCTTTAAAAATCATTGCAAAAGGAGTAAAAAATCACGTACTTTTAGGATCGCACTTACCATATGTTGTTGCTTCCCTGCACTTGTACATCCCCCTTTGCCTAGAAAAAAAATCACGCACCAAATCTCTACTATATGGTATGTCATGTGAGACACCTACCAAAACACATGTTTGTTCCATTACAAAAGATCACATACCAAAAACCTAGGAAACATGCATGGGCAGGTGAATCAACGCACGGGTGGGCCATCCAAATAAATCACCCCCGTATCCGTACGCATCTCTACTAACCAACACTGCATCTTTTGTTTCCGAATGTACTCTCTCTCTCTCTCTCTCTCTCTCTCTCTCTCTCTCTCTCTCTCTCTCTCTCTCTCTCTCTCGGCTGGCTAGGTTTTCTCACCCGATTTCCTCTCTTCGCCGCCGCTGACACTCCCTTCCCTCGCTCCTGAGATGCACCCATGTTTCCCTCCATGTCCACCCATAGATGACGTGGACGCTCTTCTCGGATTACACGGACTCGAGGAGGGTCTGGTTGGAGGCGCCGCCGGTGAGGCACGACTCCTCAACCTACTCTGAGGGGTGAGGGCTCAACCTCCTCTGAGCATATAGTAGGCGAATATCCCTTCATCTTGCTTTTCGGCTTGGTTGCCGATCCAACTAAATCAGATAGCTTGATCCGCATCCCATCGATGATCTACTCACAACACGACAACATGTGCTATTACCTGAGAGGAAGAGACTACGAAGACGGTCAGGGACAACTCCTGTGGCATGGAAAAACCGGTAGGCAATATATTGTCACGTGAAAAAATCATGGACTATAGTGCTTGTTGATCTGATGTCATTTATATGACAGATCAAAGACAAGCTTATATTTTGTTTCCTTCTCCTACCTTTAACTAGACCATGATGGCGCGCGTTGCTGCGCCCGTCTATTTTGACTGTAGAATGGTAGGATCTTGTGTAAATATAAAGAGACAAAAGCAACATAGATGAAAATAATATATTAAAAGGATAAAATAGTCTGAAAAAGTTTTTTCACGTAATTTTTTTATTTTGTTTTGAAGCGTTGGTAGTCTGGTAAGTAGCAACTAACAACACACAGAGAAAAATACTAAGGTAGGGCATGTTATTTCCATTTCAGTTTGTAGCTTATGGCTACTTCCAAATGAAAAGGTCAAAAAATAACTTGACATAATAATAGAACACATCTAACAGTTAATAGCGGTAACCTGAATAAAAATATGTAGGCCACAAGAGTTATAAATTCATGAATTGGCGAAACATTGATATACAGATTAACCCTGCTAAAGGCACCGGATGAAATCTATGCTCTTCTTAAGTGGCGTAGTACACACTGCAAGACATGTCACATAATTGTTGAATCTAACTTCCAAAGCTGAAATTACATGCATGTATGCATCCCTAATCAATGATCATCGTACTAATTTCCAAACTAAAAGAAAAACATGGATGATTATTCTTATATTTCAGAAAGTCAAAGTTATATATGTAAATGCTTCATCTTTGGTTTCTGACGTCATCTTAGATTGACATTGACTTAAATTCTTTTCCTATGTCTTGCAACAGACCCTGCAAAGATGTGCACAACGTATCAGGTAAAGTCATTCCTTACACAAGCTAGGAGTGTCTAGTTATCTCAAGAAGAAAAGTGTCTATGGTTGGAAAACAAAAACTCACCCATGAAACTGTCATGCTTCTTCATTAAGCATGGCACATATCTTACCTATAATTGAACTGTAAGAAGTTAAAGAAATAAAGTACACTCTGTAACAAAATGTAAGACGTTTTTATGCCCTATGCAAAACAAAAAAAAAGTATTGCATTTTGGCACAGAGGATGTAGCTTTCATGTGCAAAAATCCATGCAATGTTTCGGAGGTAAATCTGAACTTAAATGAGATTATAGGGAAGCATTGCATGACCTCTCAGCAGATCAAAACCTATATATCTTCCTTACAACTCTGCTTGCATTAGCGTTTAGTTGATGAGTTCAACGCCTACATGTCTACAGGCTACAGTACTTCCGCAAATGATTCTGAAGCATTTGAAAAATAGAGGAAGAAAAACATGCACATGACATGAGCATATACATGCAATAGATTCAGAAGGGCCTTCATTTTTAGTAAGAAGCTTCTGAAGAGCCTAATGTTTTGTAAATGTCTAGTAAGAGGCGGGCATTAATTTACTTAAAAAATTAATTAATAGACAATAGTACTACCCAGTAATAAATTTGTGGTTCAGTATAACCTTAACAATTGATCTATTATGGATTCTGGATTAAGCATTGCCTAAAAAACTCAAAAAAGAATCATATTTAGTTTATCCTTGCTGAAGATAGTTGGAAAAAAGTAGTTAGTGAATCAACAGTTTAGTTTATAGTTAACATATTTACTCCAGTGCCCATGCATCATCTACGGCAGCTGAAGGTTTGTGAATAGGCAAATTTTAACTATGCATGGTGAAGCAAAATCTGCAGGAACTCCCGGTGAGTAACATTACTCAAGGAATTGTTCTAAATAACCTTATCATACAGATATCGATGAATTCTTAATCCCAAGATTCATATATATTTGCTTCTGTTAGCACACTGAATGATGTGCAGTAGCGCAACAAAAGCAACATAGGGAACCTACAGGTATTATAATCTCACTCAAAATGTTGGCAAGGATGCATCCTGGTGCCCTTTTATGATGCATAGTTATCAATTAAGAGAACAATCATAGTTTCACCATCCCTAACCTTTAATATCATGTAACAACTAACAAGTTGTGCACCATTCTAGCAGACATACAATTTACAAATGCAAATATTCAATAATTGCTACAGCAAACGGAACATACCTGTCTCAGGTATCTTTATTTTTATGGTCATCACAACAAATCATACATTATTATATTTCCTCATCACTTCACCACGCCTTGCAAAAATAACCAGAGTTGTTCCATCAGTAAAAGGCAACGTCGTGGGGCCATGGTCGAGAAGATAACTTATTCGGCTCTTAAAAAAAGCTTGCTTGTGTCTCTCCTTGATCAATAAGTCCCTTATAACAATACATTTTTTCAGTGTCTCAATCTTTGTATCAGTATCACCCTATGATGTAAGTACTTATAAGATCAAGAGATGTAGTTAATAAAGAAAATCCAAAAAACTGAGGATGATGAACAAGACAAATTTAATGCAGGACCACCCTTACTTTTGGCAACGAATAATTATTTTCTTGAATTATTATATCCAACAATACATTCAGCAGAAATTGAGCAAGTTGTTACAAGTGTTAATAAAAGCCTGACTAAAAGAGATAAACTTAGTAACCATTTTGCCAGTTACAGTTTGAGTAATAAAGTTAATACCAAAATCAGCGACCTGTGTTTCCTAGATGATAGAAGGACTAATATTACCTTTAAGTATGTTTCGAGAAGTGCCTTGATCGACTCTGGAACATGAGCAATGAATTTCAGCAAGTACAGGGAGGAGCAATAGGGGTGGTGACACTTGAGCCTCCTTGAAGCGGGTGAGGATTCAGGGCACTCCAGGGAAGATAGGGGCACCTGGTTGTGGGGTGGAGGCTACCAATTGTTCGCTGCCTGGCCTCCGTGGTGCTGACCGTCGACCCGGGGGGTGTGAGGAGAGAAGGCGAGGAGGCGAGCCAGATGGATCGATAGACAGGGAGCAGGAAGGTATTTCCCAAACCTGGGAGCGGAGGGTTTCGTGCCATCGTCGGAAGTTCCGAGTCACTTTCTTGTAAACGCAGACTTCTCCATAATATGAGAAATGCTACAGAGCTCCCACTCACTTTCTTGTAAACGCAGGCTTCTCCATAAGTCTGCATAAACCCAAACGCTTTGATCATCTCATCAAAGCGAATGTTCCAACTCCTAGATGCTTGCACCAGCCCATAAATCGAGCGTTGGAGCTTGCACACCTTGTCAGCATTCTTAGGATCGACAAAATCTTCCGGCTGCATCATATACAATTCTTCCTTAAGGAAACCATTAAGGAATGCCGTTTTGACGTCCATTTGCCATATCTCATAATCATAGAATGCGGCAATTGCTAACATGATTCGGACGGACTTCAGCTTCGCTACTGGTGAGAAAGTCTCATCGTAGTCAACCCCTTGAACTTGTCGATAATCCTTAGCGACAAGCCGAGCTTTATAGATGGTCACATTACCATCCGCGTCTGTCTTCTTCTTAAAGATCCACTTATTTTCTATGGCTCGCCGCTCAACGGGCAAGTTAGTCAAAGTCCATACTTCGTTTTCATACATGGATCCTATCTCGGATTTCATGGCTTCCAGCCATTTGTCGGAATCCGGGCCCGCCATCGCTTCTTCATAGTTCGAAGGTTCACCGTTGTCTAACAACATGATTTCCAAGACAGGGTTGCCGTACCACTCTGGTGCGGAACGTGTCCTTGTGGACCTACGAAGTTCAGTAGCAACTTGATCTGAAGTTTCATGATCATCATCATTAACTTCCTCTCTAGTCGGTGCAGGCACCTCAGGAACATTTTCTTGAGTTACGCCATTTTCCGGTTCAAGAGGTAATACTTCATCAAGTTCTACTTTCCTCCCACTTACTTCTTTCGAGAGAAACTCCTTCTCTAGAAAGGATCCATTCTTGGCAACAAAGATCTTGCCTTCGAATCTGAGGTAGAAGGTATACCCAATAGTTTCTTTAGGGTATCCTATGAAGACGCATTTTTCCGACTTGGGTTCGAGCTTTTCAGGTTGAAGTTTCTTGACATAAGCATCGCATCCCCAAACTTTTCGAAACGACAGCTTAGGTTTCTTCCCAAACCATAACTCATACGGTGTCGTCTCAACGAATTTTGACGGAGCCCTATTTAAAGTGAATGCGGCAGTCTCTAAAGCATAGCCCCAAAAAGATAGCGGTAAATCGGTAAGAGACACCATAGATCGCACCATATCTAATAGAGTGCGATTACGACGTTCGGACACACCATTACGCTGAGGTGTTTCAGGTGGCGTGAGTTGTGAAACTATTCCACATTTTCTTAAGTGTGTGCCAAATTCGTGACTCAAGTATTCTCCTCCACGATCTGATCGCAGGAACTTGATTTTCCTGTCACGTTGATTCTCAACCTCACTCTGAAATTCCTTGAACCTTTCAAAGGTCTCAGACTTGTGTTTCATTAAGTAGACATACCCATATCTACTCAAGTCATCGGTGAGGGTAAGAACATAACGATAACCACCGCGAGCCTCAACACTCATTGGACCGCACACATCAGTATGTATGATTTCCAATAAGTTGGTTGCTCACTCCATTGTTCCTGAGAACGGAGTCTTGGTCATTTTACCCATGAGGCATGGTTCCCATGTGTCAAATGATTCGTAATCAAGAGACTCTAAAAGTCCATCTGCATGGAGCTTCTTCATGCGTTTGACACCTATGTGACCAAGGCGGCAGTGCCACAAGTATGTGGGACTATCATTATCAACCTTACATCTTTTGGTACTCACACTATGAATATGTGTAGCATTACGCTCGAGATGCATTAAGAATAAACCATTCACCATCGGAGCATGACCATAAAACATATCTCTAATATAAATAGAACAACCATTATTCTCGGATTTAAATGAGTAGCCATCTCGTATTAAACGAGATCCTGATACAATGTTCATGCTCAAACTTGGCACTAAATAACAATTATTGAGGTTCAAAACTAATCCCGTAGGTAAATGTAGAGGTAGCGTGCCGACGGCGATCACATCGACCTTGGAACCATTCCCAACGCGCATCGTCACCTCGTCCTTCGCCAGTCTCCGCTTATTCCGCAGCTCCTGCTTTGAGTTACAAATGTGAGCAACTGCACTGGTATCAAATACCCAGGAGCTACTACGAGTACTGGTAAGGTACACATCAATTACATGTATATCACATATACCTTTCGTTTTGCCGGCCTTCTTGTCCGCTAAGTATTTGGGGTAGTTCCGCTTCAAGTGACCACTTTCCTTGTAATAAAAGCACTCAGTCTCGGGCTTGGGTCCATTCTTTGGCTTCTTCCCGACAGCTTGCTTACCGGGCACGGCAACTCCCTTGCCATCCTTCTTGAAGTTCTTTTTGCCCTTGCCTTTCTTGAACTTAGTGGTTTTATTCACCATCAACACTTGATGTTCCTTTTTGACTTCTACCTCTGCTGATTTCAGCATTGCAAATACTTCAGGAATGGTCTTTTCCATCCCCTGCATATTGAAGTTCATCACAAAGCTCTTGTAGCTCGGTGGAAGCGACTGAAGGATTCTGTCAATGACCGCGTCATCCGGGAGATTAACTCCCAGCTGAGTCAAGCGGTTATGTAACCCAGACATAGTGAGTATGTGCTCACTGACAGAACTGTTTTCCTCCATCTTACAGCTGAAGAACTTGTCGGAGACTTCATATCTCTCGACCCGGGCATGAGCTTGAAAAACCATTTTCAGCTCTTCATATCTCATATGCTCCGTGTCTCTCAAAACGCTTTTGGAGCCCCGGCTCTAAGATGTAAAGCATGCCACACTGAACGAGGGAGTAATCATCGGTACGTGTCTGCCAAACGTTCATAACGTCTTGTTCTGCAGGGAGAGCAGGTGCTTCACCTAGCGGTGCTTGTAGGACATAATCTTTCTTGGCAGCTATGAGGATGATCCTCAGGTTCCGGACCCAGTCCGTATAGTTGTTGCCATCGTCTTTCAGCTTGGTTTTCTCTAGGAACGCATTGAAGTTGAGGACAACGTTGGCCATTTGATCTACAAGACATATTTGTAAATATTTTAGACTAAGTTCATAATAATTAAGTTCATCTATTTAAAATTATTCAATGAACTCCCACTCAGATAGACATCCCTCCAGTCATCTAAGTATAACATGATCAGAGTTAACTAGGCCGTGTCCGATCATCACGTGAGACGGACTAGTCAACATCGGTGAACATCTTCATGTTGATCGTATCTTCTATGCGACTCATGCTCGACCTTTCGGTCTTCTGTGTTCCGAGGCCATGTCTGTACATGCTAGGATCGTTAAGTCAACCTAAGTGTTTGCATGTGTAAATCTGTCTTACACCCGTTGTATGTGAACATTGGAATCTATCACACCTGATCATCACGTGGTGCTTCGAAACAACGAACTGTCGCAACGGTGCATAGTTAGGGGGAACACTTTCTTGAAATTATTATGAGGGATCATCTTATTTACTACCGTCGTTCTAAGTAAACAAGATGCAAAAACATGATAAACATCACATGCAATCAAATAATAATAGTGACATGATATGGCCAATATCACATAGCTCCTTTGATCTCCATCTTGGGGCTCCATGATCATCTCGTCACCGGCATGACACCATGATTTCCATCATCATGATCTCCATCATCGTGTCTCCATGAAGTTGCTCGCCAACTATTACTTCTACTACTATGGCTAACTCGTTTAGCAATAAAGTAAAGTAATTTACATGGCGTTTCTCAATGACACGCAGGTCATACAAAAAATAAAGACAACTTCTATGGGTCCTGCCGGTTGTCATACTCATCGACATGCAAGTCGTGATTCCTATTACAATAGCATGAACATCTCATACATCACATATATATCATTCATCATTCATCAGAACTTTGGCCATATCACATCACAAAACACTTGCGGCAAAAACAAGTTTGACGTCCTCTAATTGTTGTTGCAAGTTTTACGTGGCTGCAATAGGGTTCTAGCAAGAACGTTTTCTTACCTACGTGAAAGCCACAACATGATTTGTCAACTTCTATTTACCCTTCATAAGGACCCTTTTCATAGAATCCACTCTAACTTAAGTGGGAGAGACAGACACCCGCCAGCCACCTTATGCAACTAGTGCATGTCAGTCGGTGGAACCGGTCTCACGTAAGCGTACGTGTAAGGTTGGTCCGGGCCGCTTCATCCCACAATGCCGCTGAAGAAAATTAAGACTTGTAGCGGCTAGAAAGTTGACAACATCTACACCCACAACAAATTGTGTTCTACTCGTGCAAAGAGAACTACGCATAGACCTAGCTCATGATGACACTGTTGGGGAACGTTGCAGAAAACAAAAATTTTCCTACGGTTTCACCAAGATCCATCTATGAGTTCATCTAGCAACGAGTGATCGGATTGCATCTACATACCTTTGTAGATCACGTGCGGAAGCGTTCAAAGAACGGGGATGAGGAAGTCGTACTTGACGTGATCCAAATCACCGGAGATCCTAGTGCCGAACGGACGGCACCTCCGCGTTCAACACACGTACGGTCAGCGTGACGTCTCCTCCTTCTTGATCCAGCAAGGGGGAAGGAGAGGTTGATGAAGATCCAACAGCACGACGGTGGGGTGGTGGATGCAACAGTCACCGCAGCAGGGCTTCGCCGTTCTTCTGCGAGAGGGAGAGGTGTAGCAAGGGAGAGGGAGGCGCCAAGAGTCAAGGGTGCGGCTGCCCCTCCCCCCCCCCTTTATATAGTCTCCCCAAGGTGGGGCGCCGGCCCTAGGAGATGGGATCTCCTAGGGGGGCGGCGGCCAAGGGGTGGAGTGCCCCCCAAGCCAGGTGGGGCGCCCCCCCACCCTAGGGTTCCCAACCCTAGGCGCATGGGGTGGGCCAAGGGGGGCGCACCAGCCCACTATGGGCTGGTTCCCCTCCCCACTTTAGCACATGGGGCCCTCCGGGATGGGTGGCCCCACCCGGTGGACCCCCGGGGCCCTTCCAGTGGTCCCGGTACAATACCGGTGACCCCCGAAACTCTCCCGATGGCCGAAACTGCAGTTCCTATATATAATTGTTCACCTCCGGACCATTCCGGAACTCCTCGTGACGTCTGGGATCTCATCCGGCACTCCGAAAAACTTTCGGGTTACTGCATATTATATCTCTACAACCCTAGCGTCACCGAACCTTAAGTGTGTAGACCCTACGGGTTCGGGAGACATGTAGACATGACCGAGATGGCTCTCCGGTCAATAACCAACAGCGGGATCTGGATACCCATGTTGGCTCCCACATGCTCCTTGATGATCTCATCGGATGAACCACGATGTTGAGGATTCAAGCAACCCCGTATACAATTCCCTTTGTCAATCAGTATGTTACTTGCCCGAGATTCGATCGTCGGTATCCCAATACCTCGTTCAATCTCGTTACCGGCAAGTCACTTTACTCGTACTGTAATGCATGATCTCATGACCAGATACTTGGTCACTTTGAGCTCATTATGATGATGCATTACCGAGTGGGCCTAGAGATACCTCTCCGTTATACGGAGTGACAAATCCCAGTCTTGATCCGTGTCAACCCAACTAACACTTTCGGAGATACCCGTAGTATACCTTTATAGTCACCCAGTTACGTTGTGACGTTTGGTACACCCAAAGCACTCCTACGACATCGGGGAGTTACACGATCTCATGGTCTAAGGAAAAGATACTTGACATTTGAAAAACTCTAGCAAACGAACTATACGATCTTGTGCTATGTTTAGGATTGGGTCTTGTCCATCACATCATTCTCCTAATGATGTGATCTCGTTATCAATGACATCCAATGTCCATAGTCAGGAAACCACGACTATCTGTTGATCAACGAGCTAGTTAACTAGAGGCTTACTAGGGACATGTTGGTCTCTAAGTATTCACACATGTATTACGATTTCCGGATAACACAATTATAGCATGAATAAAAGACAATTATCATGAACAAGGAAATATAATAATAATCCTTTTATTATTGCCTCAAGGGAATATTTCCAACACCTTGGGCATCCCCAAGATTAGGCTCTTGCCACTCCTTATTCCATAGTCCATCGAATCCTTACCCAAAACTTGAAAACTTCACAACACAAAACTTAACAGAAAACTCGTAAGCTCCGTTAGTATAAGAAAGTAAATCACCACTTCGAGGTACTGTAATGAACTCATTCTTTATTTATATTGGTGTTAAACCTACTGTATTCCAGCTTATATATGGTTTATAAACTATTTTACTAGCCATAGATTCATCAAAATAAGCAAACAACACATCGAAAACAGAATCTGTCAAAAACAGAACAATCTGTAGTAATCTGGATCAAGCGTATACTTCTGGAACTCATAAAATTCACAAATAAATTGCTGGACCTGAGGAATTTATATATTAATCATCTTCAAAAATAATTAACTAAATATCACTCTCCAAATAAAAATGGAAGCAGTTCTCGTGAGCGCTAAAGTGTCTGTTTTTTTACAGCATGATCATCAAGACTTCCCCCAAGTCTTCCCAAAGGTTCTACTTGGCACAAACACTAATTAAAAGCATAAAACCACATCTAAACAGAGGATGGATGAATTATTTATTACTAAACAGGAACAAAAATAAAATTGAGTTGCCTCCCAACAAGCGCTATCGTTTAATGCCCCTAGCTAGGCATGATGATTTCAATGATGCTCACATAAAGGATAAGAATTGTAACATAAAGAGAGCATCATGAAGAATATGACTAGCACATTTAAGTCTAACCCACTTCCTATGCATAGGGATTTTTTTACCAAATAACTTATGGGAACGAGAATCAACTAGCAGAGGAAGGTAAACAAGCATAGCTTCAAAACTTTAAGCACATAGAGAGGAAACTTGATATTATTGCAATTCATACAAGCATATATTCCTTCCTCATAATAATTTTCAGTAGCATCATGCATGAATTCAACAATATGAACAGCACCTAAAGCATTCTTTTCATGATCTACAAGCATAGAAATTTTATTACTCTCCACATAAGCAAAATTCTTCTCATTCGGGACAGTGGGAGTATCATAAGAGACTTGAATACAATAAATTGTTTCCAATTAAAAGAGTAATGTTCAGAAAATGGGTAACCATAATCATGACAAGTTTTATAAATATAATAATTACTAATTTTTATAGCATATGTACCATCACAATAATTATCATAAGTAGGAGGCATGCTATCATCATTATAAACTTGCATATCAAAACTTGGGAGACTAAAGATATCATCTTCATTAAACATAGCATCCCCAAGCTTGGGATAAACATTTATTGCAGAAAATATATTATCAAATATGTCATCCTCATCAAACATAGCTTCCCCAAGCTTGGGCCTTTTCATATCATAAGCATAATCACTCTCATCATTAATAGTATAGATAGCACCAATAGTATAGCAATTATAATAT
Source organism: Triticum aestivum (assembly GCF_018294505.1). Lineage (NCBI taxonomy): Eukaryota > Viridiplantae > Streptophyta > Magnoliopsida > Poales > Poaceae > Triticum > Triticum aestivum. The sequence continues at coordinate 23,478,204 of NC_057812.1, forward strand.
TCTTCCAAGCAAGTGCCAAAAGATTTTCAAGATCATAAGAAGTGGCATTATCCTCCCAATCATAATCATCACAACAATCAATAGGCATAACGAGATCATCATCAAGTGTATCACTTTCATGAGGCACAGCAATAATAGGAGCAACTTTATTTGGGAGAGATACCTTTTTACCTCTCTTCCATTTTCGTTTCTTCCTCTTCACCACATCATGTGTGGGTTCAATCTTCTTTTTGGAGCTCCTTATTAATGAGATTGGTTGAATAGGAGGCTCCCCCTCGTTACCTGATTCATCATAAGAAATAATAGAAGGGTATTGGGAAGTCTCTTCACTTTCATTAGTATTCTCTTCATCTTCTATTTGTTTTCTTTTCTTTATATAATTGGAAATATAAGGATTTTCAATACAATTCACCGCGCAATACATATAAATTTCCTTTAGATCAAATCCAAGAAGTTTATAAAGGGCAAATTCTGGAAGATAGTTAGTTATACGTTTCATTTCTTCATAGCCCATAAGCAAACTAAGTTCATTATAATGTGCAAGGGAAATCAAGTCATCACAATTTTTGGACACGATTAGATCATGAAACAATTTGCATCGGATAGCTAAATGACCACTTTCATTGCAAAGTCCACAAGTATGGCCAAGAAAATTTAATTTTTCAGCACAATCATCTAGCCTTTCTTGCAACAATTTAGTTTCTAGTACTTATGCCTCTTGCAATATCTATCTTCCCTATTTGGTGTGTACTTGCAGACCTAGTCTACTCCACAAAAATTGACATGTTTATAGGAGGCATTTTCATCATAACTAGTGCAATCATCATTAGCATCATGGATATTCAAAGAACTCGTACTAACAACATTGCAACCATGCTCATCATTCAAATATTTAGTGCCAAACATTTTATAGATTTCTTCTTCTAGCACTTGAGCACAATTATCCTATCCATCATACTCACGAAAGATATTAAAAAGGTGAAGCGTATGAGACAAACTCAATTCCATTTTTTTATAGTTTTCTTTTATAAACTAAACTAGTGATAAAACAAGAAACTAAAAGACTCGATTGCAAGATCTAAAGATATACCTTCAAGCACTCACCTCCCCGGCAACGGCGCCAGAAAAGAGCTTGATGTCTACTACACAACCTTCTTCTTGTAGACGTTGTTGGGCCTCCAAGTGCAGAGGTTTGTAGGACAGTAGCAAATTTCCCTCAAGTGGATGACCTAAGGTTTATCAATCCATAGGAGGCGTAGGATGAAGATGGTCTCTCTCAAGCGACCCTGCAACCAAATAACAAAGAGTCTCTTGTGTCCCCAACACACCCAACACAATGGTAAATTGTATAGGTGCACTAGTTCGGCGAAGAGATGGTGATACAAGTGGTATATGGATGGTAGATAATAGTTGTTGTAATCTGAAATAATAAAAACAGCAAGGTAGCAAGTGATAAAAGTGAGTGACGGAGTCCTGGATTAGGGGGTGTTCGGGTAGCCGGACTATACCTTTAGCCGGACTCCAGGACTATGAAGATACAAGATTGAAGACTTCATCCCGTGTCCGGATGGGACATTCCTTGGCGTGGAAGGCAAGCTTGGCGATGCGGATATTCAAGATCTCCTACCATTGTAACCGACTCTATGTAACCCTAACCCTATGCGGTGTCTATATAAACCGAAGGGTTGTAGTCCGTAGGCCGGAATCAACTCCATACCCAACAATCATACCATAGGCTAGCTTCTAGGGTTTAGCCTCCTTGATCTTGTGGTAGATCTACTCTCGTACTACCCATATCATCAATATTAATCAAGCAGGAGTAGGGTTTTACCTCCGTCAAGAGGGCCCGAACCTGGGTAAAACAAAGTGTTCCCTGCCTCCTGTTACCATCCGGCCTAGACGCATAGTTCGGGACCCCCTAGCCGAGATCCGCCGGTTTTGACACCGACATTGGTGCTTTCATTGAGAGTTCCTCTGTGCCGTCACAATCTAGAAGGATGCCTTCTCCCGTCTTCAAAGACGGCGTCGTTGCTAAGGGAGCCTTGGCTGTCGGCCAAACCCTCCGGCTAGGTGGTTTCCTCATGACCGCCTATTCGGCTGTTGCGCCGACGGTGACCTCTCGGGTCATCAAAAGCAACCTACACGTCAGCTCGAAGCTCGTCGAGCAGTTAGATCCAATGGAGATCTCTTCCGTAAACGAGCTCTTGGATCGCATCGCCGCCCTAGGGGTCGCTACGGATTACGACCAGGTTGGGCTTAAACCCGATCTAAGAGAAATTAACTCTCCCCAAGTCACCCACCACGTTGCCGTGGTAGAGGCGCAGTGCGGCGACCCTTCATCTATTTTAAGGACTAGTTACGTCCGAATTGCCGATCCCTCCAAGCCGGATACCCGTGGAGGGGAGGATGTAACTCAAGACCTGAACTTAGGATCAGGCAACGGGCCGGATTCGTTGGATAACGTCCAGGAATCCGAACTTCAGAGTTCGGAAACCCTTTGGCCTCCGAATCTTGGATTGGGTGAGGTTTCAGATTCAACAACACCCGCCCACCCAAACATAAGCGATCTCTCCCAAGTCAGGCAGAGGCCCGACGAAACAGTACATCATTACTGGGCCAGATTCCTCCTGGTTATGAACGGGATAAAGGATTACCGCGAGGGAGACGCAATATCAATCTTCTGCAGTAATTGCACGGACGAGGGAATCCTTAACGCCATAAGTCGTCATGATACTACACGCTTCACTAACTTGGCGTCCATAGTACAAAAGTACTGTGCGATGGAAAGTGCCTGGAAAACCGAAACAAAATTTTGGGATAATCCGTCCTTAAATAGTAATCCCGTCCGAACTAAGAGGGTGCATCATCATAAAACACCCGGGATAAATAGCAAAAAGCCAAAACCCTTTACAGGGCATGGAGCCGTACTGGAAAGGTGGCTTGATGGACCCTGTAGAATTCACAGTACAGAGGACGCCACACCAACTCACAGCCTTAGAGCATGTTGGATACTCCGGCAGGAAGCCAAAATTGGCGAGGACCTCTTAAATCGGGAGGCCGCAGAAAGCCAGCCCGAGGACACCAGTACCGTTCTCACAGTCTTCGAGACCTTCGCATCAAACAATATGCAAAAAAGAAAACTCCGCAACCTCGCCGAAGTCTATCAAGTTGCAACAATAAATCCATGGAGCGACACTGCCATTACCTTCAACGCAAGTGATGAACCTAGATTCCGAATAGCCCGAGCACCAGCCGCATTGGTCCTCAGTCCCATAGTGGACGACTTTCGCCTCACCAAGGTGCTCATGGATGGAGGTAGCGGACTGAACCTCATTTATGAGGAGACCCTTCAAAAAATGGAAATAGATTGGAACCGCGTCGAGCGAAGCAGCACAACCTTTAGAGGAATAATCCCCAGTCGAGAAGCGCGCTGCACAGGAAAAATCACACTAGATGTGGTGTTCGGCACGCCGGATAATTAAAGGTCCGAAGAGGTCATGTTTCAGGTGGCCCCGTTTATGAGCGGACATCATGCCTTACTAGGGCGGGAAGCATTCACAATCTTCCAAGCGATACCCCATTACGGGTACATGAAGCTCAAGATGCCCGGGCCGAACGGAATTATCACTCTAGCTAGTGATCCGGACATAGCACTCCGCGCCGAAAACAAGACGGCCGCATTAGCCCTTGAGGCACTATCCGAAGCCTTAGCGGCCGAGGAACTGACTGCGCTGCGCTCCACGGTTAACAGGGATGATGTGATACTCGACAAAAGATCCAAATCCACATCCTTCAAGCCAGTTGATGAAATAGTCAAATTCCAGGTCCATCCAACGGACCCCAATAAAACAGCTTCCATCGGGGCACGACTGAACCCCGATGTAGACGCCACACTGCGAGAGTTCCTACGAGAGAATTGGGACATTTTCGCCTGGCATCCTTCAGACATGCCAGGGATCCCACGCAGGCTGGCCGAACACAGCTTAAATATCCTAAAAGGATTCAAACCTGTCAAACAAGCCCTTCGGCGTTTTTCCGAACCCAAGAGACAGGCTATGGGAGAAGAGCTTGCCAAGCTATTGGAGGCCGGATTCATTAGAGACATAAAACACCGGACTCGCTAGCAAACCTGGTGATGGTACCGAAGAAGGACAAATCCTGGCGCCTGTGTGTCGACTTTAAAGACCTTAACAAGGCTTGCCCAAAGGATCCCTTCCCCTCCCCCGTATCGATCAAATTATCGATGCCACCGCAGGACACGACTCGTTGTGTTTCCTCGACACATACTCCGGTTACCATAAAATCAAGATGGCAGAATCAGACCAAGCTGCAACAGCATTCATCACACCATACGGCCCATTCTGCTTCAGCACAATGCCCTTCGGGCTAAAAAACGCCGGCGCAACATATCAGCGCATGATCCAGACATGTCTGGCAAATCAGATCGGCAAAACAGTGGAGGCATACGTGGATGATGTGGTCATCAAATCATGACATGTCGAATCTCTAGTAGACGACTTGAGGCTCACATTCGATAACCTCCGAAAATACGACATCAAGCTCAACCCGGAAAAATGCGTCTTCGGTGTTCCAGCCGGAAAGCTCTTGGGCTTCATTGTATCCGGTAGAGGAATTGAAGCAAATCCAGCCAAGATCCGAGCTTTGTCACAATTGGATATCCCAAAGGACCTCAAACAAATACAAAAATTAACCAGATGCGTGGCGGCTCTAAGCCGCTTCATCTCCCGCTTGGGAGAAAAGGCACTGCCCCTTTATCGCCTACTCCGCGCACCGAACACTTCGAGTGGACGGATGACGCCACGGCCGGACTCGATGAAATAAAAGCCATATTAGCAACAAACCCAGTCCTGGCCGCGCCTAACACCGGCGAACCAATGCTATTGTACATTGCAGCAACACATCAAGTTGTCAGCACAGTGCTCGTTGTCGAGCGGGAAACGGACGGACACAAATTCCCCCTTCAAAGGCCGGTTTACTACGTGTCCACTGTCCTCACTCCATGCAAATCACGGTACCCGCATTATCAAAAAATTGCATACGCAGTATTCATGGCATCCCGAAAGCTACGACACTACTTTCAAGAGTGTTCCATAACAGTAGCCTCGGAAGTACCACTTAACGATATTATCAACAACCGCGATGCAACGGGCCGGATCACAAAATGGGCCATCGAGCTCCTCTCGTTCGATATAACCTATAAGCCACGGCGAGCTATCAAATCGCAAGTTTTGGCCAACTTCGTCGCAGAATGGACGGAGGCCGAACTCCCTAAAGAGTACGGCACATACTCAAACTGGATCATGCATTTCGACGGCTCCAAAATGTTGGCTGGACTGGGGGCTGGCGTCGTTCTGACGTCCCCAACAGGAGACACAGTCCAGTATGTACTCCAAATTATGTACATGGACTCCAACAATGCAACCGAATACGAGGCCCTTCTACATGGCCTCCGGATGGCAGTATCCATGGGCATTCAACGACTAGAGGTACGCGGGGATTCGAACCTCGCGATATCCCAAATAAATGGTGACTTTGACGCCAAGGACCCAAAAATGGCAACTTACCGCAACGCCGTCCTAAAAATGTCAGCTCGGTTCGAAGGGCTGGAGTTTCACCATATAGCCCAAGAAAACAATCAAGCAGCGGACGTCCTGGCATGCATCGGAGCAAAACGCGATGCAGTCCCCCCCAACATCTTTTTGGAAAGATTGTTCAAGCCATCTGTAGCATGGGAGGGGGAACTCGTAAATAACAGCCCGGACCCAGCCGCACCACTCGACGTCGAACAATCTAACACAATTGGAGGCTCTGCCAATGAAATTACACCTTCAGCCCACGTAATAATGGCGGTCATCGCCCCGTGGACAGAACCATTCCTAGCCTACCTTACTAGGCAGGAACTCCCGGAGGATCAAAACAAGGCCCGCTGCATAGTGCGACAATCTAAAGCCTACAGAGTCCATGAGGGAGAACTTTATAAGAAAAGCACTACCGGAGTCCTTCAAAGGTGCATCTCCGAAGAGGAAGGGCGGAACCTTCTGGCTGAAATTCATGCCGGACTCGGTGGTCACCACGCCGCTCCTCGGTCCCTTGTTAGCAGGGCTTTCCGTACAGACTTTTATTGGCCGACGGCCCGGGTAGACGCTCAGGACCTAGTCCAACGATGCGCTGGTTGCCAAATTTTTGCCAACCAAAGCCATATGCCACCCACCGCACTCCAAACTATACCAATCACCTGGCCTTTTGCGGTCTGGGGGATTGACATGGTTGGACCCCTTAAAGGCGGGACCGATAGAAAGAAATACTTACTGGTCATGGTGGATAAATTCACCAAATGGATAGAAGCCAAGCCTGTTAAAACGGTCGATTCCGGACCTGTGATAGACTTCATATCCGAGGTTGTACACCATTATGGCGTCCCCCACAGCATCATAACTGATAACGGCACAAACTTTACCGTAGACGAGGTAAAACTCTGGTGCAAAAACATGGGCATCAAGCTCGATTATGCTTCCGTCTATCACCCACAAACCAACGGCCAGGTCGAACGTGCAAACGGTCTTATTATGAGCGGCATCAAACCCAGATTAGTGCGGTCCCTTAAGGAATCTAATACGCACTGGGTAGAGGAACTCGACTCCGTACTCTGGGGGCTGCGGACCACGCCAAATTGCACCACTGGATACACACCATTTTTTAAGGTGTACGGCGCAGAGGAAGTTCTGCCCTGCGATATAATTCATGACTCACCTAGAGTGCGCATGTACGAAGAAAGAGAAGCCGAGCTCAATCGGCAGGACAACTTGGACGCCTTGGAGGAGGAGCATGATGTGGCAAAAGCCCGTTCTGCATTTTATCAACAGCAGGCCCGAAGATATCAAAGCAAAGAAGTACGGGCCAAAAATTACAATGTTGGCGAACTAGTTCTACGCCTGCCGGATAAGAAAAAAGACAAACTCAAGCCCAAGTGGGAAGGTCCATTCATAATCGACCAAGTCCTGACTGGCGGGGCGTACCGCTTGCGAGAAGCGTCGGATAACCGACTTGAGCCGAACCCGTGGAACACCACCCGTCTCTGAAGATTCTATGCCTAGCGCCAGACTCTGTGTTCGTCTCCTTCCTCTGTCCATTTTTTGCATTTTTCTATCTTACATTTCTCTCCTTCCCCTCTTTTCTTTTATCGCCTTTAAAGGCTTATCTAGTGACGCGCCACTCGCGCTCATTAAACCTGGGGGCTTCTTTAACAGAAGCTTATTTATACGGGCTTCATGCCCAACACATGCGTCAAACTTCCGCATGTACCTTTTTTTCCACCATTATATGCATCGATATGACTTAAGTTTTGGCCAAGCTGGGTTGCCTGGCTCCTATGCTTACCCCTACGTTCCCGATTGTTTGGCTAGGAGGTAAAGGGAGCACCTCTGCGATTGTTACTGCCGGGTCAGCCGGATGTGTACCTCAGACTGGGTGAAGCCGAAAGCTAGCGTTCTTAAGGGAATATTCGGTCAGTGAGACAAAAGATGATCTTTTTACCCATTTTATGCCCCCCCAGATGCTTTTTTCTGCGTCTTTTTATGCAGTCCGGACATGCACTTTAGGGCATGCCTCCCAGCGAAAGGAACCCCTAATGGAACTATTCTCTCTGGAAGATGTTTCTTACTAACCATGTAATATAACATAACTAGTTGGGCACTTGTCTGATAAAGCACTAATGACCCCTACGCCTGGTCTCAACGCATGCCACGGTTCTTATATAACCGCTATGGTATTCGGACACACTCCGGACCGTCAGGTCCCGAGGTTGAAGCGGAAAGGTCGGCAACGACAAACGATCTATAATCCAGCTAGAAGGCATTACACATGTCAATTCAAAATTACATAGTCATTCTGACTGGTTGTATTCCTCTTCTATACCATCTAACAGGCTGTCTAATTTACAGTCCTGCTGGGAATACTTCGCGGCCAACTCTACTTGGCCCTATACTAAGCTCACAGGGATCTCCTTCCCATCAGGCCCCACCGGTCCGACCTCGGCCATGTGGTTTGGGTCAGACTTCGTAAAACGGGTCTTCACCATGGCCCAGGCTTCCCGAGCGCCTTGTCGGCAGGTCAATATCTTCCACAAACGGAAGCGCCGCCGAGCTCCCTTCAGCTTCTCCGCAAGCTCTCCAAGGCCCTCGAGCACGGAGTGGGCAAGCCATAAGGCTCGGGCAACGCCTCGCATCACCTGCCGAACTCGCTCGTGCAGTTGCATGAGTTCGGGAAGAAGGTCACCCATAGAACCGGGCATCTCCTCTGCAGGACGACCTGTGAGCATACCTACAGACATTACTCTGTTAGTCGACTTCCTCGCCGAACTCTTTTTTCAAAGTTCGTTCAAGCAATTACTAAAAATGCTGCGTCGAAGCCGCTGATTCTCCTTCGTGGAGTCCAAAAGCTGGCCACGAACATCTTTAAGTTCGACATCCAGCTTGGTGTTGGCATCCTGAAGATCATTCCTCTCTCGCCTCACCCTCGTCAACATACTCTCACCGGCCTTTAGCTGGCGTAAGAGTTGTTGCTTGTCCGGATCGAGTCCGGCGCCAGCTGCAATTTGATTTGTCAGATTTACACCGACACCGCACAATACTAATCTTTCGAAGTGTATTTTACCTGAGGGGGTCCCTTTGGGCTCCCCTGCTGCGGCTAGTGCGGCCTCTAGTTGGGCCTTGCACTTTTCTAGCTCCTGGGACAGTACAGTATTCTTCTCTGTAAGAACCTGCATATTAAATGATCCTTAAATCAGTTGCGCTAACTGTTTCAATTCTCGAGGGCTACTGGCATATATATATAATTAACCAAAATTTTCTTACCCGTATGTCTTTCACATACTGCTCCGTGGCTTTGGCTAAACCATTTTGAGCGGCACGGAGGTACGCATCTCCCGAATTAAAGGCATCTAAAGCCTCTTGGGAGAAACAAGCGTCGCGTAGAATTGTCCAGCGACGCCTGTGGTTCATGGCACTCTCCACTTATGAATTTGTGGCGGACAGCCTGTCCGCATCCTCTATCGGAGGAACGTCTAGTGCTCGCCTTGTACTCGCCTCCACTTCCTGGCCAGACGTTGGAGCCTGGCTGGTGGAGGCGCGATTGGTAACCTCTCCGGATGTAGTCCGGCGAGGTCTCTTCATCTTGAAGATAGCACGAGCGTTAATATGCCCTGATAGAATAACTCCAGGGAAATAGAGGGTCCACTATACCTTTGCGCCGGCATTTTAGTCCGGACTTCATTCCTTTTTGCCCTACGGGGCTCTGCGGCCCCTCGTTGGCTGGTCGCCATAGGTTCGGCCTCCCGCCTCGGAAATCTCCCCTGCAAAGCACGATTGACGTCAGAAACACCGAAATACGTGAGAGTGGAATCCCTCTCAAGGGTATGAGACTCCGGTTTCCGTCACCTGGGAGGCCGGGATTAACCCTGGGTAATCAGCCGTGATGGCTACCAAGGTATTATCCTTGCTTAGCTGATAAAACACCCCGTCGATAAGCTCCACCGATATGTCCGGATCCTCTTCGAAGTCCGGATCGAGGGACCGTTCTGGGTCCTCGGGCTGTGGAGGGCGGCTGCTTATATTCTTTACCTCCTGTCACAGTTCCTGTAGTGAAGTCATTAGACTACCTATCTAACCACGGGAGTATCAAACAAACGGGCAAGCGCAATTGTTCACTTACCCAACTTGGAGGATCGTACATACTAAATCCGGCCTGCGGGTTGATGCGGAGGAATTCCTCCTTTTCTCCTTTGTACAGAGAGGATAAGATCTTTTCTAGAGCAGCAATTGAGTCCGGCCCTTTACGACCGTAACGGGTGGCGTCATCCTCCCCGTTTAATTCCCACATTGGGTGGCCTCTATATTGAAGCGGCTGCACCCCCCACATAATGCATGCGGCCATGACTCCAATCATGGTTAGTCCGGAATGAGCCAACAATCTTATCCGGCCCATCAGGTAAAGGACGTCTCTGTCGCTTTCTCTCTGAGAGCTCCGCGCACGCCAGCTCAAGCGTTTCTTCAATGGAACACTGTTGAACTCGGGGAGACCGACCCGGATAGGGTCCGGTAGCGGGACGTCATCTATATAAAACCATTCTGAAGTCTAGCCCTCGGATGCTTCCTTTGGGGTTCCGGATAGGTATCCGGTCCCGGCGATGCGCCATACTTCGGCTCCACCCACTTGGTATATGGACCCCTTTTGAGAACGGGGCACCAGGCAGAATAACCTCTTCCACAGCGCGAAATGAGCCTCAACGCCTAAAAATAGCTCGCAAAGGGCAACGAAAGCCGCAATATGCAATACGGAGGCGGGCGTGAGATTGTGCAGCTGGAGGCCGTAGAACTCCAGAAGCCCGCGGAGAAATGGATGAATTGGGAATCCCAGTCCCCTTATTAGATAGGGGACGAGGCACACCCGCTCTCCTTTAGAGGGATTGGGGGTTCTCTCTGCTTGCTTTCCACCGTTATAGGTGGCGAGTCCGGCTTGGACCGGGACCATATAGGCCTGAGGGAGAAATCCCTTGGCCTGAAGCGACACTAGCTCGCTGTGCGGGATGGAGCACCACTCCCAGTCTCCAGGTTTAGGGCTGGAAGGGCAAGAGGAGGAGCTGGGACGGCTGGCCATGTTGGAATGGACCTTTGCTGGAAGCGCTCTGATGATAACTCGCGGAAAGGAGAAGATGTGGTTTGGACCTAAATCCCCATCCCGTTAAATAGGCGGCTCGTTTATACGGCTAGGGGTGTGGGTGTAAAAAACATCCTGGCTTTTCTCATTCGTTTGACACGTGGAAGACGGCCATTATTGGGCGTGGAAGCCGAGATGCACTACATTACAAAAATCGGACATTATTCCTACAGGTGCACAAGATTTGGAGAAGAACCCGCCTTGCAATGCCGAACAATCTGCGCGCCGGACTCATCGTCATTGAAGCCTGGTTCGGGCTACTGAGGGAGTCCTGGATTAGGGGGTGTTCGGGTAGCCGAACTATACCTTCAGCCGGACTCCAGGACTATGAAGATACAAGATTGAAGACTTCATCCCGTGTCCGGATGGGACTTTCCTTGGCATGGAAGGCAAGCTTGGCGATGCGGATATTCAAGATCTCCTACCATTGTAACCGACTCTATGTAACCCTAACCCTATCCGGTGTCTATATAAACCGGAGGGTTGTAGTACGTAGGCCAGAATCAACTCCATACCCAACAATCATACCATAGGCTAGCTTCTAGGGTTTAGCCTCCTTGATCTCGTGGTAGATCTACTCTTGTACTACCCATATCATCAATATTAATCAAGCAGGAGTAGGTTTTTACCTCCGTCAAGAGGGCCCGAACCTGGGTAAAACAATGTGTTCCCTGCCTCGTGTTACCATCCGGCCTAGACACACAGTTCGGGACCCCCTACCTGAGATCCGCCGGTTTTGACACCGACAGTGAGCGTAAACGGTATTGCAATGCTAGGAAACAAGGCCTAGGGTTCATACTTTCACTAGTGCAAGTCCTCTCAAGAATACTAACATAATTGGATCACATAACTATCCCTCAACATGCAACAAAGAGTCACTCCAAAGTCACTAATAGCGGAGAACAAACGAAGTAATTATGGTAGGGTACGAAACCACCTCAAAGTTATTCTTTCCAATCAATCCGTTGGGCTATTCCTATAAGTGTCACAAACAGCCCTAGAGTTCGTACTAGAATAACACCTTAAGACACAAATCAACCAAAACCCTAATGTCACCTAGATGCTCCAATGTCACCTCAAGTATCCGTCGGCATGATTATACGTGTCGGTGTACTAGAGTAGGGGTACCCTAGTATCCCGAACTTGTGCACGGGCAGTCGCAGCATCCCGCGGCAAGGCTTGCCGGGTGACCGCCAGGGTCCTCCGTGGTTCCTTTGGAGCCATTCAAGAACAAAGTATCCAAGTCAAAGAGATAAGACCCCGGCAAGAGGAGCTTGCCGGGAAGGCCAACCAAGGCACCTCAAGACCCCGGCAGGAGGAGCTTGCCGGGAAGGCCAACCAAGGCATCTTAAGGAACTTGCCGCGGCGCACCACGCGTCCCGGCAAGGCCCGGTGAGCGACAAGCTCCCGGACGCGACAAGACAACAACCGCAGCAAGGCGCTTGCCACGGCAAGACACCACTGTGCCCGCGCTCCAGCACATCCACCAACGTGTCGCTCTGGGACCCCTCCAGGCGTACGTGGCGGAGGGTTGTGCAGCTTGCGGTGCGTGGTGGCAAGTGGCGCTGACAAGATCGCCATCGTGGCGAACGGTGGCGTCCCTGGCGGTCCTTTTTTGCACTATTTAGGCGACACAGACGGGCATTTAAGGCCCTTGTCCCCTGCCGTCAGGGTTAGGTATGATACACTGTAGCAGTTAGCTGTACCTACCATAGCACCTTTCCATTTTTACCCTTTGCCTCCGTTGCCACCTGTCGGTGACCCCTTGAGCATATAAAAGGAGGCCCATGTGCAACGTAGAAGGGGGGTTCGAAACACACTCACGCTCGGTCTTGCTAGCTGCTGAAGTGTACTGTAGCACTCCGCGCTCCCGAGCAAGAAATCAATACAAACCACAAAGCAGGAGTAGGGTTTTACACATCCGTGCGGCCCGAACCTGGGTAAATCGCTCGCGTGTATCGCCTCGATTTGCTCTTTGCGCGATCTCCGCCCCCGCCGAACCGAAAGGGACTCGGTCCGCCGGTCCCATAGGTGCCCGTGGATCAGTACCCCGGCATCTTTGGCGCGCCAGGTAGGGGGCGTCGAAGTTGTGTGAACCAGATCCGGCGTTCTCGCGAGCTAGATCTTCATCATCTTCATCAACATGCCACCGAAAAAGAAGGTTTCGGAGGCGGCTGCTCCGTCCACGCCGAACCCACCATCGCCGGAGCAAACGGCCGACGGGACAGGCGCCGGCGGAAGAACACGCGTCGACGAGGGAGCTCACGGTGCTGCCAGGTCCAAGGACAAGGCCGCGCTGCCTATCGGCGGCGTAGCCGGCTCCCACAACGACCGGGCACTCCAAGACCTCGGCGTCCATACATGCACCGCGCCCATCTCAGGAGGCGTGGGACCGGCAGCGTCATGGTACTCATGGTACCATGCGTTTGCTGGACCAAGATCGAGCTGGTGGATCTCGGAGCGCTCAGGACCACCATGCACGTCAGCATGCTGGCACGAGCGAGGCACGGTCGCCTGGACGGGATACTGCTCCTTCTAACGTGGTTAGAAGTCCGAGCATATCCCGCTCCTCGCACCGTTCACCACCGCCACCCGCCACTGCAGCAGAAGCTTTGGCGCGAGCTCACCTGCTCCTACATTACCCTCCAACGGCGGACAAGATCGACGATTGGAGGGCCACCATCCAGAGTCTCATCGGCTTCGCCAACGGCGACACTCCACGGCAGCCGAGCGCGTCGCAGCCGCGGCAAGTCAGCCAGGCATGAGCCGGTGGCGACAAAACCGGTGGGGGTGCAACCTCTGTGCACTCTCCGCCCCGAAGGCCAAGATCGCCGACTCGCCGGATCCACCTCGACAGCGAACCACCGCGTCGTCAGATCCGCGAGTTCGTCGTGATCCGCGCCAAGTTCTTCAAGAACGGCAGCAAGAGGACGCTCGTACTCGCATCGAGCGCCAAAGAGAAGCGCGACGTCAATCAGACCAGCGCGCTGGGCCCTCTGTCGACATGCATGCGCCAGGGGAACCAGGCGACTTGCCGTACGCGGTAGGTTGCCCTGCGTTCACTCGTGAGCTGCGGCAAGTCTAGTGGCCCAGCACGAAGAATTTCAAACCAGATGTGCCAGAGAAGTACGACGGCAAGTCGCATCCGTCAGAGTTCCTCAACATCTACACCATCGCGGTGCAGGCTGCTGGGGGGCGGGACGATAAGATCCTTGCCAACTACTTCCCGTTGGTGCTCAAGCCCAACGTCCGGTCCTGGCTCATGCACTTGCCGGACAACTCCATATCCTCCTGGGCAGACCTATGCCATCAGTTTGTCGGCGCCTTTACAGGCGGCCACAAACCTCATGGCCAAGAGAGTGATCTTCATCTGCTCGTCCAGAAGGAAGGAGAGCCCCTGCGCAAGTACATCCAGAGGTTCAGCCGTGTACAGTACAACATCCCAGACGTCCACCCCGCCGCGGTCATCAGCGCATTTCATCAGAACGTGCGTAACCGCAGGATGCGGGAGGAGATGGCAATGTGCAGGATCAGAGACGTCAGCGAGCTATATGCCCTGGCCGACAAGTGTGCACGTGCTGAGGAAGGAAGGAGACTCCCCGGGGAGAATGCAGGAGCAGGAGGATCTGACAGCGAGGATGCTGCCCCGGCAAAGAAGAACCGGCGGCGGAACAGGAAGAAGAAAGGCAAAGAGGTGCTAGTCGTCGAGCAGTCCGGCAACGAAGGTGGCGCCAACAAAGCCGAGGTTGGTAGCTCCGGCAAGGAGATTGCCGCATGCGCCAACTGCCAGGCTGTGGCGGTCGCCGACAAGCAGGACGGCTCCGACAAGCAATATTGCAAGATTCACCGCACCAAGGGCCATGACCTCCAGAGCTGCAAGAAGGTCAAGCAGCTTGTCTAGCAGCAAAAAGCTGAGTACGAGCGATGCGACAAGGAGAGGGCCCAAGGAGGTGCTGGAGAATCCGGCAAGAAACGCGCCGGCCGAGGAGGACGCCGCGGCAAGGCCAAGCAGCGGCAAGGAGATAGACCTCCCCGCGGCCGCGACAACGATAAAGACGACGACGACAATGACGAAGATATGGATGATGTCGAGACCAGTGAGCAGGAGTTCCAGAAAGCCACAGAGGTCTTGTGCGTTGACGGTGGTGCTTCTCTGCATACTTCGCACCGCCAACTCAAACAGTGGGTGCAGGAAGTCAATGCAGCAGAACCACCTATCGAATCGCACAAGCTTCTGAAATGGTCCAGCACGCCTATCATCTTTGAAATTGAGGACCACCCTGATCGCACAACTGCGGTCGGGTGCTTGCCGATGTTGGTTTCACCAACTATCCGCAACCTCAAGGTCACTAAGAGGCTAGTCGACGGCGGGGCCGGCTTGAACCTGATCTCCTCCGCTGTACTCAAGAAGCTCCAGATCCCTGACAGCGAGCTCGAAGAGACCGTCACATTCCAAGGAATCAACCCGGGAAAGAGCAAGCCGAAGGGGAAAGTCACGCTGCCAGTAACATTTGGCAGCGAGCTGAACTTCAGGACTGAGAGGGTCACTTTTGACGTTGCCGATATTCCATTACCTTACAATGGGATACTTGGCCGTCCGGCACTCGCCAAGTTCATGGCAGCCTCTCACTACGCATATAACATGCTGAAGATGCCAGGCCCGATAAGCGTCATTTCTGTCCCCGGCGACAAGAAGGTTGCTCTTATCTGTGCCGACAAGATCTACCGGGAAGCAATAGCCGCAGCAGATCACAAGTCACTTGCCGCTGAAGCTCCCGGGGGGAAGAAGACCAAGTCCGGCAAGAGTCCTGATGCCCACTCCGGCAAGCGCACCTCTTCGGAGTGCTGCGCTGCCGTCGAGGACGCACCATCGAGCTCCACCGGCAAGTGTAAGAAGACGATGGCAGCTCCGCCAGAGACAAAAAAGGTGTCCGCCAAGGAGGACGGCACTGGTGGTACCTTCACCATCAGCGCCACTCTCGACCCTAAATAGGAAAGCGCGCTCGTTGCTTTCCTGCGGGCGAATGTCGATGTGTTTGCGTGGTAACCGTCTGACATCCCCGGTGTTCCCAGGAAAGTAATTGAGCACCACCTTGCCGTTTGTCCTCACGTGCGGCCCGTCAAGCAGAAAGTCAGGAAGCAAGCAGTGGAGCGCCAAGAATTCATCGCAGAAGAGATCAAGAAGTTGGAAGCAGCAGGCCTTGTCAGAGGAGTGCTCCATCCTACGTGGTTGGCCAATCCTGTAGTCGTGCGCAAGGCAAACGGGAAATGGAGACTTTGTATCGACTTTACCGATGTTAACAAAGCTTGTCCCAAAGACCCATTTCCTTTGCCGCGCATTGACCAGATTATTGACTCCACAGCCGGATGTGATTTGCTTTCATTTCTTGACGCATACTCAGGATATCATCAGATCTTCATGGCAGAAGAGGATGAGGAGAAGACCGCATTTATTACTCCATGTGGCACGTACTGTTTCGTACGGATGCCTTTCGGATTAAAAAATGCTGGTTCAACATTTGCAAGAGTAGTCCATGTCGCCCTTGAGCCGCAAATACACAGAAATGTAGAAGCCTACATGGATAATATAGTGGTCAAGAGCAAGGACAGAGCAACTTTGATTCAAGATTTAGACGAGACCTTTGCAAATCTGCGCAAGATCAGCCTCAAGCTCAACCCCGAGAAGTGTGTGTTTGGAGTCCCCTCCGGCAAGCTTCTCGGGTTCTTTGTGTCTCAACGGGGAATTGAAGCCAATCCCGACAAGATCAAGGCCATTGAGCAGATTGAAGCACCAAAGCGCGTCAAGGATGTATAAAGACTTGCCGGTTGCGTGGCTGCTCTCAGCAGGTTTATCTCTAGGTCTGCTGAGTGCGCCCTGCCATTTTTCAAATTATTGAAAAAGGCAGGTCCAATGAAATGGACTCCGGAAGAGGAGGCTGCGCTACAAGACTTGAAGAGATACCTGTCCTCCCCTCCAATACTTGTCGCACCTAGGCCACAAGAGAAGTTGCTGCTGTATATAGCGGCAACCAATCAAGTGGTTAGTGCTGTGTTAGTAGTGGAGAGGGAGGCAGATAACGAGCCAGCAACCATGGCAAGCACATCCAGCGACAAGCAGGGGGCTTCCCCGACAAGCTCTGGTCCCGACAAGGATGAATCTGCGCAGATGCAAGAGGAGATGCAGAAGAAAATGGTGCAGCGCCCAGTTTACTTTGTCAGCTCCCTTCTGCAGGGGGCTAGATCAAGGTACTCTGGCGTGCAGAAGTTGCTTTTCGGCCTCCTCATGGCCTCGAGAAAGCTGCGCCATTACTTCCAAGCACACGAGATCACAGTTGTCACTCGCTTTCCGCTGAAGAGGATATTACAGAATCCAGAAGCGACAGGCAGGATTGTTGAGTGGGCACTGGAACTATCAAGCTTTGGCCTCAAATTTGAGAGCACTTCAACTATCCAAAGCAGAGCATTGGCAGAATTCGTAGCAGAATGGACGCCGACACCAGATGAAGAAATTCCAGAGACGAGCATCCCCGTCGATGAAGCAAACAAAGAGTGGCTGATATACTTTGATGGTGCCTTTTCGCTGCAAGGCGCCAGCGCTGGCGTGCTGCTTGTCGCACCCACCGGAGAGCACCTCAAGTACATAGTCCAGATGCACTTTCCCAAGGAGCAAGCAACAAACAATACTGCAGAGTATGAAGGTTTGCTTGCCGGTCTCAGGATCGCAGCAGACCTTGGGATCAAGAAGCTCATTATCAGGGGTGACTCACAACTTTTCGTCCGCCAAGTAAACAAGAACTATCAGAGTCCTCTGATGGAAGCTTACGTTGACGAAGTGAGAAAGCTAGAAGAGCACTTTGACAGCCTACAAATGGAGCATGTTCCAAGAGCTCAGAACGCCATTGCCGACGGCCTGTCAAAGTGTGCCGCACTTAGGTTACCTGTGGAACCAGGGATCTTTGTGCTCAAACTGACTCAGCCGTCCGTAACGCCATCAACTGGACAGAGCAAAAAGAGGAAGTTGGTTTCTGGTGACTATTTGCCGGCAGAGCTTCCCGAAGCAACCGCCAAGAAGGTCCCCAAGATCAACACCAAGAGCGCTGAGGAGCAGTCTGCTCCGGCAAGCCCTAGGGTTTGTTCCGTTGAAGCAGAAGCTCCCGACAAGTTTTGCTCCGGCAAGCTTGCCGGGGAACGTCACGCTTCGGCGGAACCGCAGGTTCTCGCCGTAGAAGCGGATGTTCCCACAACAGTCCCCAAGATCAACGCCAAAAGGGCTGAGGAGCAGTCTGCTCCGGCAAGCCCTAGGGTTTGTTCCGTTGAAGCAGAAGCTCCCGACAAGTTTTGCTCCGGCAAGCTTGCCGGGGAACGTCGGGCTCCGGACAAGTTTTGCTCTGGCAAGCTTGCCGGGGAACGTCAGGCTCCGGCAGACCCGCAGGTTCTTGCCGTAGAAGCGGACGTTCCCGCAGCTGCAGTTTTGCCTTTAGTCCTTGTTGTCGAGCCACAAGCTCCAGCATGGGCACAGCAGATTGTCCATTTCCTTCAGACGGGAGAACTTCCCGAAGAGCAAGAAGAAGCGGAAAGAGTAGCCCGGCAGTCAAGTATGTACCAGTTTGTCGACAAGACACTGTACAGAAGAAGACTCAACGGCGTGAAATTGAACTGTATTCACCGGGAAGATGGACAAAAGCTGTTGGCAGAGATACATGGAGGCATATGTGGTCACCACATTGGCGCAAGAGCACTTGTCGGTAAAGCATTCCGGCAAGGTTTCTTCTGGCCAACAACCCTCCAGGATGCAACTGCACAAGTAACCAAGTGTGAAGCGTGCCAGTTCCATTCCAAGCAGATACACCAGCCAGCTCAAGCTCTCCAGACGATCCCTTTATCCTGGCTATTTTCGGTCTGGGGGCTCGACATCCTCGGCCCCTTTCCCCGAGCAGTCGGGGGCTTTGAGTACTTGTACGTTGCAATCGACAAGTTCACAAAGTGGCCGGAAGTGGAACCAGTGAGGAAGGTGACAGCACAGTCAGCAGTCAAGTTCTTCAGGACGATTGTTTGCCGCTTCGGGATCCCTAACAGGATAATCACCGACAACGGTACACAATTTACGAGCCGCACCTTCATGCAATACGTCCAAGATCTTGGCGCCAAGGTCTGCTTCGCTTCTGTTGCTCACCCGAGAAGCAACGGTCAAGCGGAGAGGGCAAATGCTGAAGTGCTGCGCGGGCTCAAGACCAGAACTTTTGACAAGCTGCACAAGTGCGGAAGAAACTGGATCGAGGAGCTGCCGGTGGCTCTTTGGTCGATCAGGATGACGCCAAATCGAGCCACTGGACAGACACCTTTCGCTCTAGTCTATGGAGCAAAGGCAGTTATCCCCACGGAACTCGTATACGGGTCACCTCGAGTGCTCGCTTACGATGAGCTCGGGCAAGAGCAGCTGCGACAAGATGACGCGCTGCTCCTTGAGGAAGACCGTCTTCAGGCTGCTGTGCGAGCTGCTCGCTACCAGCAAGATTTGTGCCGCTACCATAGCCGCAATGTTAACGCCAGAAGTCTTGAGGAAGGCGACCTTGTTCTTCCGCGAGTTCAGTCCGCCAAGAATTCCAACAAGCTGACGCCAAAGTGGGAAGGCCCTTACCGGGTGAAACGAGTCACTAGGCCTGGCGCTGTCCGCCTTGAGACCGAAGATGGCATTCCGGTGAGCAACTCCTGGAACATTGAGCATCTTCGTAAGTTTTACCCGTAAGGCGCGGTTGTCGGAACCTGTTCCGGCAACCACCTTTTGTACAAGTCTTGCCGCTGTTGCATGTAATCCTTTGTACAAAGCCGGGCGCAGACCCCGTGCATAAGTAAAGCTCATGTGCTCCGCACATTTTGTCGATTTCATGCATTTTATTTTTTGCATATATGATCTGACACTTTGTGCAGCACCTACCCCACGGTAAGCAATAACGAGCCGTAAAGGCCCATATCTGTATTGTCTCTACTTTCTTTTGAAAGCAAGGCTCCCCTCGCCCACAAGTTTGCCGGGGGGAAAGGAGAAGACGATGGAATGGACCAGGCGTCGTTCAAGAAAGTTTCGCCTTGCCGGGAAGCAAACAACAGAAAAGCTAAGTGGCCAAAGTTTGAGCAATCAAATTTTTTAAATTTTAAGTTATCTCCCTTGAACGACCGCACTTTGTATGGAAAACCTGTGCACGGAGGAACCAACTCGTAGCTAGTTGCGCCCTTACTTTGTTTCGAGTCCGCTCAACAACTTAAGTGAGCTGCTAGCGCCCTTACTTTGTTTCGAGTCCGCTCAGCAACTTAAGTGAGCCGCTAGCGCCCTTAATTTGTTTCGAGTCCGCTCAGCAACTTAAGTGAGCTGCAACTAGTTGCGACAAGTTTTCTTGCCGGTAGTGGCACCGCCAGCAGGCTGCTGACGTCCCGCACTCAGCGCTTGCGGCTCTGGTGCCTGCACCGGCAAGTTCCCTAAAAGCGTAGGGTAAAAAGACATACAAAGGGAGGGATCAAGTAAAGGGAATAACGTTGCAATCATTACCCAGAACAAAGCTATATTACAAACATAGCTTGTCGCAGCTCTAACAGTTTGTTTTCATAACATAATAAACAGCGACAAGGAAAGAAGAAATGGGCGGCCTAATCTACGCGATCGCCTTCAACCCTCTTGATCCCGCTCACCTTGTCCACAATGGGTGCGACAAGGGCCTTGAGCTCCTCCAGATCTGCTTCCGGTGGCAAGGTCTTGAGGATGTTGGTGAGGCGGAGGCCCGGATTGCGGAAGGCCACCTTCATCAACACTTTCTGAAGAGCTCCCGCGCAGATCTTGCGCGACTCGTCGGCCAGCTGCTTGGGGATTCTTTCCCGGAGCCGCTGAAGGGTTGTCGCCACGCCCTTGAAGAACAGGACGATCTTAGCGCTGGGTTGGAGGTTATCATCGGAGGGATACCCGAGATCTTCCATTCCCAGCTGCGCCAGCTCCTTGTCGATGTTTGTGGCGGTATTCACAAGACTCTCCGTCCAGTGCGTCACAGTCTCCCTGAAGGCGTTCTGGGCGGCGGCGGCACTCTCCAGCAGCGCCTTGTCGGCCTTGATTTCCTCCTTCAAGGCCGCCTCCCGCTTCTTGGCGCTGTCTAGAGTCTTGGTCAAAGTGGTTAGCTTCAACTCAAGATCCACGTTGAAGACCTTGGTGGCGCTGAGCTCTTTGCCCTTCTCGGCAAGATCGGCTTCTAGCCGCGCCACCCTCGTCTCCAACTCCTTCTTGGCGGCCTCGGCGGCGGCGGCAGCGTCCTCTGCTCGCTCGAGGGCTCCGCCAAGTTTCTCCTCGCGCGCGGCAAGCTCCTCCTCGTGGGCGTCGAGATTGACCTTCCGCTGCGCCAGCTCGCCCTCCTCTGCGGCTAGCTTCACAGCGGCAAGTCGCTGCTGCTCTTCGACCTCAGCCTTCTCGAGGAGGAAGGCCTTCTGCGCTTCAGCGAGCTGCTCCCGCTCCTCCGCCAGGGACCGGAGGGCTTCCCGGTGGAAACCCCCGAGCTCTTCCGCGCGCTTTTCAATGTCTGCTCCCGCCTTCGCGACAAGTGCCTCGCGCGACTCCAACTTGGCCTGCCGCGCGCGGTAGAGCGACACCAGCTTCCGCAGCAGCCGCTCCTCCTCAGACTCGTTGCTGCTGCTGCTTGGTGCGTCGACCAGCGTCGGCCCAGCGGAGGCGAGCACCTCCCCGTCGAATATCTCCCCCTCAACCGGCGCCCTGGAGCTTGATGCCCAGGGAAGATTGACGAAGACACCTTCGCCGGCCTTCAAGTAAACGCCCGGCTGGGACTCCTTGGTGCTTGGCTCTGCGGCTTCGGCGGACGGGTCGGTGGTCGGTGTAGCGCCTGGCGCTCCTGCGGCCTATGGGATGTCAGTACGATCACCAGATCCCTCGCCAGTCGCCGCGGCGCCAGCCTTGGCGGCCTCGGCGCCGGCGGGATCACCCGCGCCGGCTACGTCCTCGGTGGCGACCTCGGTCTCCATCCGCTCCACAGCAGATGGGTCTGACAGCCGGCAAGGGGAGAAGAGTCAAACAAAATCCAGCAAAAACCCAAGAAGAACCCAAGGAAAGTTTTGAAGCAAGAGGAGTACCTGCACCAGGTTCTGCAGTCGTGGTCTCCGCCGTCGGCGGGCCGCTGGTGGTGTCCCTTGCCGGAGAACCCTCCCTTGCCGGAGACTTCTCCCTTACCGGGAGCCCTCCCTTGGTGGAGAGTTCTCCCTTGTCAGAGAATTCTCCCTTGGCTCCTGGTGGGGCTGCTCGGCTCCTACACAAGTCAACAAGCAGATATCAGCAAAGGCAAGTACCCATGCGCGCCTCGCAGCGGAAAGTAAATCATACACTTACGCTGGGGGCTGCTCTGGAGAAAAGTCGCCGGGTCCGGCAAGGTTGTCTCGGGCGCGCCACCTGCTGTTGCAGTGGGCTCGTCCTCGTTGACGATCACCGGGACCTTGGCCCTCTTTGCCGCTCTCTGGGCCAGAGTTCTACAGAGGAACAAGTTCAGAGAAAAGCAAGTGAGAAACAAGACAAACAACAATAACTGAAGAACTACAAGTACAGCAAGAGAAGCTTACTCTTCTTCTTCTTCCTCGTTGAAGCTTAACGCGGAGAAGTCGAAGCCCGGCGCGCGCCTGGCGGGAGGAGGCGGAGGAGAAGCTTCCCTTGGCCGCTTGGCAGGAGCAGTGGCGGCGGTCTGAGACGACCCCGCTCCGGCTGTCGGCGCGGCGTGAGCAGCGGCAGGAACTGAAGCAGTGGTCCGGCTAGACTACGCTCTAGTTGCCGTTGCAGCATGAGGCGCTCCCGCGGCAATGGTGTTTGCCGCGGTGGAGCGTGTCACGTGGCGTGGCGACTGTTGACCCGCTTGCCGCTCCGCCACGTCACCGACCTTGCGGAGAGGCCTTCTTGGTGGGGATGGAGGCTCTGCTTGCGGTGGGCTGTCTGAAGACGAGGTGGAAGAGGAGTTGATTTCCAACGAGCCGCTCGTGTCCTTGGCGGGCTCGCTCGGCTCGGCGCCACGCCCGGCAAGCTCCTTCTTGCCGGCGGGCTCCCCTCGCTCGGCACGGCTTGCCGCCTCTACTGCGTCTGCCTCCTCCACCATGAACCCAAACTCGCCCGCGGCTGCGGCTGCCGCTGCCTCCTCCAGCCTAGTGGCGATGAGCGCCATCTCTGCGTCGGTGGTGTCACGGGTAAGGCCATCCTTCTCGTTGGAGCGGATTGGCACTTCTACCAAGTCGTCGAAGAACTGCTGCACGACCTCGTCTGCAGGCTCCTGCCAAGTTGGCACAATTCCATGCGGGTCGCACTCCGGCATCATTGCGCGGATGCGGTCGAGTGAGGAATTGTTGCACAACGGAATGATGCCTCCCGGCAACCTGAAAACCTCGGGATGTTGGGGGTCATACTTGAAGAGCTCCTACAGCATCGCGTTGAGCTCCAGGACAGTGAAGTTGTAGTTGAGGCCCGGCCGCAGCCTCATGATGTCTGCCGCGTTCTTGAACTCCCAAGTGGGCCTCCCCTGTTCCTGCAGGGGGGCGATGCGGCGGCGAAGGAAATCCGCGCCAACAGCACCCACAGTGAGCCCGGCAAGCCTGAGGTGCAGGATCCTAGTGATGGCAATCGTCAGCCTGTCGTCCTCTGGGGCCATGTCGCTCCAATCGCTGCCGCGTGCCACTGGGGTTTTGCGCCGGGTGGTGAATGGCTGCGGGTTCTCCTCATCAATCCAGCACCAATTTGCCCTCCACTCCTCCCACTTGCCGCGGAATTCTCCCTCCAGATACGTTTCCTTCTTGCCGGCCCTTGAGATCCAGGCGATTCCGCCGGATAGAGGCTCTCCTCTCTCTACTTGCGGTATGAAGAAGTGGCGGAAGAGGGCTACGTTGGGAAGGACTCCGACAAAGTTCTCGCAGAGATGTGCGAAAACTGCCATGGTCAGAATGGCATTGGGGGTGAAGTCAAGGAGGTGGAATCCGTAGGAATCCATGATGTCGCAGAAGATCTCAGAGAAAGGCGGGCAGAGCCCGCAGTAGAAGAATAGAGCAAAAAAGGGTATCCATTTGGGGCCTTCTTCCAAGCGGCGGCGGGGAGTACCTGCATGCACGGATGCGCGCGCGTCTCCGCCGACCAGAAAAGGTAGTAGTTCTCCCTCAGCTCCTTCGCGCCAAGCTTGGAGGGGAAGACGACCCGCTCCTTCCGCAGCGCCGCGAGCCACTGCGCCTCGGTCGACTTCACGGCCTTCCCCTTGTCGGCTTTTGGAGCCATGGCGGAAGCAGTGGAGGAGGTCGACGGCGTCGGTGGTGCTGGTGGCGATGGGGGCGGAGCGCTGCTCTCTCTCTCAGCTTTGGGAAGGCGAGGGAGCGGCGGAGATTTCTGAGATTGGAACGGCAACGGGCAAGTGGGCGAACTGCCCCTGTTTCCCCTGCTTATAAAGAGGGAGGGGGCGGACGTTCCGCATTTCCGAATAAAGAAACCACCCACGATCTCTCCCACGATGCCGCATTCAACGCGTGCCGTTCGGGGAGGGCACGGTGGATACGGAGTGAGATACGGCGTAACTAGGCCGCGCGTGCCCGTGCCCTGTTTTGGGCCCGGCCCAACAGCGCTTGGCACCGTGTATGGCCCAGGCCCGGGGGCTCCTGTCGGTGTACTAGAGTAGGGGTACCCTAGTATCCCTAACTTGTTCACGGGCAGTCGCAGCATCCCGTGGCAAGGCTTGCCGGGTGACCGCCAGGGTCCTCCGTGGTTCCTTTGGAGCCATTCAAGAACAAAGTATCCAAGTCAAAGAGACAAGACCCCGGCAAGAGGAGCTTGTCGGGAAGGCCAACCAAGGCATCTTAAGGAACTTGCTGCGGCGCACCACGCGTCCCGGCAAGGCCCGGTGAGCGACAAGCTCCCGGACGCGACAAGACAACAACCGCGGCAAGGCGCTTGCCGCGGCAAGACACCACTGTGCCCGCGCTCCAGCACATCCACCAACGTGTCGCTCTGGGACCCCTCCAGGCGTACGTGGCGGAGGGCTGTGCAGCTTAAAGTGCACGGTGGCAAGCGGCGCTGACAAGATCGCCATCGTGGCGAACGGTGGCGTCCCTGGCGGTCCTTTTTTGCATTGTTTAGGCGACACAGACGGGCATTTAAGGCCCTTGTCCCCTGCTGTCAGGGTTAGGTATGATACACTGTAGCAGGTAGCTGTACCTACCACAGCACCTTTCCATTTTTACCCTTTGCCTCCGTTGCCACCTGTCGGTGACCCCTTGAGCATATAAAAGGAGGCCCATGTGCAACGTAGAAGGGGGGTTCGAAACACACTCACGCTCGGTCTTTCTAGCTGCTGAAGTGTACTGTAGCACTCCGCGCTCCCGAGCAAGAAATCAATACAAACCACAAAGCAGGAGTAGGGTTTTACGCATCCGTGCGGCCCGAACCTGGGTAAATCGCTCGCGTGTATCGCCTCGATTTACTCTTTGCGCGATCTCCGCCCCCGCCGAACCGAAAGGGACTCGGTCCGCAAGTCCCATAGGTGCCCGTGGATCAGTACCCCGGCAATACGATATGCATCACACAATCTCAGATTCATCTATTCAACCAACAAAAAGTACCTCAAAGTGTGCCCCAAAGTTCTACCAGAGAATCACGACGAAAACTTGTGCCAACCCCTATGCATAGGTTCATGGGCGGAACCTGCAAGTTGGTCACCAAAACATACATCAAGTGAATCACGTGATATCCCATTGTCACCACAGATATCCATGGCAAGACGTACATCAAGTGTTCTCAAATCTTTAAAGACTCAATCCGATAAGATAACTCCAAAGGGGGAAACTCAATTCATTACAAGAGAGTAGAGGGGGAGGAGAAACATAAGATCCAACTATAATAGCAAAGCTCGCGATACATCAAGATCGTATCACCTCAAGAACACGAGAGAGAGAAAGAGATCAAACACATAGCTGCTGGTACATACCCTCAGCCCCGAGGGAGAACTACTCCCTCCTCGTCATGGAGAGCACTGGGATGATGAAGATGGCCACTAGAGAAGGATTCCCCCCCTCCGGCAGGGTGCCGGAACGGGTCTAGATTGGTTTTTGGTGGCTACGGAGGCTTCTGGCGGTGGAACTCCTGATCTATTGTCCGTTCTGGAAGTTTTAGGGTATGACGATATATATGAGTGCAGGAAGTACGTCGGAGGAGACACGGGGGTCGCACGAGGGCGCGCCCCCACCCTCGTGAGCACCTCCCGTATCTCCTGACGTGGAGTCCAAGTCTATCTGGTGGCTTTCGTGCCAAAAATAACTTCTCCAGTTGATATCGTTCCGTTTCGACTCCGTTAAACAAATCTGGGCTGGGCCTCTGGTTAATAGGTTAGTCCCAAAAATAATATAAAAGTGGATAATAAAGCCCAATATTTCCCAAAAATAGCAGATAATATAGCATGGAGCAATCAAAAATTATAGATACGTTGGAGACGTATCACGCGGTCACGATGAGTACGATTTAGCTCTACCATCGGACAGTGTTCAGGAGATCGCACCGGCAACCACTCCAACCCTCAATTCGGAGCCAGTTGCGCCATCCATGAACGGGTGGATAGACCCCACCACGGAGGTTGTATCCTTTGCGGCGATCGAGCCGAATATCGACCTTACCCTTCACGAGAGCCGTGTTGCCAAACTGCTGGATCCTTCTCCGGACACGGACTCCGAACCGCCTGCGCCCGTTCCTGTCGAATCCGATTGGGCGCCGATCATGGAGTTTACCTCCGCGGATATTTTTCAGCACTCGCCCTTTGGCGACATGCTAAACTCATTAAGGTCTCTCTCCTTGTCAGGAGGATCCTGGCCGAACCACGTCTGGCAGGATTGGGATGCGGATGACGAAGAAATTCGCCGCCCACCCACCACCCACTTAGTAGCCACTATCGATGACTTAACCAACATGCTAGACTTCGACTCCGAAGACATCGACGATATGGACGACGATGCAGGAGTCGAAGAGGAACCACTGCCCACAGGGCACTGGACAGCCACCTCATCATACGATATATACATGGTGGACACACCCAAAGAAGGCAATGGCGACGAGACGACGGAGGATGACCCCTCCAAGAAGCAACCCAAGCGCCGGTGTCAGCGGCGCCGCTCTAAGTCCCGCCAAGGAAAAAGTGGTGATACCGGCATCGGAGATAATAGCACTCCGGACAGTGCCGAAGACAACAACAATCCCCTCCGGCAAGATTTAGAGCAGGAGGATGGAGGAGCCAGCCCTCCTGAGAGAGCGGCAGATGGAGAGGCGGAGGATGATAATTGCATGCCTCCCTCCGAAGACGAGGCAAGCCTCGGCGATGACGAATTTGTCGTGCCAGGGGATCCTGACGAATAAGAGTGCTTCTAGCGCCGGCTTATAGCCATGGCAAATAGCCTTAAGAAAAAGCAGCAGCAGCTTCAAGCTGATCAAGATTTGCTAGCTGATAGATGGACTGAAGTCCTGGCGGTCGAGGAATATAAACTCGAACGCCCCTCCAAGAGTTACCCAAAGTGCAGGTTGCTACCCCGACTGGAGGAGGAAGCACCGAAACCTACATCCCCAGCGTATGACGCGGCTGATCGTCCACCTCGTGGCCGCGACAGAGAGACATTCCAGCCAAAAGCTCAGCCCGCACCCCAACGTCATCCAAATAAAATGGCATGGGGAAATACGCCAGACATGTGAGACGTATTGGAGGACAAAGCAAAACATGCAAGATTGATCTACGGATCACGAGGGCGCGCCACTATGCGAGACGATAATCGTCACACCGGATACAGTAAAAGTAAGTCCGGCCGGGCCGAACACAGTGGGCAAGACTCATTCGAGCTGCGTCGCGATATAGCCCAGTACAGAGGCGCCGCACACCCCTTATACTTCACAGAAGAAGTAATGGATCATCAAATCCCAGAGGGTTTCAAACCCGTAAATATAGAATCATATGACGGCACAACAGATCCTACGGTATGGATCGACGATTTCCTCTTACACATCCACTTGGCCCGCGGTGATGACCTACACGCCATCAAATACCTCCCACTCAAACTCAAAGGACCAGCTCGGCATTGTCTCAACAGCTTGCCAGCAGAGTCCATTGGCTGTTGGGAAGATCTGGAAGACGCATTCCTCGACAACTTTCAAGGCAATTACGTGCGACCACCAGATGCCGATGACTTGAGCCACATAATTCAGCAGCATGACCCACTTTTGTGCGAGAGAAGACAGCTGGCTGGCTCGCAGTAATAACATATCAAAGAACCATGGTACTTTAGATACCAAGGACGGCAATGGCAGGTCACTTCGTAACAAGCATAAGCGCCGCATTAACAACGTCAATACCGAGAATATGACAGTCAATGCCGAATTCACTACTAGAAAAAGGGCTATAGATGGGATTGACACTAATGGCGCACCAGATAAGCGGTGCGCCATTAGTATATACTAATGGCGCACGACCTTCTGATACGCCATTAGAGTTGAAACTACTAATGGCGCACCTGGCCCAGGGTGCGCCATTAGTATCAAAAAAAATTTTAACTAGTGCGCCTGTCCAAACATACTAATGGCGCATCCAGACACAGTGCGCCATTACTAGTTGTAACTAGTAATGGCGCACCTGCCGGGAAGTGCGCCACTAATGTTGTTTTTTCTATTATATTTTTTATTCCCTTTTTGCAAAACTACTAATGGCGCACTGTTCCATCGTGCGCCATTACTAGTTTAAACTAGTAATGGCGCACTGTGGAACAGTGCGCCGTTAGTATGTTTTTTTTTGCAAAACTGCGGTGCGCCATTAGTAACCTGGATTACTAATGGCGCGTTTAGAGTTGGTGTGCCATTAGTAAGTGGGCAGCAACAAGATATTTTGGACAGCCTCTCCTACCCACACTCACTTTCTCCCCACTTCATTCTCTCCACCTCCTCCTTGTCTCGGGTGCCTCCTCTTTTTCACCTCATTTCCACCATAGATTCATTCAATTTAAGTGGTTAAATTACCTTGTTTTGATAGGTAAGTAAGGGGGGAAGCTATATTTATGTTGTTCTCCCTACAACAATGTGCACATGCACTTTTTATGGCCTAGCTAGATCTATGTATGTTCGTGGTGTTGCATATGTTTGTGGTGTTGCATATGTTTTTGTGTTTGGAGGTGTACCGGTATTTGAAATGCGATAGTTGCCAATATTTTGCCGGAATGTTGATTCATTTCCGTTTCGGCGAGAATTTTGGCATTAAGCATTCTTTTTGGTCCTATTTTTAGGGAAAGTCATGCCAAATTTTTTCTTGGTTCTAAAATATCGTTTTGCTCTACCCCACAGGCGACCATGGTCCGCATGATGACCAAAGGCATCGTGAATAGGTTTTTGAGGTCCGCGAAGGCCGAGATGCTTCAAAAGAACGAGACGGAGATAAGATGTCCGTGTCGAAGATGCAAGCTGAAGAGCCTTATTGCGGACCCGGAATCCGGGCAGGTGCGGGACCACCTGCTCTTGCGTGGTTTCATGGATGGCTATCGGTGGCAAGGTGATGAAGATGACTACGAAGTCGTCCATGGGGGCCGGGCAAGAAATGAGGAAGGGCAGCAAGACAACCACCGCGGCTCGGGCGGGCGAGAAGACGAAGAATCCCTAGGAGATGATCACGACGGTGATGCTGTACACAGTCATCATGTAGAAGATGCAGGACATGATGATGAGGAAGATGCCGGAGCAGACGACGGGCATGATCATGAAGAAGATGATGCCGGCGGAGCAGACGACGCTGGACCATCGATGGGCTGGGTGCAGGACCCTCATATTCAAGAGCTGCTTCTCAAGCAGACGGATAACGCAAGAGCTACCGCCCGAGAGAAAGCCAAGATGGATCAACTTGAGTTAGACGCGGTTACTCCATTGTATGAAGGATGCAGGCCCGAGGATACCCGCCTGAAAGTAACGCTCATGGCTCTGGAGATGAAGGTAAAACACAAAATGACCGACGCATGCTTCGACGAGAACATGTCATTCTGGCACGAACGTCTTCCCAAGGGGAACAAGTGCCCGACCAGTTTGGAGGAGGTGAAGAAAATCGTGTGTCCTCTGGATTTACCGCACGTGAAATACCATGTGTGCATGAACAATTGCATCATTTATCAGGACGAGCACGCGGAGTCTACCATATGTCCGGTGTGCGGCGTCACTCGATACAAGAAGAGGAAGAAAGCTCCTCGAAAAGTGGTGTGGTACTTTCCGATCACTCCTCGTCTGCAGCGGTATTTCGTGGACCCTAAGGTAGCAAAGCTCCTGCGTTGGCACGCGGATAGGGAGGAGAAGAAGCGAGAAGATGACGCAAATGATCCGGAGATAGATAAAAAAGACAAGATGCTAAGTCACCCTAAGGATGCGAGCCAGTGGCAAGCGTTGAACTTCGAAGACCTAGAATTTGGGAACGATCCAAGGAACATCGTGCTGGGCGCGAGCACCGATGGAGTCAATCCGTTTGGCAGCCAGAGAAGCACACATAGCACCTGGCCTGTGTTTGTGTGGATGTACAACCTTCCCCCCTGGTTGTGCGTGAAGAGGAAGTACATTCACATGAGTATGCAAATTGAAGGACCGAAACAACCAGGGAACGACATCAATCTGTATCTGGGGCTGCTGAAAGAGGAGCTTGACACGCTGTGGAAAATGCTAGCCAATACGTGGGACGCTGCAGAGAAAGAATATTTCCCTATGAGAGCCGCGCTGCTCACGACGGTGCACGACTATCTCGGTTATGGATATGTCGCGGGGCAGGTGGTCCACGGATTTTCTGGATGCGTCAGGTGCATGGATGACACAACGTATCGCCAGCTAGATAGAGATTGTCGGAGTAAATAGCCATGGGTAGCCTAGCCGGCTTCCCCTGGCCCTTTTGAAAAAAGATGTGAGCCCGCCCGGCTCTCAAGAATCCAAGACATGGGGCCGCCTTCCCGTTGTTGGCTGCCACCCAGGCCGGCTTTCGGAAGGCGGTCCGTCTTTAGCCCTCATGAGAAGGCCAACTCCAAGAAGCCGGCCATGAGAAGGCCGACTCCAAGAAGCCGGCTCCCCATAAAGCGGTCAAGACCGTACCCACAAAAGTTTGCACCCACCTAACAGCGGTGCGACGGGGCGTGGCTACAGTAAAGCTTGCCACCCCCGAATCCCGGAGCACGCCTGGCACAGTGCGCCGTACGGGGTAGGCATGACTCATCCGGTGCGGCACTGTTGCCATGTTGACCCTGGCATCGCCCACGACGGGCCGCCAGCGTGGCCCACAGACGGTGGGCCCCTTTAAGCAGAGAGACGCCCGAAGGCGGCCACGCCTCCAACCAGTCAGCCCAAGACAGAGCCGGTTCCCCGCAGCCGGCTTGCCGCCTCCCTCGAAGAGGACGCCCCATTAAGGAGACAAGACGCGGTAAGGCTACAGCGATCGCCTCACAGGCGGCGGTACTGTAGCCGCGCTTACCACGATGAAGCTCACGTCAACAAGATGGAGCCACGGTAACCAGCCGCCGACCAGGCCCTGGACAGTGGGGCCTGCCTGTCGATCAAGGGGCCGGCAGCCGGCGGGACCGACCAGTCGGCTGGCCCCAGCAGCTGGCGTAGAAGCCGGCGAGAGCAGTCACAGACGGCTGAGCCCCGCGCCCAGTCGGATTACCATTGTACCCCCGGGGGGTAGGCCTATATAAACCCCCCGGAGCACCCATGCAAAGGGTTCGACCCCTTACTAGTCCTAGACACCACACAAGGAGAAGAAGCAGGCTAGCCGTGCCTTTCTTCCTCCTCCCCTCAAAAACAGCTCAAGGAGCGTTGTGTAGCTACTCGATTCATCTAGTGAACATGCGGATACCCCGCAGAGCAGCAGTAGGGGTGTTATCTCCACGGAGACACCCGAAGCTGGGTAAGATCCGCCGGCGTGCATGTCTTCGCCTTATCCCGTTTCCAGGCACCGGCGATGTCTTACTGGCTCCCACAATGATAAGCCACCCGTTGGCATATGTCGCACCTACCACCCGACATTTAGCGCCCACCGTGGGGCCAGGTGCACCGTCGTCCGGAGACCTGTTCTGGACGGGAACCTTATTCCTCCCCCGCGAGCGTAGCCAGCCCGGCACGCCCGATGGCGCTTGCCATGACGCGTTGCAAGGCGTCACCGGCATCTGCGTGGCAAGTGGCCTCGCCGATCTCCTCGACGAAACTCTCATCTCCGACGAGCTCGCCTCCTATGCGGGCACCGACCACCTCGCCAACCTTCTCGGCCAGCTCCATGTCTCCAGCGAGCCCGCTGTGGACCTGGAGTCGGTTGGCTCCACCGACCCGATGCTCGTCAACTCCGACACGGCCTCCTACGACACCTTCCCCACCAACGTCACGATCTACAACGACCCGCTTCCTCGAGCCGACGGCAGCGATGCTGTCACCACCGAAGTGATGGTTGTCGGCCACGGCGGCCTGGACGACGAGAGCGCCCACGACGCCTCGCGCGCGGCGGCCCATGACTTGTCCGCTCCCCTCCCGGCTAATGCCGACGACGAAGCACTGGAGGCACGCTGCCTCGCCCTCCTCGTAGAGGGCCGGAGGCTGGCCTCCGTAAGACGCCTCACTGAGGCCTACCAGCGCGAAGCGGACCGCGCCGCCTTCGGCATGCCGGCCCCGGGTGGGCCAAGCCGGGCCGGCCTTGTCAAGCAACGCGGGGCCGTCATCGCCGACACGCTGGGAGACAACCGCCCGGTCTATGCCACTCCGCTCGAGAACTTGCGTGCCGCCCAAGCGGCTGTAGACGTGTTGGACGGCTTGGAGGCCGAAGACCTCCCCCACATGACCCGGCGCATCCAGCAATTGATTGACGCAGACGCGCAGCGACACGAAGTCGACGCCCGCGCGGAAAGCCCTCCCCCGCGCCGAGAACACGGCGCGACGTCCCGAACGCCGACTACGAGCAATACCCGCGCGCGACGTGAGAAGGAGCCGGCTGCCAGCCGCAGCCGAACCCGGATCTCCATCGAGCGATACGTGGACGGTCATCCCCGAGCTATGGAATGGTGGGGCGACCCGCTTCCGCCTCCGCCCCGTGGAGAGAGATATCCCTCCCCGCCGCCAGTGGCGCACCCGACTCTCAGCGGCCGGCTAGGCCGCCGCGAAGGAATCGGCGAGAACGACGCCCGCCACCGGATCGACCGCCTAGCGCGATCCCTGGCGTTGGAAGAAGAAGACGATGTCGGCCCGCCTTGTTTCGGCCCCCGCATCCGCGACGAGCCATTTGCCAAAGGGTTCTCGCTCCCAAGAGACACGCCCAAGTACAACGGCTCTGTGAAGCTGGAAGATTGGTTGATCGACTACTCCATGGCGGTTAGCATAGCCAACGGCAACCGGCGCGTTGCCGTGAAGTACGTGCCCCTCATGCTGCAGGGCACGGCGCGGACCTGGCTCAACAGCCTCAAGCCGCGTAGCATCAACAGCTGGCTAGATTTCACAGAAGCCTTCATCCGCAACTTCACCGGCACCTACAAGCGGGCTCCCAAGCCCAGACATCTCTCCTTGTGCGTACAAGGCCCCACCGAGTCCACTCGTGATTACCTCATGCGTTGGGCCGAGCTCCGCAACTCCTATGAAGGAGTGCACGAGGTCCAAGCCATAGAATACTTCACAGCCGGATGCCGAGAAGGCACCCTCCTCAAGCACAAGCTCCTTTGCGACGAGCCGGCTACCCTCAACGAGCTTCTGGACATAGTGGACAAGTACGCCACCGCTAACTCCTCGATGAAGACCGAGCTTCGGGTAGACGTGTCCAGAAAGGTTCTCAACCCGGCGCCCAAGACGCCGGCTGGGGATTCCGGCCGACTCCCCCACTCGAACGACCACAAGCGCAAGGGCCCCGCGCCGCCTCCCGCCAGCCGGCAGGTGGCCACAGTCGAAGACGCGCCGCCTAAAGAGCGACCGGCGCCCAAGAATCCCAAGGGCGGCAGGCCGGCTTGGCAGCCCGCCTTCTCCTACGAGCAAACTCTCGACGCCCCTTGCAAGTTCCACAGTGGCGCGTGAAGGAAATATGCCCTAGAGGCAATAATAAAGTTATTATTTATTTCCTTATAATCATGATAAATGTTTATTATTCATGCTAGAATTGTATTAACCGGAAACATAATACATGTGTGAATACATAGACAAACAAAGTGTCACTAGTATGCCTCTACTTGACTAGCTCGTTAATCAAAGATGGTTATGTTTCCTAACCATAAACAATGAGTTGTTATTTGATTAACGAGGTCACATCATTAGTTGAATGATCTGATTGACATGACCCATTCCATTAGCTTAGCACACGATCGTTTAGTATGTTGCTATTGCTTTCTTCATGACTTATACATGTTCCTATGACTATGAGATTATGCAACTCCCGTTTGCTGGAGGAACACTTTGGGTGCTACCAAACGTCACAACGTAACTGGGTGATTATAAAGGAGCATTACAGGTGTCTCCGAAGGTAGATGTTGGGTTGGCGTATATCGAGATTAGGATTTGTCACTCCGATTGTCGGAGAGGTATCTCTGGGCCCTCTCGGTAATACACATCACATAAGCCTTGCAAGCATTCCAACTAATATGTTAGTTGTGAGATGATGTATTACAGAACGAGTAAAGAGACTTGCCGATAACGAGATTGAACTAGGTATTGGATACCCACGATCGAATCTCGGGCAAGTAACATACCGATGACAAAGGGAACAACGTATGTTGTTATGCGGTCTGACCGATAAAGATCTTCGTAGAATATGTAGGAGCCAATATGGGCATCCAGGTCCCGCTATTGGTTATTGACCGGAGACGTGTCTCGGTCATATCTACATTGTTCTCGAACCCGTAGGGTCCGCACGCTTAAGGTTACGATGACAGTTACATTATGAGTTTATGCATTTTGATGTACCGAAGGTTGTTCGGAGTCCCGGATGTGATCACGGACATGATGAGGAGTCTCGAAATGGTCGAGATGTAAAGATTGATATATTGGAAGCCTATGTTTGGACATCGGAAGTGTTCCGGCTGAAATCGGGATTTTACCGGGTTACCGGGAGGTTACCGGAACCCCCCGGGAGCCATATGGGCCTACATGGGCCTTAGTGGAAAGGAGAAAGGGGCAGCCCAAGGTGGCTGCGCCACTTCCCCCTCCCCTAGTCCTATTAGGACTAGGAGAAGGTGGCCGGCCCCCCTCTCTCTCTTTCCCCCCTTGGGAATCCTACTTGGATTAGGATTGGGGGGGGAGTCCTACTCCCGGAAGGAGTAGGACTCCTCCTGCGCCTCCCTCCTTGGCCGGCCAGCCTCCCCCCTCTACTCCTTTATATACGGAGGCAGGGGACACCTCTAGACACACAAGTTGATCCACGTGATCTATTCCTTAGCCGTGTGCGGTGCCCCCTGCCACCATATACCTCGATAAAACTGTAGCGGAGTTTAGGCGAAGCACTGCTGCTGTAGTACATCAAGATCATCACCACGCCGTCGTGCTGACGGAACTCTTCCCCGACACTTTGCTGGATCGGAGTCCGGGGATCGTCATCGAGCTGAACGTGTGCTCGAACTCGGAGGTGCCGTAGATTCGGTGCTTGATCGGTTGGATCGTGAAGACGTACGACTACTTCCTCTACGTCGTGTCATCGCTTCCGCAGTCGGTCTGCATTGGGTACGTAGACAACACTCTCCCCCTCGTTGCTATGCATCACATGATCTTGCGTGTGCGTAGGAAATTTTTGAAATTACTACGAAACCCAACAGCACGAAGCCGTCCAACCACACGACTCGGAAGTGCCATTGGCTCACCCGAATCTCTAAAGGCGAAGGGCTGGCACCGCCTCCGCCTGCCGGCCCGCCACCTCCGCCTCCACCGCCTCCGGCCGCTCGGCCCGCAGTCGGAGCCATGCATGACGAGTTCCCTGACGAGCAAGCAACCTACATCGTCTTTACAAGCCAGCCCGAAGACCGGCGCAGCAGACGCCAAGAGCGCCCGGAAGTTAGCGTGGTCGCTGCCAACCCCGCCGGACACATGCATTGGTCAGAAAAGCCCATCACCTGGAGTCGGGCCGACCATCCAGAGGTGATGCCGTCTCCCGGCTCTTATGCTTTGGTCCTGGAAGCCACCCTTGCAACGGACAGACGCGCCGCCCGCTTCTCCCGTGTGTTCATAGACGGCGGGAGCAGCATCAACATCCTGTACCGTGACACCCTAGAGAAGCTAAATGTCAAGACGAAGCAGCTCGTGCCTACTCGAACAGTGTTCCATGGCATCGTACCCGGCCTGTCCTGCGCCCCCATTGGTAAGATCGAGATTGATGTACTTTTTGGGGACAAGGAGCATTTCCGCCGGGAACCGATCTGGTTTGAAGTGGTGGACCTGGAGAGCCCTTAGCATGCATTGCTTGGCCGACCTGCCTTGGCCAAATTCATGGCAGTTCCCCACTATGCATACCTCAAGATGAAGATACCAAGAACCAAAGGCGTCATCACCATAGCCAGCGATTACAAGAAGTCCTCTGAGTGCGCAGCCGCCAGCAGCCGGCTAGCCGAGTCCCTTGTGATTGCCGAAGAGAAGAAGATGTTGGACTGAGTCGTGGCCATAGCCGGCAAGCAGTCGGCCGTGTCCCCCGACCCCAAGGAGCTTGATACTCAAGGATCTTTCCAGCTGGCCAAGGAGACGAAGAAGATACCTCTTGACCCCGAGCATCCAGAGAGGTTTGCCGTCATCGGGGCAAACCTGAACAGCAAATAGAACGGCGAGCTCGCCGATTTCCTCCGTGAGAATCGGGACATCTTTGCATGGTCCCCCAAGGACATGCCGGGTGTTCCGAGGAAATTCGCCGAGCACAAACTACACGTTCGTGAAGACGCAAAGCTAGTCAGACAACCCCTTCACCGACTGTCAGAGGAGAAACGCAGGATTGTAGGGGAGGAGATAGCCCGGCTCTTGGCGGCCGGCTTCATCATGGAAGTTTTCTTTCCTGAGTGGCTCGCCAACCCGGTCCTTGTGCTAAAGAAGAACAACAAGTGGCGCATGTGTATAGACTACACGAGCCTCAACAAGGCCTGCCCCAAAGATCCTTTTGCCCTGCCAAGAATTGACCAAGTGATAGACTCCACAGCCGGATGCGAGCTGTTGAGTTTTTTGGATGCTTACTCCGGATATCATCAGATAAAGCTAGATCCGGACGACCACCTGAAGACCGCCTTCATCACGCCATTTGGAGCCTTCTGCTACCTGACTATGACATTCGGCTTGAGAAATGCCGGTGCCACTTTTCAGCGTTGCATGCAGAAGTGCCTCCTCAAGCAACTCGGCAGAAACACTCATGTTTATGTGGATGACATCGTGGTGAAGACGGAGAAGCGTGGCACCTTGCTGGGAGACCTCAAGGAAACTTTTGAGAACTTACGCCGGTTCCAAATCAAGCTCAACCCCGAGAAATGCGTGTTCGGAGTGCCAGCCGGCCAGCTCCTAGGCTTCCTGGTCTCCGAACGCGGCATCGAATGCAACCCGGTGAAGATCAAGGCCATCGAGAGAATGGCGATCCCCACCAAGCTTCGAGACATTCAGAAGTTTACCGGGTGCTTAGCCTCTTTGAACCGCTTCATCAGCCGGCTCGGAGAGAAAGCTCTCCCCCTCTACCGCCTCATGAAGAAGAGCACTAACTTCGAGTGGAACGACCAGGCCAACCAAGCTTTTCACGAGCTGAAGAAGATGCTGGCCACGCCGCCTGTCCTCGTGGCGCCGACTGAGAAAGAGCCCATGCTCCTTTACATCGCCGCAACCAGCCGGGTGGTCAGCACCGTCATCGTAGTCCAGGGCCCAGAAGAAGGCCGAGCCCAGCCGGTCCAGAGGCTGGTGTATTATTTGAGCGAGGTGCTGTCCGCCTCAAAGCAGAACTACCCGCACTACCAAAAGATGTGTTACGGCGTGTACTTCACCGCCAAGAAGCTGAAGCCCTACTTTCAAGAGCATCCCGTCACGGTCGTATCCACTGCTCCGCTAGCCGAGATCATAGGCAGCCGGGACGCATCCGACCGGGTGGCAAAATGGGCCATCGAGCTGGCCCCCCCACACGATCTTCTACCAACCCCGCACTGCCATCAAGTCCCAAGCACTGGCCGACTTCCTCGTCGACTGGGCCGAGACCCAGTACCTGCCGCCGGCTCCCGACTCCACCCATTGGCACATGCACTTCAATGGGTCCAAGATGCGCACCGGCTTGGGAGCCGGCGTCGTCCTTACCTCTCCGAAAGGCGACAAGCTCAGATACACGCTACAGATCCACTTTGCCACCTCCAACAATGTGGCCGAGTACGAGGCGCTCATACACGGGCTCCGGCTTGCCAAAGAACTTGGCATTCACCGGATCCTATGTTATGGCGATTCGGACCTAGTGATCCAGCAATCATCCGGCGACTGGGACGCCAAGGACGTGAATATGCCGAGCTACTGCTTCCTGGTCCAACAACTCAGCGGATACTTTGAAGGATGCGAGTTCCTCCACATACCGCGAGCCGACAACGAGCCAGCCGATGCCCTGGCTCGAATAGGCTCCACCCGGCAAGCAATTCCAACCGGTGTCGCTCTCCAACGCCTCCTCAAGCCGTCTATCAAGCCGTCTCCAGAGTCCGATGCAGCCGGGTCCGGCTCGAAGAACCAAGTAGGCGACCCCAAGACTCCCGTAGCCGGCCCGGCGACTTTGGCAGCCGACTCGGGGACTTCGGCAGCCGGCTCGGGGACTGCGGTAGCCGGCCCGGGGACTGCACCAACACAACAACCGGCGGCCGACTCCAGCACCTCACCACCCAGCCCGCCCACCCTGGTGGCAGTAGCCACATTGGCAGTAGAAGAAGTCGCGGCTCCATCATGGGCTCAGTCCATCCTCAACTTCCTAGTAAACCAAGACCTGCCGGCTAACGAAACAGAAGCAAGACAAGTCCAACGTCGAGCCGGAGCATACACAATCGTCAACAGAGAGCTCGTCAAGCGCAGTGTCACTGGAGTCCTCCAACGGTGCGTCGAGCAAGAGAAAGGCATTGCAATCCTCAGAGACATTCACCAAGGAGAATGCGGCCACCATGCGGCCTCAAGATCACTTGTCGCCAAAGCCTTCCGCCATGGTTTCTTCTGGCCGACTGCTTTGGATGATGCCAAAGAATTAGTTAAACATTGCAAGGGGTGTCAACTCTTCAGCTCCAAGCAACACATGCCGGCCTCGGCACTCAAGACCATTCCCCTCACTTGGCCCTTTGCCGTTTGGGGACTGGACATGGTGGGCCCATTCAAGATGGCGCGCGGCGGCATGAAGCATTTGCTCGTCGCCGTGGACAAATTCACCAAGTGGATTGAGGCAAAGCCGATCAAGAAGCTGAATGGGCCGACTGCTGTGACATTCATCGCAGACATAACAGCACGGTACGGCGTGCCACACAGCATCATCACCGACAATGGCACGAATTTTGCCAAAGGAGCCTTGGCACGTTTCTGCGCGGCCCAAGGTATCCGGCTGGACTTAGCATCCGTCGCCCACCCGCAGTCAAACGGCCAGGTCGAGCGAGCTAACGGCCTCATCCTCTCCAGCATCAAGCCCCGACTGGTCGTACCTCTGGAGCGCTCAGCCGGCTGTTGGCTCGATGAGCTGCCGGCTGTCCTCTGGAGTCTGCGCACTACACCAAACAAGTCAACCAGCTTCACCCCTTTCTTCCTTGTGTATGGTGCCGAGGCGGTCATCCCAACTGACATCGAATTCGACTCGCCTCGAGTAACCATGTACACGGAACCAGAGGCCAAGGAAGCACGAGAAGACGGCGTCGACCTACTGGAAGAAAGCCGGTTGTTAGCCCTCAGCCGATCTGCCATCTACCAGCAGGGTTTGCGCTGCTACCACAGCCGGAAGGTCAGGCCAAGATCTTTTCAACAGGGCGATCTTGTGCTCCGGCTGATCCAGCGAACAACCGGCCAGCACAAGCTCTCAGCCCCTTGGGAGGGCCCCTTCGTCATCAGCCGAGCTCTAGGCAACGACTCCTACTACCTGATCGATGCACAGAAGCCGAAGGCACGCAAGAGAGACGACTCCGGCAAGGAGTCGGAACGACCATGGAACGCCAACCTCCTTCGAAGGTTTTACAGTTGAAAGGCAGTATGTATCACGCTAACTTTTGTATTAAGTACAAGACAATAGGCCCCTCGAGGAGGGCTCGGGGACTGCCATCCCTTATTTATGAATGAAAAGTATCATGCTTATGACCTTGTCGTTTCATTTACTTATTCCGTCCGGCACCGAGTCCTACTAAGTCGGCTCGGGGACTGGCCGACTGGAGTTATGTTAGACGTCCTACCCGCAGTCAGAAAAGTAGTGTGCCGGCTCCCAAGCCTTCTCTTGCCAAAAGTCGCAGTTCGAAGAATCGGCTGTCCGGCTGGCAAGAGTTAAAGGCAGGAACAGGCGCCCACACGAAAAACAGCTAGGGACTAACGGACTAATATAACAAAAGCCAGTTTTTCTCACACCGCCGACTGGCTACCAGAGTAGCCGGCCGGCCGGTTTCCATTCACTTCACTTCAATCCAAGAAAGCTCAAGTACTTGCCTCCCCATAGAGGGAAGGCGGCAAAGGAAAAAGTCTAAGGATAAAAAAGCATACGCGAATGGAAACCAAACATGCACATGATAATATTTACATAAAAAGACCTCCGAGAGGCCAGCATTCAACATAGTTTGGATACACCCCCAGTGGGTGGAACTGCGAAAACTTAACAAAGATTGTTCAAAAGACAACAAAGTAGGAAAGATAAAGACGGCAG
This sequence comes from Triticum aestivum, assembly GCF_018294505.1. Taxonomy (NCBI): domain Eukaryota; kingdom Viridiplantae; phylum Streptophyta; class Magnoliopsida; order Poales; family Poaceae; genus Triticum; species Triticum aestivum. The sequence continues at coordinate 23,518,787 of NC_057812.1, forward strand.
GTCAAGCTGGCGGAGCGGCCAACGAGCCAGACTGGTTGGCGGAGACAGTCGTGCTGGCTGAAGGAGCGGCCGGCTGACGAACTTTGGCTTGGTCGCCGCCTCCCGCAGAGGGCGCGCTTCCACGCGCCTCGTTGCTGGAAGCACGGTCGGCTTGAGGTCGGCCGGTTGTTCCACCAGCCGGCTTGACGTCTTCGCCGTCCTCCTCTTCGTCTTCCTCGCCCTCGTCGCTGGAGGCAATCTCCTCCGCCGAGTCCTCGCCCACCGCCGGGTTCAGCCTGAACCACTCCTCCGGCTGAGCAACACTGTCATCATCGATTTCGGGTGCGAAAACGCTGATGTCGGTGCACTCGGCGATCGTCGAAGCTCGCTGGGAGATAGCCGGCCTCACTGTCCAGGCTCAGTCCTGGGTACCAAGCCCGAACGAACTCCAACGCCCGCCCGGCTCCGAGGCGGGCCGCCGATGCCTTCCAAGCCTCAAAGCGACCAACTGCGACTTCCAGCCAGTCGGCAGTTGGCTTGGGGTGCGGGGGATCGTCTCGCCAGGCCAGAGGGCGGCCAACACTTGCGCCCCGGCACGTTGGAGCCGGCGAAGCATCCGATGAGCCGGCTGCAACCGTGCCTGGACAGCCAGGAGCTGCTCCTCAAGTGTCCGGTTCGCATCCGGCGTGATGTTGGCCCCCGCCTGACGACGCGCCTCACGATGGGCCTCAATGCTTTGGGCGGCGAAGGCGGAGTAGCCGGGGAAGTAGTCTGCACCAAAAACAAGAAACAGCTCATGATAAGTCAAAAAACCCAGGCGGCAAGGGGCAGGAGAAGGGCTAAGAAGGCAACTTACCGTCGATCAAGTCCTCGATCTGACCGAAGCCTTCGTCCAGGGCTCGCCGGGTCTCAGACCAGCTCGCCGCCTCGGTCTCATACTCCGCCTTCAAGGCGGCCTCGCTTTCCTACGCCGCTTGCAGGGCCGCTTTGTGGCTCTCCTCTTGGTCGGCCAGCTTCTTGGCTAGGCGATCCCGTTCCTGGACCAAGGCGGCGCACTCGGCTTCCTTGGTATGAAGGGCGGCCTTCGCTTCGCCGAGCTCGTTCCTCAAGTCGGTGTTGGCCCCTGAAGACAAAGAAAAAGAAAAACCAATAAGGAAAGAGTCGTCAAGAAAGATCCGACCCGACTGCGCAGCAGTCGGCCCGAATCTCAGGGACTACACCCAGTGGGTGCGCTGACGCGCCCCCATAGGAGACAGACAAAATCGAGTACTTACTTCGGCTGTCGGCCAGGTCGTCGTCCTCCGGCTCAACTCCCTAGCCTGGGAGTTGAAGGCGGCAGCACGAAGGTTGTGGTATTCCTGAAAGTTCAGGAAAAAAAGCAAAGTAAGGTAGCCGTCGAGAAAGATCCGACCCGACTGCGCAGCAGTCGACCCGAATCTCGGGGACTACACCCAATGGGTGCGCTGACGCGCCCCCACGGAAGAAATTAAGGAAGCAAAGCAGCCAAGAACGAAGGACTCACCCGGATAGTGGCTCGCGTTGACAAGAACTCTTGGTTGAACTGTTGCAGCAGGGCGGCCTGAGCTTGCAGCCGGCTCCGGACCCCTTGAGCCGCCACATCCAGCTCGCCAGTCCCCCCGATGGGAGTCCACTCGGACATGGCGGTGCTGGCCGCCTCCAGGTCTTCCGCCGACTGGCCTACGCCCGCAACACGGCGCAACTCCGGTGGAGCGGCGCCTCCCCCTGCACGCCGGCTCGCCGCCGGCTGCACCTCGAGGCCGGCTCTGTTCTCCGGCTCACCTCCGGCCGGCCCCTCTGGCGCCGCTGACAATTGGCCGCCTTGGCCCGCTCCGGTTGGCGCTGCTGGCGACGCTCTCCCCGCAAAGGCCATGGGGTCCTCCCCCCTCTCCAACATCGGCGGGTCTTGGACGATCTCCTCCGCCAAGGGCAGTGGGGTGTCGGGGGCTACGGCTCGGAGAGGAATGGCGAGCAGCGGAGGCTAGTTGCACAAGCTTTCCGCCTCCGTTTCCGCGGTAGCCGCCTCCGTCTGGGCCTTGGCTGCCGCGTCGGCCTGCTCCCTCGCTGCCTGGGCGGCCGCCTTCTCCGCCGGCTCGCGCTCCTCCCGCGCTTCGCGGGCGTTCCGCTCTGTGGCCTCCCTGAGATCGGCGCGGGGGTCCACGCGGCGGGAACTCGAAGACCCTCCAGCCGGCCCCACGACAGAGCCGCCCGGACCCAGCTCAAGGGAAAGCGACGCCCTATCCAGCAAGCGAGAAAAAGTTAAGAAGAATATTCGAAGAGAAAGAGAATGATGACGAGCATGCGGCAAGGCAATCGAAGACTTACGCTGAGACCGCCGGAGGCTGCTTCACCGCCTTGCGGAAGCGGGCCGCTTTCGCAGCCACCTCGTCTCGCTTGGTCGCTGCGGCGGAGGCTTTGGACTTCTTCGGCCGACTGCCGAAGAGGCCTGAAGTGGCCCGGCGCTTCTGTCCGACGCCGCCGGCAGCCGGCGCGATAGACAAGCCCGCGCCCTGATGGTCGGCCGCCGGCTGGCGGCGCGGGGCGACTTTGGCTTCGAAATCGTCCGGCCAGTCCTCGAAGCTCGCGGTGAACCTTGAGCCTCCGGGCTCGGCGCTGTCCCCCACCACGGCGTCTTCCATGGCGGCCGCCCCCAAGTCCGGGTCGTCAACGTCGTCCACCGTGCGGTCGGGGGCATACTGGCATTCAATCCCTGCCGCCCCGGCCGGCGGTGCAAGAAGAGGGTTCTGCTAAAAAAAGAACCGACTGGTCAGAAGCCGGCCGTCATAAAGTCGGCCGACGACAAAAAGAAAATAGAGAGAGAAGCTTACCACGGGCGGAGGATTGGCATGAGAATACGGCACCTTGCCGTATTGCCAGTCCCCGGCGAGCTTGCAGTTGGCGATGTAGTTAACCATGAGCGCCACTTCCGCGTGGGGCATTTCCCATGTGCTCAGCCGGCTTGGGTCGAAGCGGCCGCTCATCTGACACATTATATGGGGCCGGCTTTGGAGAGGAAGGATCCGGCGCTCCACGAAGGCGGCCACCAAGTCGGCCCCGCGCAGGCCTTCCGACTGAATCATCACCCGAAGCCGGGAGATGGCGGCGTTCCCGGCCGGAGACAGTGACCGGGACCGGAAGCTCCACGAGGGCTGCCTCCCAGCCGGCGGGCCGGCTACGTAAGCCGGCAGGTTGATGTAGTCTCCTTGCTCGGCGACGTTCTTCATGTAGAAATATGATCTCTGCCAGACCTTCACCGACTGGATCAGGGGGATGGGCGGGAACGGGTTGTTCTCGCTCGCCCTCCTCATGGCAATGAAGGACCCGCAGGGGGCGGGCACGCCAGCGACGACTGTGCCGAGCTTGCTCTGGAAGAACTCTCCCCAGAGCTCCAGCGTGGGGAGCAGCCCCAAAAAGCCTTCGCAAAGGGAGACGAAGGCCGACAATAGCATCACCGCATTGGGCGTGAGGTGATGCGGCTGGAGGTTGTAGAACTCCAGGAAAGAGCGCAGAAACCCGCTCGCCGGAAGGCCGAAGCCGCGCAGGCAGTGCGAGCGGAAGACGACCCGCTCGCCCTCCTCCGGTGCCGGCGAGATCTCCTTCTCCGGCGCCAGGCGGACCTGTACGCGGTCGGCGCCGGGCAGGCGCCGGGTCTGGCGGAGGAACTCCACATGGTCTTCATGGAAGTTGGAGCCGTCCCACGAGCTTGAAAACGCCATGGGAGCGAGGCGGTGTAGTGGCGCGGCGGCACTGAGACGGGAAGCTGCGATGGCAGCGAGAGGAAGAAAACGAGGGTTAGGAGGGGCGGAGCGGGAGAGAGCGTGCGAACCTCTGTCGCTCTCCCTCCTCCCCCTACTTATAGACTCACGTGGCGGAGCCGAGGAGGCGCGGCGTGGGGAAGCGTGGGGATCGATCGTGCCCACTCCCCACGTCCCGCGATTATTGAGCCTTAACGGCGAAACAAAACTGCCTCGAGAAGGCGAGCGGCCCCTGTGGGCCACGGAAGATCCGCGCCCGGACCAAGGCTCACGAGTGGCGGGCCCGGGCCTGCGGTGGCGTCCCGCCGCACGTGTGCGCTCGCAGGATCTCGCCGCCACGTGGCCGCGGGAGGGCCCGTAGTCAGCGCACAGGCCCCCCCCTCCTCCTCCCGCCTACAAGACGCGGGGCTCTCTGAAGTCGGCGTACGCCCGCTCAGCCGGCTCTTCAGGATGGGAAGCTGACCAAGCTTCTCGTCCCCCTGCTCGCCTCGGAGCTCGATCAGCTTCGGGGACTACTGTCGGAGTAAATAGCCATGGGTAGCCTAGCCGGCTTCCCCTGGCCCTTCTGAAAAAAGATGTGAGCCCGCCCGGCTCTCAAGAATCCAAGACATGGGGCCGCCTTCCCCTTGTTGGCTGCCACCCAGGCCGGCTTTCGGAAGGCGGTCCGACTTTAGCCCTCATGAGAAGGCCGACTCCAAGAAGCCGGCCATGAGAAGGCCGACTCCAAGAAGCCGGCTCCCCATAAAGCGGTCAAGACCGTACCCACAAAAGTTTGCACCCACCTAACAGCGGTGCGACGGGGCGTCGCTACAGTAAAGCTTGCCACCCCCGAATCCCGGAGCACGCCTGGCACAGTGCGCCATACGGGGTAGGCATCACCCGTCCGGTGTGGCACTGTTGCCATGTTGACCCTGGCATCACCCACGAGGGCCGCCAGCGTGGCCCACAGACGGTGGGCCCCTTTGAGCAGCGAGACGCCCGAAGGTGGCCACGCCTCAACCAGTCGGCCCAAGACAGAGCCGGTTCCCCGCAGCCGGCTTGCCGCCTCCCTCGAAGAGGACGCCCCATTAAGGAGACAAGATGCGGTAAGGCTACAGCGATCGCCTGACAGGCGGCGGTACTGTAGCCGCGCTTACCACGATGAAGCTCACGTCAACAAGATGGAGCCACAGTAACCAGCCGCCGACCAGGCCCTGGACAGTGGGGCCTGCCTGTCGACCAAGGGATCGGCAGCCGGCGGGACCCACCAGTCGGCTGGCCCCAGCAGCCGGCGTAGAAGCCGGCGAGCACAGTCACAGACGGCTGGGCCCCGCGCCGAGTCGGATTACCATTGTACCCCTGGGGGTAGGCCTATATAAACCCCCCGGAGCACCCATGCAAAGGGTTCGACCCCTTACTAGTCCTAGACACCACACAAGGAGAAGAAGCAGGCTAGGCGTGCCTTTCTTCCTCCTCCCCCCAAAAACAGCTCAAGGAGCGTTGTGTAGCTACTCGATTCATCTAGTGAACATGCGGAGACCCCGCAGAGCAGCAGTAGGGGTGTTATCTCCACGGAGAGCCCCGAAGCTGGGTAAGATCCGCCGGCGTGCATGTCTTCGCCTTATCCCGTTTCCAGGCACCGGCGATGTCTTACTGGCTCCCACAATGATAATCCACCCGTTGGCATATGTCGCACCTACCACCCGACAGAGATCCTGGGTCTTCGAAAACCGTGTTCATGGGACATCAAAGGTGGATTCACGACGATGACCCGTGTAGAAAACGCAAGGATCTATTCCATGGTGAAACCGAACCCCGAGGATGCCCGCGTACGAGGAGCGGCGAGGAAATAGACAAGCTGTTGAAAAATTGGAAAGACTGCCCCCTACCGGGAAAGAAGCAAAAGGCGCCAGAGCCGGGAAAGAAGCGAGAGGCGCCAGAGCCGCTGCTGAAGGAATGGAAAACGAGGTCTGTTTTCTGGGACTTGCCGTACTGGAAGATCCACCGTGTGCCTCACAGCCTTGATGTCATGCATATCACGAAGAACGTGTGCGAGAGTCTGCTTGGTACCCTGCTCTACATGCCAGAGAGGAGCAAAGATGGGCCAAAAGCAAGGGCAGACTTGAAATCAATGGGCATCAGGCAGGAGCTTCACGCTATATATGTTGATGATGATGATGATGATGATGATGATGATGAGGCGAAGCAGGACACGGAAAGTCGTCGCAAAGGCAAAAAGGCCAAGAAGACCGGAAATGACTACCCTCCCGTGTGCTTCACTCTAAGTCAGGAGGAGATCGAGCAGTTTTTCACCTCCCTCGTAGGAGTAAAACTTCCTTACGGTTACGCGGGGAAGATAAGCAGATACCTAGACCCAGCGAAGCAGAAGTTCAGCAGGATGAAGTCTCACGACTGTCACGTGCTGATGACGCAGATACTTCCAGTTGCAATCCATGGGATCATGGACGCGCACGTCCGTGAAACCCTATTTGGCCTATGCAACTTTTTCGACGTCATCTCTCGGAAGTCTGTTGGCGTGAGGCAACTCAGAAGGCTACAGGAAGAGATCGTGGTGATACTATGCGAGCTTGAGATGTACTTCCCGCCTGCATTCTTCGACGTTATGGTGCATCTGCTGGTCCATATCGTGGACGATATCATCCAACTCGGGCCGACGTTCCTGCACAGCATGATGCCGTTCAAAAGGATGAATGGTGTCATCAAAGGATACGTTCGCAACATGTCACGTCCAGAGGGAAGCATAGCCAGGGGCTTTCTGACCGAAGAGTGCATCTCCTACTGCACGAATTATCTAGGCATCGAGAACCCCGTTGGTCTGCCCGTCAACAGGCACCTCGGCAGGCTCGCTGGATGGGGTCACTGTGAGGGTCGTCGCGAAATGCATGTCGACTTCGAGGGTCGGCTCGCCGAATTTGAAAGAGCAAACCTAGTCGCGCTACAACACATAGACGTGGTCGATCCTTGGGTGGTAGAGCACAAAACCTTTATTAAGAAGACGTACAATGACCGAGGCCAACAGAGGACGGACGGAGATATACTCAAAGAGCACAACTCATGTTTCACGCATTGGTTCAAGCAGAAGCTTCTGTCGTACCCTTTACATGAGGATTCTTCTGCGGAAGAACAACTCATATTCGCCTTGTCACAGGGCGCCGAGCACAACCTGATGACCTATGAGGCGTACGATATCAACGGCTACACATTCTACACCGAGGCCAAGGACATGAAGAGCGATGGTTATCAGAACTCCGGGGTAACAATGGAATCCTACACCGGTAACGACAAGGACAGATACTACGGAAGGATCGAGGAGATCTGGGAGCTGAGCTACGCTGGAGAGAAGGTCCCGATGTTCCGTGTCCGATGGGCCAAGAGCGTCCTAAAAGAAGACCAGTATTTCACCACCATGGTTATACCCGAAGCCAAATCCAAGACCGCGGGCGCAAACGTCATCGCGAAAAATGAGCCATGGGTACTGGCTTCCCAAGTGGACCAATGCTTCTTCATTACCGACCCGTCAAAGCCCAGTCGTGTTGTCGTGAGGAGAGGCAAAAGGAAGATCATCGGAATGGATGGAGTAGCCAATGAGCAAGACTTCGACAAGTATGGTGACCCGAGGATCGAACATGACGACGATGATGAAGTAGCAGCATACACCACAAGAAGAAGCAGGACCACCCTACCTAAAGGACGTCCGTTCCACGGAAGAACTCCATTTGCGAAAAAGAAGGGCAAGAAGATTGTGAACAGATAGCTAGCTAAGATCGATTGTATTTAAATCGTAGCCTTCATTTCTCGATTGTATTCCATGGGCACTTTTTGAACTATCATGAATATTTTTAAATTTCATGGACACTCGATCTCGATCCCCCTCCATCTCGATCGCTATCCCACCTTGCCAGATCCGGTCCCCCTCGCCGCCGAGCACCCCCCGGTCCACCGGCCGCTGCCGCCGACCCCCCGCACCCTCGATTCCCCTACTCAACCGTCGCCGCCGACCCCCCGCACCCCTCCCCTACTCAACCGCCGCCGCCAACCCCCCGCACCCCGCGCACCCTCCCCCGCTCCACCGGCATTACTGTTTGATGTAATTTTTTTAAAAAATTATTACTCTCTTATAAAAAAATATTATTGTTACTGTCTTATAAAAAAATATTACTGTTATGATTTAAACAAGTTTAAAAAATTATTACTGTCTTATAAAAAAAATACTAATGGCGCACCACGGTGAGGTGCGCCATTAGTATGGATGTACTTATGGCGTACCGAGGGGTGCTACGCCATTAGTATTGTGCCATTGCTATAAGAAAAAAAATTACTAATGGCGCACCACGGTGAGGTGCGCCATTAGTATGGATGTACTTATGGCGCACCGAGGGGTGGTGCGGCACTAGTATTGTGCCCGATCCCCCCTTCCCTCTCCCCCTTCACCCGATCCCCCCTTCCCTCTCCCCCTCGCCAGTTCCCTCTCCCTCCCTCCACCACGCCGCCGCTGCCGCTGCCCCGACCCACTGCACCGCAGCCACCCACGCGCCCCCGCCGCCTCCCTCTCCCCTTCCTCCCCCTCGTCGCCGATGGCCCGGACGCTGCCCCATCCACCTCGTCGGGCTCCTCCTCCCGCTCCGCGTCCTCGGGCTCCTCCCGCTCGCGCTCGTGCTCCCGCTCCCTCTCGTCGTCCTCCTCATCGCCGCTCCCCTCTCGCCGCCAAGCGCAGGTGAGCAACTGGCACCTCGACGCCGCCTCTCCTCCACAACGGCCGCTGCATCAGCCCAAGTAAGTTCTCCTCCTTCTTCTTCTTTTAGATCCATTAGGCCTCCGGTCGATCTGTCCCACGGGTGTGGATTAGGAACCCTTTGTTTCTTTCTTGGAATTGATTTTGCTCCGGTTCTTGGCTCTCTGCTCGGCATGCGATCCCTGATAGTTTCTATAATTGCAGAGCACTGATCGCGGCCTCGTTTCCATCTTGTTGGTACTTGGAACTTGGAAGGGGGACAAGCAGGCGGAGCGGGTGAAGCCAGACCGGAAGAAGTAGGCTGGAGGTGGAGTGAGAAGGGGAAGCAGAGAAAGAAAGGTTTGTTCCATGTCCTCGGATGAAGTTCCATGTTTCGATGGTCTCTGTGTAGTTTCTGATGCAGACCGTACATCCATCAAAAGCCACAATGCAAGCCAACTTTTATTTCTCTTGCCTGGTTCCACTAAGATGTGTTATTGCAAGCTATTAATTATTTTTCAGTTGTGAGCCTTGAGAAGATTAATTTTTTCCTATATTGTAGCTTTAACAGTTTTCAGTGTTCCATCTTTCTAGTCTCCTATGTTGAATAGAGACATACAATTTTCAGTGTTAAATCAATTGTGTGATCTCTTTTTCTATGTTTCAAGGACTGCCCAATACAAGTAAAGCAATTTGTTCTGATCAGTCAACTGTGAGTGAATCAGGATGTTGATTAATGTGAGGGATTCACTTGCTGCTCCACTATTATAATTTGGCAGCTCAAAACTATACGTAGTATGCTTTGTGTGGAGTTTTTTCTTCAGTTTTGGCCACTATTGATGTTTAATACTTCATACAAAACACATGATAAAAAATGACTCGATTTACTATAAAAACTACCTTTCCTGAATAATGCCATTTTTTTATTTTTACTAGCATGTTACCATTAAAATAGTGGTGAAAGTATTGCTTGTTACTTAGAGTAGTATAAAAGACATTTTGGACCAAAACAAGTTTCTGGTATAGTTAGAAGACGCCTGACCCATTGCTTGAGCCTTGTATTGCAAGTTGATGAAATTCGATTTGTTAGTGACTAGCTAGCTCATTCATTTCTAAAAAGCATGCGATGAGCTAGAACCCAGACATCTATGCTATCTTACTCCATGAGCCTCTACGCAGACCAAATGTAGCCAAAAACAAGACATCTATGCTATCTCACATCTAAGGTGTGCTACTGCACTACAGATTACCTGTTCTCTGGTTCAATTGTTGGTTCTATCTAATAATGCTGAGGGTTCTACTTTGGGGCTTTTTGATTCCAAGCAAACCTAGCTGATTTTTATCAAGAGGCCAAACATTCATCTAGTTTTGCTATGAACTGCTGCTAATGTATGATGTTTTCCTATGAATTTGCTATGTGGTACTGCTTATATATGCTAGAACTAATTTTGATATGGATGTGCTGATTGTGTCAAGTAGTAGTACAAGGTTGTTGCCCTCTGGATGCTACCATTGTATTTGCATAGAGGAAATATTGATGGCCTATCTGTCCTGCATATTGTGCTTTGGATGTGCTTTGGCCTGATTGTTCACAGCAATATATATATACTGTGGTAATACTAGTGTAGGCTTGTATAGTTGTATAGTTTCAGATGTCTCCTGTTCTGGGTCATGGACTTTGTGCCATGGCCACATTGGTTTTCTGTTTGGCCTCAATTTGGCCTGACAAATGATGGTCTACTAGCTGGTCTACTAGCTGGCAAGATGCTTTGGCAGAAGTTCGGAATTGTTATGCAGTGTTGTGTTCAGTTTTGGCAGGAGTTCAGAACTGTTAGGCAAAGGTCATGTCTCCGACCATCGTGTCCTGTGTTTTGCCTGGTCACCCCGGGAGGCCCTTGAGTTTGCTGGAATGTCGATTAACTTCCGTTCCGGCAAATTCGGGTACTCCATATGTCCTATTTTCAGCAAAGGTCATGCTGAAATTTTCCGTGAATTTTAGCATGACTTTGCTAAAAATAGGACATATGGGGTACTTGTGACTAATGCATGGGCCGGGGTATCTTAGTAGTTAATTAAGTAGGATCAAGTGCCCCGGCGTACTTGTGACTAATGCATGGCTTTTAGGGTGCCTCGGTGTCGATAAAAACCGAAATGATGAAAGCTTAGGCTTTTAGGGTGCCTCGGCGTCGAAAAACCCTCAATGATAAAAGCTTAGCTTTTAGGATGCCTCGGTGTCGACAAACCCTAAATGATGAGACCATGATCTTGTTCCTTGACAATAACCAACTTTTTGACCAAACTTTGTTCCTATTTATAGAGAAACATGGCCAACAACGATGAGGCCGGGGGTTCGGGCGGCAAGAAATTCTGGGAGCTGTCCCAGGAGATGGAGGAACAACCTCACTTGTATGAGGACGCCGCCTTCCCCACCGATCCTGAGACCACTGATGGTACCGCCGAGGATGACCCCACTGATGCCACCACTGATGGTGCCGCCGAGGATGCCACCACTGATGATGGCGGCGCACGCACAGATGGCAGCCAACCGAAGAGGCAACGGAAGGACCGGCGCCCGACCGTGCTCCGCACCCTCAAGGAGGAAGTTACTGAAGTGGACTCCGACGGGAATCCAACGGCGCCCGAACGAATAGTCAAGGGGTACTCGCTTCAGCTCGGGTGCATTCTCCGGAGCACCGTCTCGATCAACACCGAGAACCTGAGGCATCCTGACCGAGGGAATTTGCGCAACCTCCTCTTCACGAAGCTGCACGAACGATACAAGTTCCCCGCTGAATTTGAAAACACAAGCCTCAAAGGGAATAAAGTGAACAATGCTGCCCTCACGAAGATGAGCAAGGCCCTGTCTACTTGGAAAAGCAATGTGAAGAGAATGATCGAGAAAGGTGAGAGTTATGAGAAGATCAAGGAGAAAAATCCTTCGATCACCGAAGATGACTACAACGACTTCAAGATCAATTGCTCGAGCACCGCAAACTCCGAATCAAGTAAGTGGGGGAAAGAAATGCGGGAGCTGAACTTAGGGGAACACACACTCGGTCCCGGCGGTTACAGAGTGGCGGAGCCTATATGGGACAAGGAGGAGGCGGACCGTGCCGAGCAAGGCCTACCGCCCCTCTTCGATAAATACGGTGACAAGCAGACCAGGAACTTTGTCAGGGCCCGGTACAAGAAGGACCCGAAAACAAAGGAGCTTACCACGGATCCGAAGACCAGGGCGCTTGAGCTTGTTCTGGTAAGGAATACACCCCCGCGTAATTAGCTCCATATGGTTGCATTCTAATTAATGAAGCCAAATTTCTAAATGGTTCACATTCCTTCCGCAGGCGACTGAAAGCAGTAGCGCGGGGTCGACTAAGAGCAACCCTTGGGACACCACTCTAAATAGGGCGTTGAATGTAATGAAGAACAAGGATAAGCTCAGTAAGCCGACGTCAGCTGGTCGTGTGGCCGGCAAAGGCTTGTCGACAAAATGGTCGTCATACTATAACACTGGTGGGCGAAAGGAGAAAAAGACCAGCTCGGAAAGCCAGGCGCGCGAGGTTCAAGAACTCAGGGCACAGGTGGCGCGGATTCCGGAGATTGTCCAAGAGCAAGTGCAACAACAACTCGGAGCGACGATCACCGCCATTGTGCCTACCTTGATCCAGGGGATTAGTGCGTGGATTGCGGGCGGCCAACAGGGGCCGCCCCCGATTCCTAGCTTCACGGCCAGCAACTCGCAGAACGCGATGGCGGGGCCATTGGTGTCTCCGGCGGAGGCGGCATTGGTGTCTCCGACGCCGGCACGGGAGCTTAATGCACCCGGGTGTACGCCGGCCGGCACCTCTGCAGCAAGCGGCCCCTCCGTCAACTGCACGCCCGCCGTTGGCGGTGCCTCGACATTAGCCGAGCTCGACGCCATCATCACGGTAACTAATTAAGCCTCTCTCGGCCGAGGACTTCATCTCCTTGCCTTTGACTGGGCATCCCTGACGCCCTACATGTTTTCGCAGGGCGCCGCCGACGTTCCGTGCACTCTCCTGCACTTCGTGAACAACGAGTTGGTCGATGTCGCCAAGGGCAAAATCGTTCAACCGGGCAACCCCTTGTTCCACGGTACCCAGATGCCACCCAACTTGTTTAGGGTTCAACTGGTTCGGGTGCTGCCAGGCTGCGACGAGTTGTTACCTCCGATTCGACCCGTCGGGGCCGACGATGATGACGTGATGACCCTCAGCGCCTGCCTGAGCTGGCCCCTGCTTTGGCCGAAGAGCCAGATTCGTTTGGGGGCGGGGGACACCACCCCAAAGACAACACCGCCAGTCGTGCCGGCGCCAAGTCGGCCCCATGGCAAGACCGCCGCAACGGTGCCGGACATCCCTATGCCACTGGATCCAAACATGCATATGGCACAGGATCAGAACGACGACGACGACGATACATTTGCCAACGTCGATCAGTACTTTGCCGATCATGGGTACGGTGGCGACTTCATGGGGCCTCCTTCTCAAGAACCCAACCCAACAAAAGACGTGCGCGATCTAGCTGGTACCGCGGAGAAGCCAAGTTGCAACAGGCGTCGTCTGCAGTTCAGCTCTCAGGAGACGCCTCCAGCTGCCGACTTCACCGAGCCTCAGATAGGCGAGGTGCGAAATATGATCAGCCCCAACACACTCAAGAAGGCGGTCTGTGAGCAGAACTCGGTCCCATTACAGGAGAAGAAGAAGGCACGCAAAAGAAAGACTAACAAGGGTGCGGGCCAGCCGGCACCGAGTACGATCCGTGCTCAGGACGGGCCACCTTCACCTGAGGATATCTCGAGGAGGGTGCATGTGGCGGGTAGGCCGATGCTACCGAGAAATATGCTCGATGCTGCAACCGGTGCTATGCGGAGTCTGCATGACAGTGTTCTTTCTTTGGAGAAGCGGCGTCTCGGAGAGAAGGATGTGGCATACCCGGTTTTCGCGGCCAAGGTGCCAGAGGGCAAGGGCTTTGTGGATAACTCCATCGGGGGTACGATCGTCCTGCGGTTTGATGACATCCACGCTATGTTGAACCTTCATCCGCTGCACTACACCTTCGTTCGGCTATTTTCGCTGAGTATGGAGATGCGGATCATTCGCGACAAGACCCCGGACATCGTGATAGTCGACCCCTTCTACATGCGTGCCAAGATCTTGGGCAGCGCTGGGGACCGGCAAGTCGCGAGTTCTTACCTCGAAGGCGTCATTCTGGCAAACCAAGATAAGGATAACTTCCTCGTGCCTTACTTTCCCGAGTAAGTCCTCCCCTCAACCGCCCCGTAACATATGAATTCTTAGATTTCGATCGTTTTTCTTTTAACATTCCGTGTTTTCTGCAGTGACACACATTGCACGCTCATCCTCCTAAGCCCCAAATATTCCATGGCCACGTATTTCGACCCGGACCGTCAGTCGAACGTAGACTACACAAATGTCAAGAAGGTTCTTGATGATGTTCTCCCCGGCTACGTCAAATCTGGAGGCACCTTCACCAGGCCTATTCGTAAGTACGGCAAGCACGTGTTCTCCCACAATACGATGTTCTGCTGCGTCAAGCAGCCGCCTGGCGGTCAGAAGGGTGCCTACTACGCCATCCATCACATGCGGGCGATCATACGGGACCATCATCAACTTCTGCTACCGAGTAGACTCAAAGATTGGGCCACGAGCGTGTCGGCAATCCAGGACGCGGACATCAGACAAGAATTCTTTCGCATCCAGTCGGAGTTTGCGGAAATCATCCATCAAGATGTCCTTCGTACCTCGGGGCAGTTCTACCTCAGAAACCAACCGTCCAACAGTGACATCGACACAATCCTACAAATGTAGGCTAACAATGTTCGTTGTTTCATGACTCCCACGATAGACGGCGGCTTCATCCATGCTCCGGTCCCTTGAGTCGAGTCGAAAGCAGTGATGCTGTGTCTAGTTCTGAAACATCGATTGGCTCATGTTGTAATTAAACTTTAATGAACTTGTAGTATGTCTCTTTGGTTTCGAGAGTCGTTCAACTTAAGATGTAATCGATGCTATTAATGTCTTGCTTTTCTCTTCCGATCGTTCTGTTGCATACTTATATATTGCTTATCTATTGTCTGTAAATTGGTACTAACGTTTCGTTTGGCTACTGCATAGCGATGCCGTGGTATGTCGTGTACAAGGGTAAGGTTCCCGGAGTCTACGACGACTGGGAGGAGTGTCGGAGACAGGTTCACCGATTCAGCGGTAACAGTTACAAAGGGTACGCCACTAGGGCCGAGGCCGAATCTAGATACGCCCGCTATCTAGCGGGAGAGGGGAGGGAGCGTTGGAGGAACCGGATGAAGACGAGTTTCATCGTGATGATGCTCATCGTGATGACCGCAGCTCTCTTCTATGTGATGGTAGTTTAGATGATCGATATCGACTTGTAATCTGAAGACAAACTCGCGGTCTCGAGACTTGTAATATAATGTTCTATCTTTGTTCGGTCTTTTCAATTCGGAGACTAATATGATGAATTGTATTCGGAGACTAAAATGATAAATTGTATTCAGAGACTAATCTTCTATTGTATTCGATGAATCGGTTGTTGATGTGTGCTGTTTATATTTTGTCCAATTATACATTTTGTAACCTGCGCAAAAAACAGAAAATAAAAAAATAAAAAAAACTAATATTCATACTAATGGCACATCACATCATAGTGTGCCATTAGTATGCCAAAGGATACTAATGGCGCATCATTAAACAGTGCGCCATTAGTATGCCGAAGTTACTAATGGCGCATCCTGTTGTCGTGCGCCATTAGTATGCCAAAGCACCTGGGTATAGATGGCCCCCTGGGAGGCATACTAATGGCGCACTGTTGTATATACTAATGGCGCATCTGAGGTACGCCATTAGTATACCAGATACTAATGGCGCACCAGTGGTGCGCCATTAGTAAAATATACTAATGGCGTGCTACTAATGGCGCACCACTAATGCGCCATTAATGGCCAAATTAGGTGCGTCATTAGTAGGCCTTTTCCTAGTAGTGATTCAAAGGCTCTAAACCCGGTCAGCGGAAAAAGGCAATCAAAAGAAGCACTCCGGGCCCGTCCAGTTTGGACCATATACTCGATCGCTCGTGTCAAATACACGGCACCCCCGACAAGCCAGCCAACCACACGAACAGGGATTGTTGGGTGTTCAAGCAGGCCGGCAAGTTAAATGCCGAAAATAAAGATAAGGGGTCACATAGCGATGACGAGGACGAGCCCCGGGAGCCGAACACCGGAGGACAGAAGAGGTTCCCCCCTCAAGTGCGGATGGTGAACATGATATATGCATCCCCAAGAGGGAACGGAAGCGTGCGCTCAGGGACGTATATGCGTTGGAGCCAGTCGCCCCAAAATTCAACCCATGGTCTTCCTGTCCGATCACCTTCGACCGCAGGGACCACCCCACTAGTATCCGTCATGGCGGATTCGCTGCATTCGTCCTAGACCCAATCATTGACAGATTTCACCTCACTCGAGTCCTTATGGATGGCGGCAGCAGCCTGAACCTGCTTTATCAGGACACAGTGCGCAAAATGGGTATCGACCCCTCAAGGATCAAACCCACAAAAATGACCTTTAAAGGCGTCATACCAGGTGTAGAGGCCCATTGCACAGGCTCAGTCACACTGGAAGTGGTCTTCGGATCCCCGGATAACTTCTGAAGCGAAGAGTTAATCTTTGACATAGTCCCATTCCGTAGTGGCTACCATGCACTGCTCGGGCGAACCGCACTCGCAAGATTCAATGCGCTACCACATTATGCATATCTCAAGCTCAAAATGCCAGGACCTCGGGGGGTCATCACAGTCAATGGAAACACATAGCACTCTCTCCGCACTGAGGAGCACACTGCGGCCCTCGCAGCAGAAGCACAAAGCAGCCTCTTAAGGCAATCCACTAGTTCGGCGATTAAGGACCTAGACACCTTCAAGCGCACCGGGAGTAATCGACAACAGGACCGCCTGGCAGGTTCCGAGCTCGCATAGCAATGCGGCCCCCACCCCGGTCCCAGCCAAACAGCGAAATCCGTGCCATGCGTATATAATTACACATTAAAAATACCATGGGCACAGGCGGGGAGGGGGCACGACTGCGGCACGCCCCAAGTCGCGGCTTAAACCGCACTAGGGGCTTCCCGCTTTGTTATTTTTCTCTTTCAGGACTTTAATCTCTAGAAACCCTGTCCGGCAGCATGATTTCCGAACACATGATGCAGCAACCAAGGAGGCAGAAAGCTACGTCACACCACGGAACTCCCAGGTGGATTACGATAACGAGTGAAATATTTGCTTTAATAATATTCAACAGCTTGCCCTTGGAAGGGACATGTCAAACAGTCCTACTTTTTGCTTATCGCACTACTTGTATCATTCTGCTTTAACGCACCTTTTTGAATAAACAATGCATAGCATTAAGACTATTATTGCATTCTTCCTTTATATATATATATATATATGTTCATTCACGACATCTAGCACCCGTACACTCTGGTACGGCCAATACACTAGGGGCTTAAGCATACCCCATAATACGGCGTGAGAAGTCCGAACACTTTCGACAGTGCGGCACCCCGAACTTATAGCATTATATGCATCAGCTCCGAATCATGTCTTGGGTCAATAGTTGGCTTTGCCCGGCTCCCATGTTTTGGTACCTTACGTTCCGTTATATCGGCTAAGGTAGCACTGGGAGAACTACTGCGATTGTGCCTCGGTTCTGCTGGGCTAAGTACCTCAGTAGAGAAAGCTAAAACTGACTGTCATGATAAGGCGAGAGACTGGTCGCTATTCGAGAGGTTTCAAGTCCCTAAAGACTTATGCCGCTTAGAGCGAGGAGTCGGCCCTGTTCGGCTTAAGGCGTGTATCGTGCCCCGAATTTGGCCTTCCGAATACTAGGGTCTTCGCCGAAATTTAAAATTATAGAATTCTATGGCTAAGTGAGAGTGATAACGCATTATGGTCCGATTGCCTTGTTCGTTGTGCTGAGCACCTCCCTCGAAGGACCCAACAATGGCAACAAGAGGGCTCAGGTTTATCCCGAACACCCCAGCACTCGTGGCGTGGAGGCAGAAGCCGATGACTAGCCATCTCTCAGATTTGATAAACAGCCGAACAGAAGGTAATATTTTAAATTCAGACAAGTGTTGCATAGCTCATATGAACAAGTTTTCATAATACAGGATCACACGAGAAAGTTTACTCAAATATTACATCTTTCGTACACTCGTCTGCTACGATATGGGCACCCTTCAGGACACCCTCATAGTACATCTCGGGGTGGCGATGCTCCTTGCCCTGCGGCGGCCCTTCCTTCACCAGCTTCACGGCGTCCATCTTGGCCCATTGCACCTTCACACGGGCGAAAGCCCGGCGTGCACCTTCGATGCAGATGGAACGCTTGATGACTTCCAGCCGTGGGCAGGCATCCACAAGCCGCCTCACCAGGCCGAAGTAGCTGTTGGGAAGGGCGTCGCCAGGCCACATCCAGCCTATAAAGCCCTTCATTGCCTGTTCGGTCGCCTTGTGCAGCTCGACCAGTTGCTTCAGCTGGTCGCTCAGAGGCATCGGGTGTTCGGTCCCAGTATACTGAGACCAGAACAGCTTCTCCGTTGAGCTTCCCTCCTTGGCCTGGTAAAACTGTGCGGCATCCGACACGCTACGGGGAAAATCTGCGAATGCTCTTGGAGAGCTCCGGATTCGGGTAAGTAACAAGTAATTTACTTTCACATGCTTGCTTTGCATATAGAATGCCTTACCCGCCGCTATCTTCTTCATCGCATCAATCTCTTGGAGAGCCTTTTGGGCTTCGGCCTTGGCATTCTTTGCGCTCTCGAGGGCCGCGGCAAGCTCGGACTCTCGCGTCTTCAAGTCAAGCTCCAACGCCTCGTGCTTCATCACGAGAGCATGGAGCTCTTGCTGCACCTCGCCTACCCGTGCCTCCTACCTTTCCCACTCGGTGCGTTCCTTGGCCGATTTGTTTTCGGCCTCGGATAGCGCTTACTTCAGGGTCGCCACCTCGGTCGTGGCCCCTGGAAAATTTATGATGATCTTGTCATTTCGCAATTGCATTCTTTTTTATATATACATAGACTAGGTATTACTTACCTTTGTTCTCCTCGAGCTGCCTCTTGGCAAGACCGAGCTCTTCCTTGGACCCTTCGAGGTCCTGCTTCAGTGCGGCGACCTCCACAGTCAGTGCGGCAGAGGCCAGCAGCGAAACCTGCATACGCATATAGACATATTTATATTAGACTCCTGCGATATTGTTTGATCCTCTGTTCGGCTTTTCTTTGTGAACACCGAACAGAGCATCAGGGGCTACTGTCTATGCGGTAATATTTTTCCTATATTTCAAATACTTACCTCAAAGCCTGTTAGAAGGCTGGCACAGGCTTCAGTCAGTCTGCTCTTGGCGGACTGAACCTTCTGGATCACCTCACACATAATAGTGCGGTGCTCTTCGTCGATGGACCCGCTGCGAAGCGCTCCCAGCAGACTGTCCGGTGCCTCTGGATGGACAGAGGTCACCGGCATAGGCATCTTGCCCCTTTTGGAAGGAGGCCGCCTGCCTGAGACCGAAACCACTGGAGGTTCTGGCGCGGTGTTCGGCTGAGGGCCGAACTCGGAGCCCTCGGGAGCCTTGCTCCCTCTGCTCCCGGAATCCGGAAGGTTGCCTTGAGGCACCTCCGAGACTGTCTCCCCTCGACCTGGTGCCGCTTGAGACAATACCTCGGCGTTGTCCATAGGGCAAGGGGAGGTGGCGGTCGGAAGTGGATCGCTATCCATATACGACGAGCCCAGGGAGCCATCTGACGAAGATACGTCGATACGGGCTCGTGGCGGTCTGCATAATCATAATTCGGCGTTAGGAGAAGCAGTGCGACAAAGGTATGCTATGAGTTACTCTGGCATCCGAATACTTAAGACTTTGCTAGGGGCTTGGCCCTGAGCAGCCACTCGTCTTCGCCTTCGGCGGCGGTGGTGGAGTAGTCCGGAAGGAGAGTCCTTCCCTTCTTGGACCCTTCGGCCCCCCGGTTGGGGCGGCCTTCCTTTTCTTGTCTCCCCCGACTGGAGGCGGAGCATCTTCATCTTCCTCCTCGTCTTCGGGGGAGGAGTGAGTCGCGGAGTTATCGAACGATGAGTCCGATAACACCTGGCTTCTGGAACTCTTTCGGGTTCCCTTGGCCTTCTTGGTCTTCTCCAGCACCTTGTAAGGAGCCGGAGTCAGCATCTCCGTCAGGAGAGCGTCCGGAGTGTCTTCGGGCAGAGGGGCCGGACAGTTAATCTGCCCCGACATCTCCACCCAGTCCTGTCAAAGGCATGGAGCTCAGACCCCGCACATGGTTAAGCTAGGGGAAATAAATATCCTACTATATGTATAGAACTCACCGAATGCGCTAGGCGCTTCGCTCTTAGCCCGCGGTCCTCGGTGAGAGAGGGAGGACCTCGGCGCCCTTGAACAGCACCCTCCAGACGTCCTTGTGCGTCGTGTCGAAGAGCTCGCTCAGAGTCTGGTGTTGGGCCAGGACGAACCCCCACAAGTTGAAATCCCGTTGTTGACACGGGAGGATCCAGCGGATCAGCATGACCTGGACTATGTTGACAAGCTTGAGCTTCTTGCCTGCCATATTCCGAATACATTTCTGGAGTCCGTCCAGCTCCACCGATGAACCCCAGGACAGGCCTTTCTCTTTCCAGGAGGTGAGCCGCGTGGGGATTCCAGATCGAAACTCGGGGGCAGCCACCCAGTTGGTGTCGCGTGGCTCGGTGATGTAGAACCACGCCGATTGCCACCCCTTTATGGTCTCCACGAAGGAGCCTTCAAGCCATATAACATTGGGCATCTTGCCCACCATGGCTCCGCCGCATTCTGCTTGTTGGCCTCCCACCACCTTCGGCTTGATATTGAAGGTCTTTAACCACAGGCTGAAGTGGGGCCGGATACGGAGGAAAGCCTCACACACAACGATGAACGCCGAAGTGTTGAGGATGAAGTTCGGGGCCAGATCATGGAAGTCCAGCCCGTAGTAGAACATGAGACCACGGACGAATGGATGGAGGGGAAACCCCAGTCCACGGAGGAAGTGGTGGAGGAAAACTACCCTCTCGTGAGGTTCAGGGGTAGGAACGATCTACCCCGCGGCGGGCAGCCGATGCGCGATATTCGCGGCTAGGTATCCGGCTCCGCGTAGCTTCTTGATGTGTCCCTCCGTAACGGAGGAAGCCATCCATTTTCCTCCCACTCCGGACAGGATTGGAGAAGGTTGAGGGGAAGGATGTGTACTTGGGCGTTGGAGCTCGAGTGCGCAAGAATGGATGAGCAAGGAGGAAGAAGGCGTGGGTAGAAAAAGGTTAAACCTTGTCCCTATATAAGGGCGGTCGAAACTATGCGCCCCCACTAGCCTGGTAAAACTCGCTTATCCCCCAAGCGCCATAATCGATTGCGCGGTTGGGTTACCCACGCCCGTATTGATGAGAATCCCGTAATAAGGGGGACACAATCTCTGCTTTGACAAGACGTGTCAAGAAACTACCTCGCGTTATGTGCGGGGCTAGTTAAAGGAAACGGTTCGAATAATCACCGGGCCATGGCATAATGTCATGTTGCCAAAACGTGTCAGCAGATTAGATTTGTGGAAATATTATTCTCTCTATGGTGGTATGTGGAACTTATTTTGCAGGGTCGGACACTATCCTTGTATTCAAATTCTTCTGTGGTGTATTCGGAGGAGGAACCCGCCTTGAAATGCCGAAGACAACACTGCGCGCCGGACTCATCATCATTGAAGCCTGGTTCAGGGGCTACTGAGGGAGTCCTGGATTAGGGGGTCTCCGGACAGCCGGACTATATCCTTTGGCTGGACTGTTGGACTATGAAGATACAAGATTGAAGACTTCGTCTCGTGTCCGGATGGGACTCTACTTGGCATGGAAGGCAAGCTACACAATACGGATATGTATATCTCCTCCTTTGTAACCGACCTTGTGTAACCATAGCCCCCTCTGGTGTCTATATAAACCGGAGGGTTTTAGTCCGTAGGACAACATACAATCATACCATAGTCTAGCTTCTAGGGTTTAGCCTCTCCGATCTCGTGGTAGATCAACTCTTGTAATACTCATATCATCAAGAATAAATCAAGCAGGACGTAGGGTTTTACCTCCATCAAGAGGGCCCGAACCTGGGTAAAACATCGTGTCCCCTGCCTCCTATTACCATCCGCCTTAGACGCACGGTTCGGGACCCTCTACCCGAGATCTGCCGGTTTTGACACCGACAACCACCATAAGCATCCATGAAAACACTTCTCCACCACCGCAACCTTCTGTTCCCGTGAGATCTCATCTTGGGGCCTTTTCTGGCATCCTGTCGGAGGGGGACTCGATCAAGGAGGCATCTACATCGACTCCATTGCCCTTCCGATGAAGCGTGAGTAGTTTACCACAGACCTACGGGTCCATAGCTAGTAGCTAGATGGCTTCTGCTCTCTCTTTGATTCTTAATACCATGTTCTCCTCGATGTTCTTGGAGATCTATCCGATGTAATCTTCTTTTGCGGTGTGTTTGTCGAGATATGATGAATTGTGGATTTATGATCAGCTTATCTATGAATATTATTTGAATCTTCTCCGAATTCTTATATGCATGATTTGGTATCTTTGTATTTCTCATCGAATTATCGGTCTGGTTTGGCCAACTAGATTGATTTTTCTTGCAATGTGAGAGGTGCTTAGCTTTGGGTTCAATCTTGCATGATTTCACCCAGTGACAAAGTAGAGGTAGCGAGACACGTATTGAATTGTAGCCATCGAGGATAAAAAGATGGGGTATACATCATACTACATGAGTTTATCCCTCTACATCA
The DNA here is from genome assembly GCF_018294505.1 of Triticum aestivum. NCBI lineage: Eukaryota > Viridiplantae > Streptophyta > Magnoliopsida > Poales > Poaceae > Triticum > Triticum aestivum. The sequence goes on from NC_057812.1 coordinate 23,541,163, forward strand.
TGTCATCTTGCTTAAGCCGTTACTCTGTTCTTTATGAACTTAATACTCTAGATGCATGCTGGATAGCGGTCGATGTGTGGAGTAATAGTCGTAGATGCAGGCAGGAGTCGGTCTACTTGACACGGACGTGATGCCTATATTGTAGGATCATTGCCTTGGATATTATCATAACTTTGCGCTTTCCTATCAATTGCTCGACAGTAATTTGTTCACCCATCGTATTATTTGCCTTCATGAGAGAACCCTCTAATGAAACCTATGGCCCCCGGGTCTATTTTCCATCATATTAGTTTCCGATCTACTATTTTGCAATCTTTTATTTTCAGATCTATAAACCAAAAGAACCCAAAAATATTTTATCTTTTATTTAAATATCTCTATCAGATCTCGCCTTTGCAAGTGACGTGAAGGTATTGACAACCCCTTTATCGCGTTGGCTGCAAGTGTTTGATTGTTTGTGCAGGTATTGGTGATTTGCGCGTTCTTCTCCTACTGGATTGATACCTTGGTTAATAACTGAGGAAAATACTTATCTCTACTTTGCTGCATATCACCCTTTCCTCTTGAAGAGAAAAACCAACGCAAGCTCAAGAAGTAGCAGGAAGAATTTTTGGCGCCGTTGCCGGGAAGATCTACGCCAATTCAAGACATACCAAGTACCCATCATAAAACTCTCATCTCTTGCATTACATTATTCACCATTTGCCTCTCATTTTCCTCTCCCCCACTTCTAAAACGATTTTTGAAATGATTTGCCTTTTTATTCGCCCTTCTTCCGTTCATCTTTTCGGTTGCCTTTCCTTTGCATGTGTGCCATGTGCCTTATTTTTACTTGCATCTTAGCTTGCTAAAAGTTTATGGATCCTCATCCACTTGCTAATCTTTTTAAGAGATCCAGTAATGATGAACCAATTGCTAGTGAATTGTCTGCACTAGATTATCTTTACGAAGTTTTGCTTGAAATTCTCGAATCTGAAAATTGTGATGAAGTATTAAAAGAAGAAATTTATGGAGTGATTCACGATAGCTCGTTGAATGAAAAGTATGATTGCAATGATGTTATTATAAATTCTATTAATGCCAATTTTGCTAATATATGCATAACCCTACGCTTGGCGATGCTAGCTTTGCTATGTCCGCTACTTATTACAATGATCAGGATTGGGATGATATTTCTTGTGATCTTGAAAATTTATTTAAGCCTCATGATGAATATGTTCGCGAAAATATTGAAAGTGGGGTTGCAAGAGTGTCAAATTTACGAAATAATGATCCCACTACTTTGGAGTTTGATCAATCTTATGAAATTTTTGATAAAAGTGGGTTTAGAGAAGTAATGAATTTATTCTATGTTAATCCCACTATTTTGGAAGAGTGTTAACTTTGCATGCATATGGATCATGTAGAGAATAATTTACGTGATCGCTCTATTATTGAATCTGAATATCATCCTACATGTAATTATTATGAGGGAGGAAAATATGATTGTGGAAATTTCTATTTTAGTAAATTACCTCTCTTCATGTTGAGATTGCTATCGTCTCTTTCTCCTTCCTTGCATACGTTAATTTTTGCTTGCCTTGATAATTTGTTTGCTAATAAAATGCCTATGCATATGAAGTATGTTATAGATGTGTTTGTCACATGTTTTATGATGCCCTCTTTGAGCTTCAATTCTTCTCTTTTATGTGAGCATCATTGAAATTATCAATGCCTAACTAAAAGGCTTCAAAGAAAAGTGCTTGTTGGGAGACAACCCAATATTTTTACTTGATGTTTTCCAATAAATAATTCATCTAGCCTCTGGTTAGATGTGTTTTTATGTTTTAATTAGTGTCCGTGCCAAGTAAGACCTTTGGGATGGCTTACGGTGATTGTTGATTTGATCTTGCTGAAAAACAGAAACTTTTGTGCCAGGAAAATAATTTTCATTTTTTACATAAGCATATTTTTGATCCGATTATTTTTGCACAAGATAGGTACACAAGTTACCCAGGTTGTCCTAATTTTTCAGAATTTTTGGAGTTATATAAGTATTGGAAGTTTACAGAATTGCTACAGACTATTCTGTTTTTGACAGATTCTGTTTTCTATGTGTTGTCTACTTATTTTGATTAATCTACGGGTTGTATCGGGGGGTATGTGATAACCCACAAGTATAGAGGATCGCAATAGTTTTCGAGGGTAGAGTATTCAACCCAAATTTATAGATTCAACACAAGGGGGGAAAAGAATATTTGAAGGTATTAGTAGCTGAGTTGTCAATTCAACCACACCTGGACATTAATTATCTGCAGCAACGCGATTAGTAGCAAAGTAATATGATAGTATTGATAGTAGTGACAGCAGCAATGGTAACGGTAACAGTGATAGCAGTATTTTTGTGGCAAGTGCAGCAGTAACGATAGCAGTAGTAACTTAGCAAGAACAATATAAGATAAATTCGTAGGCATTGGATCGGTAATTTGTTGGATGATATTCATCATGTGACAGTCATAACCTAGGGCAATACGGCACTAGCTCCGGTTCATAAATATAGTGTAGGCATGTATTCCATAAATAGTCATACATGCTTATGGAAAGAACTTGCATGACATCTTTTATCCTACCCTCCCGTGGCAGCGGAGTCCAATTGGAAACTAAGGGATATTAAGGCCTCCTTTTAATACAGAACCGGAACAAAGCATTAACACATGGTGAATACATAAATCAGATCTAGAAAAATCAGATCTAGAAAATGGATATAAAGGTGATAACATAAATGGTTCATATCTAAAATCATGGCACCCGGTCCCAAAGTGACAAGCATTAAGCATGGCAAAGTCATAGCAACATCAATCTCAGAACATAGTGGATACTAGGGATCAAGCCCTAACAAAGCTAACTAGATTACATGATGAATCTCATCCAACTCCTCACTGACCAGCGAGCCTACGAAGGAATTACTCACTCCCGGTGGGGAGCATCTTGGAATTGGCGATGGAGAAGGGTTAGTGATGACGAAGAACGAAGATTCCTTTCTCCGGAGCCCCAAACGGACTCCAAATCTGGCCTCCCGAGGAAGAATGGGAGGTGACGGTGACTCTGTCTCGTGGATCGTGATAATTTTTTCTTCCTGATTTTTTTCCTGGAAAAATGGGATTTTGTAGCGTCGATTTCAGGGTCTGCGGGGCCACCAGGTGGGGACAACCCACCTGGGCGCGCCAGGGGGTGCAGGCGCGCCCTGGTGGGTTGTGCCCCCCTTAAGTGTCTCTTTGCTCCAGAAATTCTCTTCCATTGTATAAAAAATCATCGCAAAGTTTCGTTCCATTCTGAGAACTTCTATTTCTGCACAAAAACAACACCATGGTAGTTCTGTTGAAAACAGCGTCAGTTCGGGATTATTTTCATTCAAATCATGTAAATTATAGTCCAAAATGAGAGGAAAAGTGTTAGGAAAAGTAGATACGTTGGAGACGTATCAACTCTCCCAAGCTTAAACCTTTGCTTGTCCTCAAGCAATTCAGTTGATAAACTGAAAGTGAAAAAGAAAAACTTTTACAAGCTCTTTTGCTCTTGTTTGCATAAATAAGCTTAAACATCACCCAGGATTTCAACCACTATTATAACTAACCATGCCGACAATAACTCTTAAAAAATATATTAACTCATATCAATGACATAATCAGCTAGCGAGCAATAATAAGATATCTCAAACGACAACATGTTATCAAAACAACCATGATATAATATGACGATAGTGGTATCTCGCTAGCCATTTATAAGAGCGCAAAACATAAATGCAGAGCACCTCCAAAGTTTAAGCAGCGACTAAACATTGTAATTCATGGTAGAAAAGATCCACTCATGATGCACCCAACATTTGCTACACACAATGCATTAGCATGATAGCAGTGCTCTCAGGTTCTGGCGCTTGTTTTACAATGTGATGACACAACATAAAAGTAAATAGATAGTCCCTTCACAGAGGGAAGCAGTGATTTGTAGAGGTGCCAGAGCTCAAATTTTTAAAACAGAGGTTAATGATAGTTTGAGACATGCATCTTTCTTGTTTACTTCACGACCATCAGTTATCAATATATTCCATGCTAAACATGCTAGTGGCTGTTCTCAAGCGATAAAGTAAAGGTTTTGTCTTCATTGGGAGTTTTTGTTTGATTATTTGTAAGCTTTTTCTATTTGCAGTTTGGGACTGGGCATCCCTATTACCGTCCTTTTCTCGTGCGATGGCGAGTGAATAAACACTTGACCTGGGAATAACCCACTTAGCATGGAAGATACCGACCACCTACTATCGTTCCATGAACGATTCAGGCACACAAAAATGATATTTATTTGATGTTTTTTAGAGGTAGCACATGCAAATTTACTTAGGACGGCAGGGTAATACCACATATAGGTAGGTATGGTTGACTCATCTGGAATAACTTGGGTTCAAGGTTTTTTATGTACAAGCAAAATTCCCACTTAGTACAGGCGAAGGCTAGCAATTAGGTTGAGAAGCGGCCAGCTAGAGAGCAACAACGGTCATGAACATGCATTATGCATAAGTAATATTGGACACCAGCATGAGTAGGATATGAACACCATGAACATAAATATCATAGAGACTGTGTTGGTTTTGATTCAACTACATGCATGAACATTTGTCAAGTCAAGCCACTCGAACATTCAAAGGAAGATACCATGTCATCATACTACATTCTTGGTGGTGGTGCAGCCGGCGATCTCATGTAGGGTCGTACCTCAGGCGGAGGCTGAGGGTGGTGGCCAGGGTGAAAACCTTGTCTGGCTTGGGCCAGATGATGGCGGCGGCGTCCTTGCGTTGTTCCCTTCTTGAAGGCTCCATTGCGGTGACCTTGCGTCCTTCGTGTTACTCCGGGTGAAAGCCTCGATTCCCTGGATCGGGCGGTGGCGGCTCTTTCGTGTTGTTTCTTTCTAAAAAGCACCGCTTTGAAGTCACTGGTTTGTCGAGTTGTGGCTTCGACTCCTCGCGGTGCCTTGTTCACTGCGGAGCAGGGGCGGAGCTGGAGCAAATCTTACCCGATGCACCACTTTAACAAGGCATAAATTTTTTCAAGCATGGATGTATTGAATAAATGTGTGTTTTATAGGTTTAACACACATTATTGGATATAATAGAAGCGATTTGTAAAAACGAAATGTAGCCATCAAATTGCTTACTATAATGATAAAACAAGGGATATAACTACTTGAAATGTAGCCCAAATGAAAGTACTTAGATTGCTAAAAATTGAAAATTACCTTAGTATGTTTCTATTCCTCCAGGCCATGAAATACTCAACCACTTGTTTCTATTCCTCTAGGCCATGAAATACTCAACCACTTGAGCATTGGTGGCCCTTTTCATTTCTTCCTTCTCCACATAACAAATAATATCATCACTCAAACTTTCATCATTGAGGCGATTGCCCTGATCATACTGAATCTCCTCTTCCCAATTTATGTCTTCTGGCTGTGATGGTGCATTTCTTTTGAGAAGAAACTTGTCCATAGTATCTGTATTTGACAAATATAAATTATAAATGAGACATGGAGAATTGTATAGGCAAATAAAATATAACCTAATTAGAAGTTATAACCCTAGAAAATACTCCACACTTTTACATCGTATACCGGATGGGCGAACAGGAGAGACGAGACGCAAGAGGTGAGTCGTGGAAGCTAATGAGTAGAGGCGTGCAGTCGCCGTGTATACATCGTATGATGGTAAGACAGTACGAAAGAAGTCACAGTTCACCCCTGCCTATGTGCACGGATGCAATTCTGCACGTCACATTAGTTGATGGGTTCAGCCTAATCTTTTTACTGGGTTCATGCCGAATAAATACGTGCCTAGATGTACGTAGCTTTGAAATTTCGTTGGGTTCAACTTGACCCAACGGTACAACATTTGGTTATATGAACTAACTTGTGATTGAATGGTTAAAGGAATAGTGATCTCCTCAGTTTATCAGGGTTTTCAGCGATGCGCTTTCAGTGAGAAGAGATGTTCCCATTGACGACTATGCACCTACGATGAGTTCATAAATCTAAAGATGATTTGCCAGCTCAGTCTCTCAAAGGTACATATAAAATAGAGTATATGTGTGTGCGTTCATAAAGGTAAATGTATACACGTATACATGAGCGCTCACGTCTGGACTGTGTTCGAAAAAAAAATACTGGGCCGTAGCTAAGCCAAAGTCTCCTCTGTATCGGTTAGCGTCACGTTGCCTACCGGGACTCGGAAGTCGGAACTACACGTTGTCACGTTCTACACGTACGGATTCCTTCTGTGTACGGGCGCAATTTATACACAAACTTTTGCTGCGGCACGTCGATCCACTACCGATTACTGAACAAAATTGTTACGAGGCCTTCTTCTTCTTCACCTTCTGTTTCGACAAATTCTTCTTCAACTCAGAAGAAACCATGTCGTGGTTTTCCATGGAAGGCATGCTCTTCATCGGAGTATCAGGCGTCGCCACTACTGTTCTCGCCTGGGTGACTTGGAATTTGCTCAACTACTTGACCCAAGACAAAGACAGACACGCCCCCGGCACCTACCCCCTCCACACGCCCAACCCACTCCACTCGGGCGCAGGCTGCAGCCTGACCACCATGAACGGCGGCGAGACCTCACACGGCGCCCTCAGGACCTTGGACGCTGCTGCGGCCGATCCTGTCATCGGCCGCGACGACGAGATCGACCGCGTCATCTGCATCCTCATCCGGCGGACCAAGAACTGCGCCGCGCTCGTCGGCCCTGCGGGGGTCGGCAAGACGGCCATCATAGAAGGCCTCGCGCAGCGCATCGCCGCCGGGAACGTCCCCGACACACTTGCCGGCGCACGGATCGTGGAGGTCGACATGGGTGCCATGGTCGCCGGGACGAACTGGAGTGGCATGTTCGAGCAACGCCTCAAGGACGCCATCAAGCAGGCGGAGGAATCGGACGGCAAGGTCATCCTGTTCATCGATGCGATGCATATGATTGTTGGCGCCGGCGCCGGCGAACGACACCCCACCGTTGACGCTGCCAATATGCTCAAGCCGGCGATGGCTCGTGGTCGTGTCCGTTGTGTGGGCGCTACCACTAACGAAGAGTATAAGCCCATCCAGAAGGATGCCGCACTCGAGCGGCGGTTTCAGAAGGTTGTCGTCGAAGAGCCAAGCCTACAAGCCACCATTGCCATCCTGCAGGGGCTGAAGCAACGATATCAAGAGCATCATGGCGTGAAAATCCAGGACGATGCTCTTGTTGCCGCTGCACAGCTTGCTGCCCGCTATATTACAGGTAATTAACCAATTTAATGGTTTACTGTAATATATGACTATGTGTTGTCAACTAATATTTATTTGTCAAGGCAATTGATGGAGTTAATCATTGACAGGTCGTCAGTTTCCTGATAAAGCAATTGATCTTATCGACGAGGCATGCGCTACAAGAAAGATGCATGTCGACAAACAAAAGAATGCGAAAAATAAACAAAATAACACCATAATAAATACATCAGAGGATATGATTGTGGGCCCAGGCCATGTCGCACAGGTAAGTCCTAACCATGTACAACTATGTGAATAATTTTCATTACTACTAGTGATGATGTGCCTTCATATTGTAATGTTATTTGAAGGTTGTGAGCCGGTGGACTAAAATTTCCCTCGCCACACTTCATCAAGGGGAGAAGGAGAAGTTGATCAACTTAGCGAAAAAATTGCATGAGCGAGTTGTTGGGCAGGATGAAGCGGTCAATTCGGTTGCAAAAGCAGTGTTGCGTTCAAGGGTCGGCTTTGGTCAATCTGAACAACTTATAAACTCATTCCTTTTTTTGGGATTCCTTGGTGTTGGTAAAACAGAACTTGCTAAAGCTCTCGCTGTGAAGATATTTGACACTCAAAAGGCGTTGATTCGCTTTGATATGTCTGAATATGCTGAGAGTGGATCTGTGTCACGTCTAATCGGTGGACCTCGAAGGTTTATTTCTTACACTTTATGCACATGCTTTATTTCTTATGACACTCAATACCCATGTCTCACTAATTCATTTGACTTTCTAAAGCTATGAAGAAGATGGACAACTCACCGAGAAAGTGAAGAGCTGTCCATACAGTGTTGTCCTATTTGACCAAGTGCATAAAGCAGAACCCTCAGTATTTAAACTTTTTATTCAAATCCTTGATGATGGTATGTTGACCGATGGAAAAGGACGGCTTGTCAACTTCAAGAATACTATCATCATTATGACTACGAATTTGGGAGCAAACCACCTAACATCAAGAATCACCGGAGAGAGCACCATGAGAGCTGGAAGAGATCTTCTAACGAAAGAGGTTCGTGAATCTAAAATTAATCGTCCCTTGCAAAATCCATAGTGTGCAGCCAATAATTAACATATATAATTCATGCAGATTGAGAAATGCTTCAAGCCTGAACTAATGAATAGACTGAGTGAGATTGTGACATTTGAGCCACTTTCACATGACGAACTAAGGGAGGTTGTGAAAATCCAGATGAAGAATGTCACCGCCATGGTAGCTAACAAGGGTGTCTCTCTAATTACAACTGATGCCGCTCTGGATGTCATTTGGTCAGAAGCACATGATCCAGTAAGTATATGTTCTTTGCACAAATCGCCACACAAATAAGATTTCATATCAAAGTTATTTTCCATAGCCATTTTTGTAAAGGCCAAAAAACTACTTGTATGTTTCGGTAACCATGCATACGCTTCAACGCTTGTAGGTGTACGGTGCAAGGCCTATAAAAAGGTGGGTGCAAAAGCATGTGACGGCAATTCTCTCAGACATGATGGTCAATGGAGAAGCATGTGAAGGCTCCACCATCTCCATCGACGCAACAGAGGATAAGATGGGGCTGAAGTACCAAGTACTAAACTGATGTCGAGGCAAACTCTCACAATGAACAGATAAAAAGATGATCATGAGTGATGAATAGGCATATGTAGAGCCTGCACATAATAAAATGCACGCATTTCTATTGGTAGGGCCCGCGGGTGCGAATAATATAGTAAAATACGCGTATTTCTATTGTTAGGGCCCGCACATGTCAGTTATTCTTGTTCAGCCTTTTCTTATCCGGCCTCTTCCACATCCCCTTGAAATATATCTAAATTTTATGAATGTTTAAGGTTTTGGAAGTAATAAATTTTGGAACCATATTTTTTTTTCGAAATTTTTGACAGTCAAATATTTGGAAGCTCCGTCATTAAAATTCCAAAAATTAGATGTTTTTAAAACTTCCATGTTTTGGGTTGTTATAAATCGACCGCTCCATCCTTGTTGGGTTTGCCGCCACCAACAATATTATGTACTCATGCGGCAAATAAAGCTACTTTCTTGCGGAAACTATCCAAACTTTTGATACAATATATATAAATGTATGTATGTATGTATGTATGTATGTATGTATATGTATATATATATATATATATATATATATATATATATATATATATATATATAATCAGAAGAGGTAATATCACAGGTGGTGCTTAAACTTGCCACCGATGTTCACTTTAGTGCCTGAAGTTCAAAAATACACCGAACTGGTTTTAAAACTTGGCACGAGCGTGCAAATACGGTGCTAATCCTATTACTAGACGTTTTTATGCTGACGTGGCACCATAGTTCGCTTAGCATGCACAGACAACCTCGCCCTAGCAAACTGGAACTACTCGCCCATACGTTTTCTCGTGCCTGTTAATGAAAACAGATCCTTTTTTTAGAATAATGAAAACATTTCCTATTTTGTTAGAGAAAGAAACACGTTAGTGGGTTTTAATGGCCTGCCGCAGTGCAGTCCAGTTTGCGCATGTTAGTTTGATTTAGAAATTTGTAAAAAAAAGTTTGTTAACTATAATCACAATAATAAAAATACATTTCAAATATTTGTGCTTCAAATTTTTTATAAATACATATAAATTAAATAACTAAAATGTTCATGTAATTTAAAAAATAGTCAGCTATTTACATGTGATTTATATTTAAAGCTTTTAGTAAATAAATTTTCTAAATTGCTTAGTATATGAAAAAATAATTATAAAAAACTTAATTTTTTGAGTAAATTCCAAAATATTATGCATGCTTGGATTATGCTTAATTGAAAGAAAAGTTATAAGTAGAAACATTTTTATTAATGTTCACATGTGTATAACTTTCTATTTTTGCGAGAAACATGTGTATAACTTTCATCGTGTCATATATTCATATTTTTTATAATTAAACTATAGTCTGGAGTGAATATTTTTTATAAACTAAAATTTTAAATTTTGCATATTTATGAACATTTTACATTATTGAAAATTTCTTAAACAATATGAATCTTAAAAATGTACATGTAACTACTAAAATGTTTATGTAGTTAAAATAATATTTATGAATTGTAGTATAGAAAATATTTATATAATTCTAAATTGTACAGCCATTTTTATAATCCGAAATACCATTTTATTTATAGGATACGTTTAAAACAAATATGTGAATATTTGTATTACTGTGATTATAATTTACAAACTTTTTTACAAAATTCTAAATGAAACTAACATGCGCAAACTGGGCTGCACTGCTGAGCCGATTAAAACCCACATCCATGTCTCTTTATCTAAAAAAAGGGAAATGTTTTCATTATTCTAAGAAAAAGGATCTGTTTTCATTAATAGGCACGAGAAAATGTATGGCATACTGGCAGTAGTTCCAGTTTGCTAGGGCGAGGTTGTCTGTGCATGCTAAGCGAACTACCACGTCAGCGTAAAAAGTCTATTAATAGGATTAGCACTGTATTTGCACGCTCGTGCCAAGTTTTGAAACCAGTTCGGTGTATTTTTCAACTTCAGGCACTAAAGTGAACATTGGTGGCAAGTTTAAGCACCATCTGTGATATTACCTCTAATCAGAATTTGTATTTTCCACACGTTCGGTATTAAGCATCAGATCTGAACGGATCGGATGCCGCTAATTTCAGATCGGACGACGTCTCGATCCCGAGCAAAGTACTGAACGCACTAGCCATCTCACCCAACAGTTGTTGTTGACTATTGAATAGAAAGAGATCTTTGAACACTCGTTACTTCTTTACTTCCGCACCAACAATGAAAGGTATTTTTTTCTTTTTTTTCTTAGATTTCTCTAGTTCATCATATGTTGGTGTCTTCGCGACCATTTTGATGAGCAATATTATTCATGTGTCGAGGAATTTTGGTGTCTACACGAGACACGACCCTGATGGGTGTTGCGTTGAGTGGTGAAGGTTGAGTCATGTCTTCGCAGACGCTTTGTCAGTTTGCAAGGATGATGTTAGTGATGCGGTCAATAAAGACTCCACGAAGGTGCATCAATAGTATTGACTTGATTCGCATCCCTCGATCCATTCCTCCCTACTCGGTCTTTTTTGGTTTTATTTCGCCCCGCACATTCCACATTGCATTACAAATTTGTCTTGGTTTTCTGTCGAGCAGGTTCTGCATCATTCGGTCACTGGCTATTGCATGTAATGGAAAAATAAAAGAGTTGTTGACACATACCCCATAACATCGGTGTAAATATCATGGAAATTAACGTATGACATACCTGATAACTTAACATACAAACACCATGATAATTTTAATTCGAAAAAAGTGGTTTGAACATACCACGTTAACTTTTGTGTACAAAGCAAAGTAATACACATACCACATACCCTATAAATTATGTGTAAATAGTTACGGCACTAGATGTACTATAGTTATCAACATGGTTATTATTTAGTTATTAGACTAGATGTACTATAGTTATCAGCATGATTATTTTCGTAGTTATCGGGCTACATATGGTATAATACACCCCCGGTACTTTTAGTGTAAATAACATGATAATTAACACATCACAAACCTGATAACTCATGCACAAATACCGTGATAATTTTGACCCGAGAGGAAAAAGTTGGTGAAAACATCCTCCGGTAACTTCTGTGTAAATAGCATGATAGTTTACACGTTGCACACCTGATAACTCATGCATAAACACCGTGATAACTTTGACCGGAGAGGAAAAAGTTATTGAAAAGATTTGTTGATAACTTCTGTGTAAACAACATATAATGTATGCACCGTATAGTTGATAACTAAGATACAAACGCCATGTTTACTTTTTGAACTAGTGAAAATGTTATGGAAAACGTACCCTAAAAACTCCTGGTAACTTCTGTGGAAATAGCATGGTAATATATGCAACGTAGACCCGATAACTCAGGTGCAAACACCATGGTAAGTTTTTAACCCACGGAAAGAATTGTTTAAAACATGTCCGGGGCAAAAAAAAGTTCAAAACATACCGGGGTAGGGGGGTTGTTTACCAACGTACTACCGGTAACTTCCATATGAATAGCATGACAATGTATGCACCGTATACGCAATAATTCACTCACAAAACATCACAATAACTTTCACTCAGGGGTGGGGAAGGGGATGAAGTTTTTTTAGACATAGCTCCCCTCCTGATATCTCCATGTAAATAGTATGGAAATATAAGCATCATAGACTTGATAACTCACTACAAACATCGTTCTAATTTTGACCTCGAGGAGGAGGCTTGCTTGAAAAAAACATACCCTCAATAACTTATGTGTAAATAATATGGTAATAGACGGACGCGGATTTTGGGACATGCGGCCACGCGATGCTGTAATCCAGTGCGTCCGTGAGCGTGTCGCGATTGCTATTTATTATAGCCACACTCGCAATACCTGGCACCTTATTAACCAGCTTTCTCGAATACATCGTCTATACGCCCAGGAAGTGGACCAGGCACATTAATTTTCGTATGGATACAGCATTGGATGCTAGCAGCCCATGCCACGGTTCTGGCTAATCTGCCAGTTGGAGTTAATGCACACATCCTCATAATGCGATGTTTCAATGAATGGTAAATGCAAATGATGTTGTGCAGTGTATTCAACTGCTCTCGATTACTGAATTCTAGCTGCTACGCATTGTTCCGTTGATGGATATGTCGTTCAGTGCATGCACACATCTGAAGAGATTGAGTGGTGAACTGTATCAAAAATAATGAAAAAAATCACATGAACTACACTATTAGTGGAGCTTCCGGAGGAGAAGCAAAGTTCACTTAGTGAGCAGTTAGGATAAGGTACCACGTCCTAATAGTTCACCAAATGCACATGTGGTCTCATGTGGTTATTATCACATTTGTTTTTTGTTTTCTTAGCTCGACCATTATTGGTGTATGTTTATACAATACTCCAGCTTCGCACGCCTCGGTCCATCGCCACCTCTCAAAATGGTCTACTACCAATAATGTATCAAACGGTTGCATGTATACACCATCATTATAAAATGTTTATTTTCCGCGCGGTTGCTAACTACGCAAGCTCTAATTACCTCTACCATATCATAGACACGGAAATAAGTATCTCACGTGCGACCGATAGAGGTTTAATTGGACACCAAGACAACTCGAATGGCTCATGCACACCCATGAAGCCACCCAGCCCCCTGCAACCCATGGTGGCACCCAGCTGAAAATGCACACCGGCGGTCCATGTTGCCTGCTACAAATAAATGAGCTGCTCTAGTCTGCCCGGTGGCCACGGTCACTCATTGATGTTGGGAATACATCGTCTATTAGAAAAAAATCATCCTAAGAAATGCATATACCGGATCGGTGATACGAATACACATGCATCACAACGCGATGGACGGGTGTGATAACAGCCTCGCGTGGCTGCATGTCCACTCGTGATTTATCGGGTAATAGACAGACCGTAGACGTGGTAACTCACGCGGTAACTTTTCTCCCGAAAAAATTGTTGAAAACTTACCATGATAACTTACGTGTAAATAGCATGATAATATACACACGTCCGAGCTGATAACTTACTTAGGTCGGGCCTTGTAACTATTTACACGAAAAAGTTGTCAGGACATATCAATATGTGATCTAGTTTCATAGGTCTTGTCATGATAGATTTTTTTATGTGAATACGATTTTTTGATCGGACCGACAATTTGAGCTATAAAGCATTTTAAAGTTTGAAATAGGGTAGTATCTAGGATGGCATCAATTTTTTTCCTAATGCATGCATGTGCATGTGAAAAGAATGTGTGAGAAACTATTTTTTATTCCCTGGTAATTTATGTGTAAACAACATGATAACTTAGACACAACTGACATGATAACTTACATAACACACGTGTGGTAAATTTTACCCAAAAAAAAGTTGTCGAAACACACCACATGGTATCTAGTTTTGAAGGTCTCATCGCGATGAATCTTTTATATGAAAACAATTTTCCGATCGGAGCGACGATTTGAGCTACAAAATATTTTGAATTTTAGTTTTACATGAAACCTTTGCTGACATCGGATTTTTTTTGTTTTATATGAATGCATGCTTAAAAGTTGAGAATAACACCTGCATGCATTTCTCTGGCACGGGACCTGCATGCATGCATGTATACCATCATTCAGATCTATTGATAAAATCCGAACGTTTGGTAGTTATCACTGTCCATATATGATTTCATATATATCATCCATATCATCATGTCATGGCATATATATTGACTTTTCATATGTAAAAGTATTGTGATAAATAGCAAAAAAGAAAAAGAAAAGAAAAGAAAGGAGAAGCCCTAGCAAGCTCACCTTGGGGTTGTTGGCGACGAGGTGGCAGGGGTGGGCGGCGACGAGGTGATAGAGGTGTCAGCCGACGAGGTTGTAGGGGTGGCTGGCGGCGAGCTTGGGGAGCCGTGTGGCAAGGAGGGTGCGACCAGCATCGGGCGACACCGGATCCGGCCGGTTGGCTCGGGCGGCGGTGGCTAGCGGCCGATGAGTAGGCCCGGCGGTGGAAGGGAGGTCCGGCGGTGGCTTGCCTGCCACGATGGATATGATTCTGTGTGAGTGGCGACTGGGGTTGGGCGGTTAAAATACCGCAAAGTTTGCCGAATACTTTTCAACGGGGTATCGGCAAAAGTTGCCTAGCCTCACAGGGCTATCAGCTGCAAATGGCCATGCCATCGTGGCTCCTATTTTGTAGGGTGCCTTTGACTGAGTTCCTTCGTGTTTGCTGAGTACGTTCTGCGCGGGGGTCGGTAGTGCCTCCCATCTGCAGTGTCCTGCTGTTTGCCCAGAGTCGTATTCGGTAGTCGCTGAACAGGCAAGAGCTCGGTAGTGGGCTAAAAGCCATTTTTCCAGTAGTTTCTACTTCTAATTTATAGTAGAACACGACAATTCATTTAGGCTCACAAAGTTAATGGTCAACTAATAAGCATCAACAGCAAGAAAACAGAAGAAAGGAACTGTTTTGGGAGCCGAAACCATCTTCATTGCACAAGCAAGAGTACCTCCGGAGTCGGCGACAGCAGCAACCACATTGCAATATATAGTAGCACAGCAGTGATGTAAATATAAACCACGTTTGTGAGATACAACCTTAACGTAACACACTTGGGGATTGAACAATATGGATGGATGAATTTTCGGCTTATCGAAAAGTTTTCAGCCAGACCGTAGACCTTATGAAACAAAGATAATTTTTTGACAAAGATGAAACAAAGATAATATGTATGAATGGAAGGATCCATAACAACAGATTATATGTCATATAGTACCTACAAATAAATACATATATAGATGGAGATTGGAGCAAACGAGCCCTCTTGTCAATTAGACTCAACAACCGCATGCATGTGATCCTTCAAGTTTAATCTTTGAGAAACACGACTTCACCATCAATCACAAGATCTTCAACAAGATCATCATCTTGGTTATGAACGTACGGAGTATAAGCGTGTGCATCCCTTATCCTGTCCTCAGGGGTAGCACAATACTTGGCAGAAATAGGCGAGAGAATTCTCCTCTGTAGTTCCAGATTCAACTCATTGTCTCTTTCCCTGTTAGCAATGAGCTCTTCATTGACCTCGAAGTAGCCCTTCTCCTGCACAGACGCGATGACCTCATGCCGGTACTCTTCGAAATAGTCGTCCAGCTTCTTGAAAAGCTTTACACTGTTGGCATGGGCACGCTTCCTTTCCCCAATCCACTCCGGAGGAAAATTCTCTGCCAGATCATCCAGGTAATCGGCTCTAGGGTGTTGCTCCGGCCTGAGGGCAAATGGGCAATGATGCTCCTGATCTCGGCATTCGACAGCCGAACTTTGCCCTTGTTTCCACCTGAAGATTGTGCTGCAGGGGCCATGGATACGTCCGCACCCTGCTTGATGACGAGCTCCGCCTCCTGCAGCATATTGTCCATCGAAACCTCGTCCTTCTTGCCCGCCATTGCTTTACTAGATACGTTATTAGAGGGGGGGGGGGGGGGGGGGGGGGGGGGGGGGGATCTCTTTCGTTGCTGGTTTGGGGCGGGTGACTATATAACGAAGAGGGGCCGTAGCCAAGCCAAGTCTCCTACTTTGTTTAGGTTTAGGTCACGCGTACCACCTGGACTCGGGACTACATGTTGTCACGTTCCACACGGATTCTTATCTTTTTCTTTTTTAATACAGTACAGACGCAAGCGCTCATATACACATATATACGCTCATCTTTATAAACACACACACGCACACCCTATCCCTATGAGCATCTCCGAAAGAGTGAGCCGGTATATCATCTTGAAATTTATGAAGTCACCATAGGCACCTCGTCATCAACGGGAACGTCTCCTCCAACTGAATGCGCATCGACAGAAATCCTGAAATAATCCATGAATAAATGCGAGCACCAGGACTTTGCGGGAGTCCGGACTGCTCCCAAGTCCTCTTTTGACCACCCTGGCCCACCCAAAACCCTCCCCTCTCCTGTGATTTTTCAGTCAGCACCACTCCAGAGCGTGAGCGACCGCATTCGTGCCCGACCTGAGCGGACGCGAGCACTCACTGGCGCCGGCATTGAAGCGGTGCGCCGGCTGAGAGATAGAGCCGCCCGCGCCACTTTCTAGTGCAGGAGACTGTTGCACGTTCAAATGACAGGACAACCGCTCGTCCGTCCGTCTGCCGCCCACATTGATGGCATGCGGTTTTCGAGGCGTCTCCTATGGTGCCAGCCGTCCATCCCTCTACCGCCGAACATTACTATATAAACCGCTTCCCCAGCCATAGCTAGAGTCATCCGCCGACACCTTTCATATCTTGGCTAGCAGTATTTTGCTGGATTCCATAATTCGGCTAGTAGTATATTGCTGGATTTGTATTTGAAAGAGGTTTGCAATGGAATAATTTTTGTGAATAGTTTAAGTTGTATTAGTTCAATCTATGGTCAAACTTTAGCCCAAAAGAAGGTGCATAATAAACCCAGATGGAGGGAGTAGTCAACAAAGTAAGGAAACTTGCTAGGGGAGAAATAGACATTAATGAACATTAAAGATAGAAGCTTGTTGGCCTTTGAAATGACACATACTGCAATGGTCAGTGTTCACAGCATGTAGCAGACTTGTAAGCAACTCTACGCCACTAGCCTTCTTTTTCAGATTCAGTGCATAAATATTATTGCTTTATGATGATTATCATTTTAGAATCAGTGTGAACAGCACAAGGCAATAAGCCAGATGTTCAACTAGTAAATCCTAGTCACTCACAGAAATGTACTTTGGCACATGGGAGCATATGCTCCTGCTATTGGGAAAAATATTTTAAAATGTCAAAAAAATTCAAACAAAAAATTGGCGTGTCCATCCCGATATTCTTTGTGGGAACGTCAAGTTTCACGGACACTACAACAAAAACACCATGTATGGTCACTTTTTCTATGACGCTATTTTATTCGTCTCTAAGCATATGGACACTAGCGACCTAAAGACGCTTCTTAAGACGTTTACGGAGCGTCACAATCCTTTTTCCTATAATTAGCTTCTAAGAAAATAAGTATTTACTTTTAATTAACTTAGAGACGATTTGTGAGACATTTTAGTGTGCGACTCTAGTCTTATCCTAGACTTGAGAAATCTGTACCCCCGCAAAAAAACAGTAAAAGACTTCAATTTTTTTTTTGAATTATTAAGTTATTAAGAATAGAGTAAGGCGGCGTCGGAATGGGAGGGGAAGGAGATGGCCGACGTTGCCGCGGGAAGGGAAAAATAAAGAGAAAAAGAGGGCAATGGGGATGGGATTCGAACGCTCTACCTCCTAGTGAGGTGGGCGCTGTGCTAACCACCAATACTAGCATGGTCTTGGTTTAGATTTGCAGCGTGAACCATAAAGAAAGAAAACAAAGAGAAAAAACTTAAAAGGAAGTTACCAGAAATTCCCATGAAACAGTCTTTGTGACGGGTCGAACAAAGGACCTATTGTTAGTAAAGAACGACGCTAGCCACAAAAAGAACATCTCTAGCAGATCCCGCAACCGAACGATCCACAAAATTGGTTTATGGACTTCCGTAAACAAATTTTGCAGGACGACAAGCGCGAAGACATAACAGACCCCGCATAGTTCACCGGAATTCAACATAATTTTAAAAACTAGTAAGTTCGCGCCATAATTAAACATAGTCATACATAGCAAGAGTTCACAAGAGTTCCACAAATACAACCTAATTAAACATAGTTTAACTGGAAATTAAAGTAGTTCATACTACGCGGGGGTCTACTTCTAATTAAACATCACTGGGGTTCTATGCGTCGGAGTTGCCCTCGTCGTCCTCGTCGCTGGAGATGACTTCGGCAGGCAGCGGCTGGCCTCCGTGCAGCGTGTTGTAGATCAACGAACGGTAGAGCCGGGTTTGAAGTTGGTACTCCTCCCAGGCCGCCAGCAACTGCGCAGCCGCATCTCAGGCGGCGGTGGCGGCCCTTGCCTCAAAGAATGCCCGCTCGGTCGTGCGCCGGCGCTGGATCGCTGCGTTGAAGAGCCGGCCGCAGCGCCGAAAGGTCGTCCACGCACGCGAACTCGCTCCGGTGCGGCGGGGCTTGGCGCCACGCGTGCACGCCGCCTCTCTACTTCTCTGACACGGCAGGGCGGAGGCCGGACCCGCTTGCCACGTCATCATTCCGGCGCTTGCGGGTAACGAAGCCACCACGCGCGACGTCTCCACCGTGATACCCGAAGCCTCCGCGACGACCGAGACCATCACCGCCGCCACGCCCTGCATGTGCGGTTGACATCGCGGGAGAGATCCGGTGGCCGGAGGCGCAAGAAATGACTGCCGAAGGGGAGATGATTTCTCGTCATAGGGAGGAGGTTCCAAATATATAGCGGAAAACGGGGGTGGTTTATGGGCCTCCGCTAAAAAAATTACGAGCTGGGCCATTTTTTCGGGATCTGATCGAGCCATTTTTTTGGCCCGTCCTGTATACGCAGTTCACTGGAGTTTTAAAGTATCTGCTAGAGATGCTCTAATTAGTGATATTTCGTATCTAAAATCGCAGCTCAATGTCTATCAACCATAAACTGCAAATAGATTAAACAATTTAAAATTGAGCATGATTTTATTTTTGAAAAAAGTAAATTGTTTTTTAAAACATGGAAATTACAAATTTCTGTCCAGATTTTTTAAAATTTAATTTTTTTTGTGAAACTTAAACATTTTTTTGAAAAAGGACCAAATTTGAAAATGAGAACAATTTACAAAATTGTAAACAAGTTTTTGATAAAAGGAACAAAAATTTTAACTCGGACATTTTCCAGAATTAAGTAAAATTATATCAAAACTTGAACATTTTTTGAAATTCCACGAACAATTCTATAATTTGCGAACAATTTTTTGAAACATTAACTATTTTCGGAATTGTAAAAAATTTGGAAGTTGGAATACCTTTTGAAATTCCCGCAAAAAATAGAATTTGTGAACAAAATTCAAATGCCAACATTTTTTCGAAATTATCCAAACATTTTTTTCAATTTCTGAATAGATTTTCGAAAAATGAACATTTGTTTGCATTTGTGATTTTTTTAGAAAGTGGGAACATCTTTTCAAATTTTTGGACATTTTCTAAATTGTGAACAAAAATTTAAAATGCAAACTTTTTTAGATTCTGTGAATAAAGTTTGAAAATAAGAACAATTTCTTAAAAATAAAAATAATATCAAGGCAAAATTTTTTAAATTTCTAAACATTTGTTGAAAAAGAAAATAAACCTGAAAATGATAAATGAAATACAAGAAAAAAAGGAAAAAAGAAAGGAAAATGAAAATGAAAACTAAAAAAGGAGAGAAAACAGAGAAACAGGGAAAAAGAAAAACCAGAAAACCGGTTGCGAACCTCCTAGAAGGTTCCACAAACCGGCCGGTATTGTAGTGCGTTCTTTACTGATAATTGGGCCGACCCGTCTTTCTCGCCGGTCGTCGCTACCTCTGTGCGAATTAGCGACAATCTACCACGTAGTGCGATAGATAGGATTTTCGGGAACAAACATAGCGCAGCATCTACCCTAGCCTAGGGCGGTTGTGGCGTGGGCTTGGACCTTTTCTTGGTCCGATCGACCAGACCGGTCAAACAACAAACTGGGTGCTGTTTAGTTGGGCCTAATAAGACGACCTAGATCGGCTAATTGCGATACCTGATTGGGATGGGAAACCCTATTTCTCGTGTAGGTCAACGAAAGCCACCAATCGCTGTCTATTTCTCGCATTAAGCAAGACGACAGGCTGCTCTGACTGAAGGTTTTTCCTCTCCCGCTTTGTATTGGGCTAGCCCATTAACGGACACAAATAGTAAGAAAAAGAGGGGGCGACCGCAGCTAAATTCTATTTGGCGCCTTAACCGCCCGTTTTAGTTGTTCCCGCAATCGGGCGGATACCCCCTCTCCTCGCGTCGCATTTTTTGGCCAGGCCCATTTTGCTTCACAGTACACATCACTAACCACCACGCTAGCAAGCCTAATGTGGTTACATGCATCTTTCTTGTTCTTTTCTTGCTTGTCTTTTCTTTTTTTTCCTTTTTCCTTTTTCTTTTTTCCATTTTCCGTTTTTCTTTGTTCTCTTTCTTCCTGGGTTTGTTGCAAAATTGATTGAATTTTTTCTCAAATTCGATGAAATTTATATTTCAAAATTTAGTGAACTTTTTCTCAAATTCGATGAACTTTTTTTTAAAATCGATGAACTTTTTTAAAATCTCGATGAACTTTTTTGAATCTCGATGAACTTTTTTCAAACTCAGTGAACTTTTTTCAAACTTGATGAACAGTTTTTGAAGCTCGATGAACTTTTTCTCAAACTCGATAAACTTTTTTGAAACTCGATGAACTTTTTTGAAACATGATGAATTTTTTTCAAATTCAATGAACTTATTTTTAAAGTGGATGAACTTTTTTCTAAGACAAGACTACATGTAGTAGCAAACCGGTTTTTCTAAGAAAAATAGTCTGTACTGTAGCAGTTTTTAGAATGAAGACAAAAAGATCAAGCGGGAGCCAGCGATCGAGCGGGCAGCAATAGCCAGCGATCAAGCGAGCGGCAGCAGCCAGCGTTCGCTGCTGGACCAGGCCCATGCTAGTGACACAGTGGGCGCTGGAATCGCCAGCGGGCGCTGAAGGCGCCAAGGAGGAGCTCTCATTGCGGATGCCGCTACCACTCCGCCCTAGTCACGTTGGTGATAAGTTGTAGGTGCGGGTCGTACTTGAGGCGATTCAAGCTGGTTTTTCTTTGATTTTTTTTACTTTTTTCGTTCTCTTTTATTATTTTTCTTCTCCATTTTGTCATTCTTTTTTGCTGTTTGTTTCTTTGTTTTGTTTCATTTCTTCTTTCTTCTGTTTATTTCATTTTTCATCTTTTTTTTCTTCTCCATGCTTTTTCATCTGTTTCTTCATTTTTCTTCATTTACCTTTTTCTTTAGTTTATTTTGATTCATTTTCAGTTTTCATTTTTCTTCGTTTTTCTTTGTTGCCTTTTCTTTTTCATTCTAAATTCTTATATACTTGTTCAACCTTTTTGAAATACTTGCTCAATACTTTTAAAATACTTGCTCAACATTTTTATACACATGTTCAACAGTTTTTCAAATACTTGTTCAATATTTTTTTCAAATACTTGTGCAACATTTTTTCAAATACTTTTGTAACATTTTTATATACTTGATTACTTTTTTTCAAATACTTGTTCAACATTTTTCAAATAATTGTTTAACATTTTGTAAATTTTTGTAGTATATATATTGAGAATATTTTAAGGCGGCTACTACAAATCAGCCGGTTGATTTTTCTAGAAAATCATCCAGCTAGCTAGCCGTCCGATCTGGCGCTGGTTGCCATTTGATTTCACCAGCAGCTCGAGTCTTCCCTTCTCTCATCCCGTTCAGTTCGACACCCCCGCATGCGCCGCGTCTCTCTGTAGACAACAATGTCCTCTGCTGTGGTAAATAAAGAGGAAAGAAAAAGAAACATGAAAAAATAAAAATAATGACAGAAAAAAAAAGCAAAAGATAAACAAAAAATGGGAAGAGGGAGCCTGTGCTATTTGGGTCGGGCCAAATACACATCGTGACCAGGGGGTGCATGTTTGGTCGACAACGTCGACCGTCGCATTAATAAGGACCTTGTGTGGGACT
Organism: Triticum aestivum; assembly: GCF_018294505.1. Taxonomy (NCBI): domain Eukaryota; kingdom Viridiplantae; phylum Streptophyta; class Magnoliopsida; order Poales; family Poaceae; genus Triticum; species Triticum aestivum. Next base: position 23,563,657 of record NC_057812.1, read on the forward strand.
GAACAGTCCGATCCAGAGGGAGCCACATGGAGGCCGAAAAGCCCGCTCGGTTAGTCCAGCCCGAGTCACACCCATGGCTTGAGAATGCCACCCTTATTGTTGCGAGTCGCACTCTGCCCCTTCAATCTTCCACTGTCTTTCTATTTCTTATTAAACTTTGTGGATATTACTTGGATACATATATTACCCAATAAAGTTACCCTTCATCTCGTGTGTCTTGCGCGAGGCCGATCTGGGATTTCATGCCTCCCATCGACGCTGACACAAATCGGCTTCATATTCTGTGGTTTTAGAGCCATGGAGGTGCGATGCATCTCGACCCTTGTCGACAGGAGGGTTCTTGCTCTGTTTTCTTTTCTTTACGGTTGTGCCCTCCTTGGGAAGACGAGGCGGCGTCTCTTCGAAGTTGGAATAAGGTTCTACCTGCTTAGCCCCCGTTCTGGTGATGCATCAAGCATTATCTGATGGCGTGTGTAGGTGTGTCTCCGCATATCTCGCGAGATTCGGTGGGTGTTTCTCTTCAATGCATTTACTTGGATCCGTTCTTCGTTTGTCTGTGTTCGTGTGTCTTGAGATTGCATCCTTCCACTAAACGATTCTCTTTATTGGTGGTGGCTGATGTTCTGGTGTGCTGGTCTTATTGGGCCTTAGCCCGATGACTACTTGTTTGTCTACTACAACAAGGTTTGACCAGCTCCGTTGAGTGAGAGCCGATAATGGTGGCGCGCCTTCTGCTCACTCCACTGCTTGTAGTCGTCGCTAGATGGTTTATGGATCTGGTTGTAATTTTTACTTGTAATGTTCTTTGCACCGTCTTGAAAGATGATGACTAGATCGGTAGTTTTTTATGCAAATATTTGTTGATATTTTTGCAAAAAGAATGAATAATAGATATTGAGCCAATAAACGGAACACAAAAAGAAATTTGTCCATTGTTTTTTAACACAATCCATATATGTGGTTAATTAGCGCTCCTGGATTATTTTGCTTAACCAAGTTTGACGTTCACGGAAGTACATAACAATTAGATGTCCGGGACTATTTTTGTTTAACAAAAAAGTTGGTGCTACTAATTTATTTTTTTTACCGCGCAATGTTTCCCGGGTCTTTCAATTTTTTATCTCCATATATGTCGCCGGATATTTTTCTACGCCGCGCGCCATCTCCCCACCTCCCCCATTATCCAACCTCCCGATTCCAATCTGCGCCGGCGAGACCACCCTGCGCCCGCCCATTCCTGCACCCCGAGCAGTGGCAGCCTCACCTTGAAGCATTGCCCTCCCCCGCTAGCTCTGCACGCAGGCGGTTCCCGTTTTCCTCGATCGACAAGCTCGGTAGTTAGAGCCCCGTCGGTGTCCGTCGTCCTCTCTGTCACGAAGTCGTGCTCCTCCCGATGTCCTCCTCCCATCATGAAGCTGCATCCACGTTGGTCTCATCGTTCACCCGAAGCTCCGCCGCGTGTTCCGCCGGCACACCGCCCTGCAAGCAGTCGCTCCATCCAGAGCATCTTCAACATCCACCACATCAAAGGAGGTGATGCCTTGAATCCCACAGCCCTTACAGTTTTACCATTATATCAACCAAAGTGGCCTCCTCAATTTATATTCATCTCAAGTCTTGATCCTCTTCTCATTCGTCTCGTTACTTCCTTTAGGTAGGCAATGCACTCTAAGTGTTTGTTGAATTGCTTGCTTGCCTAGAAATCAATTCTGACAGAATTTTCTTGAAAGATGTGAGCAACTATTTGGTCCAATAAAAATTTTATATGGCAAAACTCAAAAGTAGTACAAGTGGTGTTAGATCCCAATAACCACACATTCCATTTACACTGGAGCATAAAACATGATAGTGTTTAGTTGTACAGGCTGCAACATACTCTGCTATTTTGTAGTAATTTTATTCTATCCTATTTCCTACCCCAGCTTAGTGCAGTCCTACTATTTCGGTAGTTTTGATTCTTGCATCTTTGCTGAAGGGAGCTTCAACCAGCAGCTCTCAGATTTTTCACTAAAAGATTGTTGTTTACAGGCTATATGTTGCTATGTGTGTGCAGTGACTTCTACACAGAAGGCAATCTATTTGTGTCAGATCCATTGATGTCAATATACAACTGACCTTTTAACTCATTTAACATGGGTTGATGTCTATTTTATCATTTCTGACACATCCTTTTGTAGGGTGCTAAGACTAGGTCAACGGTGGTTGTTGCAAGGGACAAGATGTCAGATTTCACGGCAGGTAATGATAAAATCTACCACATGTTTGTACCTACATCTATAGATAATGGGTGGAGGGAGAAGAGGCCTCTGGGTATATTCAAGGGAAGAAAGTTGCTTCTCATGGGTGGGGTCTGTGGGGATAAAATCCAATCCGGGTTTTCTCGCATGTATATGTCTGCAGATACATGTGTATGCACCCAACTATTGGGTAGCAGTAATATGTTTTGCATTACATATGTAGAAGAAACTGAGGTGCTCAATCTAATGCTACGGTGGTATTTTTAGGTTGATTGGCGGTTGGTGATCTCTAATAATTACAGTATTATTAAGCAAACTGCAGAAAATGAAACAGAAACTATGAACCATGTCAGACGTGTATATTGCACAGGAGGCTGTATGTTGCTATGTGTGTGCAGTGACTTCTACACAGGAGGCTGTATATTGACATCAGACGTGTAAACTAATGCGGATAAGATGATATATAAGTAGACTTAGCTATCTGCAGAGAAGGCAATCTATTTGTGTCAGATCCATTTGATATTTATATGGTTTTCTTGTAGTGTCTGCTAGGTTCCCATTGGATATAGCATGGTTTAGTTGTTTATTACATAATGTAGTTCAATGCATAACCTAGACATATGTTTCTATGCATGACCGTAACATACGATTTTAACATTTTTTGATGAAGATATTATGTCGAGGATTCCTCGACGGCTTCGAAGCCTAAACATCCCAGTTCAGGCTGCTCAAAGTGTACGACCAAATGAAGAAAATTTACAAGGCCTCCAGAGATTGATGATCCATTACCAAACAAGCCTCCTAAATCTACTAGCCAAGTTAAAATAATTTGTAAGCTAAATTTTTTTAAGCACATATCTAGTGTGATGTATATGGTCCAGTTATATGCCATTGTGATACTCTTGCATGCAGGGCCAAATGGAGATGTGCGACAGATTATACAGGAATTTTGAGGTAAAATTTTCATAGCACTATTCAAGACTGTTAATTTGACTTTGCTGACTGCCAATTTTAATATTTGAGGGAGAAATTTGTCTACCCCAATGAGATGAATCAACTTACACAAGACCGGATCCTATTGACTATTAAAAGAATGGAGAGCGTATAGGCCTCATTTGAAGAATAAATATTTCAATCGCAACAAGAGGTCTTTGGCTGAAATTATAGCAGAATTAGTAAAGCTTATGTTCTAAATATTTCTTCTCAAATTAGTCTGTTATCTTTCTTTCCAAATATTTCTTCTCAAATTAGTCTTAAAGCTTATGTTCTAAATTTCACTCTGTTAGCTTTCTTTTCTCAGGGTAGCTCAAGATTTTGGAAAGGAGGGCACTGCAGGAGCCAGGAGTATAGAAGAATTACTTTTTAATTGGACAAGTATTATGTATTATGTAAAGATTCTAGTTTCATAGGGAACTTAGTTCTAGTTTGTACGATTCTTAATTATTTGCATCTTTCATATGAATGTCTGGTTTCATTCAGTTCTAAACTCAAGGTGTTTGTTCTACTAATTAAAATTGTGTGAATGGGATTATTGTGAATACAATTGGTGATATGTGTGGATCCCTTTATATAATGATATTTGTTGCTTATGAATGTGACTGGTGATATGGGTGGATGCCATTATATATATATAATAATATTGGTTGATCATTCTACACAGGCATGTAGTATGATAAAGTAACTGGATTTGAAATGATGAAATACAAGTTAGAAATAAATCAATAATGTTTAAAGTTAAATATTATGTAGCTACAAAGGATCTTGTGTATATTTAGAGACAAATATAAGGTCTCTACATAGGGTGTATAAGAATGGGGTCAGGTCCCATGACAAATGAAATGACTTTGTGAGTAGAGACGTGATAAGCGCATCTAATAGAACGACTCTACATATGTAGAGACGCTTTTGAACGTCCCTATATAGCATCTCATGTCATGTAGACACGATTAGCCAGCGTGTCTACATTTTTTGAGACGGTCCGTGAGGAGACGCTCCAAAGACGCTTTACTAAGTCGACTCTACGGTTGCCTAGAGATGAAATAGCACGTCTCTAGCTATGGAATATGGCGTCTCTACATGCAGTTTTTCTTGTAGTGGGAAAACCGACATTTTTTTGTGGTTTGGATAAAAAGACCAAAAAAATAGTCTTGTGAAAAGCCCGTTTAAACACCAAATTTTATCTTTTTGACATGCAACACAAAAATTATTCGTTTTTCATGAAACGACTTTGTGAGTATATAGGATGTCGAAATGTACGCCCAAAACATTTTGCCGAAATTTTATGACATTTCAAAATACTTTTAAAATACATTTTAAAAAACAGGAGCATATGCTCCTAGGTGCCAAAACGCCGCTCTCCTCAGTTACTCAAATTTTGATAGTGTATAGTTATATAGTAGCACATCTAAGACGCCCAAACACCAAAGCTGGCCTAGGAGAGAGGAGAGCGCGGTCGCTTCGCTCTCGTCATCGGAGAATCCTACCACCCCGTAGAAACCCTAGCCGTCAGCCTCACGGTCGCCAAAACGATCGTCTCCCAGGCACTCGGGTTTTGCGTGTGGACCCTCATGGTGTCGTTTTTATGCATGCATATGTGAGTCTTAGAGCATCTCTAGCCGATCCCCTAAAATGCTATTGAGGAGTAAAAAAATTACTCCTTTAACTAGCACCTAGCCGAACTCCCACCTGTATAGTTGAGTAAAAAGAATTACTCCACCGCCTAGCGGGCGCATAAAAATGTTGGGGAACGTAGCAGAAATTCAAAATTTTCTACGCATCACCAAGATCAATCTATGGAGAAGTCTACCAACGAGGGAAGGAGAGTGCATCTACATACCCTTGTAGATCGCTACGCGGAAGCGTTCAAGTGAACGGGGTTGATGGAGTCGTACTCGTCGTGATCCAAATCACCGATGATCCTAGTGCCGAACGGATGGCACCTCCGTGTTCAACACACGTACAGTCCGGTAACGTCTCCTATGCCTTGATCCAACAAGGGGAGAAGGAGAGGTTGGGGAAGACTCCATCCAGCAGCAACACGACGGCGTGGTGGTGGTGGAGGAGCGTGGTACTCCAGCAGGGCTTCGCCAAGCACCGCAAGAGACGAGGAGGGAGAGGGGTAGGGCTGCGCCAAGAAGGAGATTGAATCGTGTCTCTGGCAGCCCAAAACCTCAAGTATATATAGGGGGAGGGGAGGGGCTGCGCCCCCACCTAGGTTTCCACCCCTAGGGGTGGCGTCCAGCCCTAGATCCCATCTAGGGGGGGGGGGCGGCCAAGGGGGGAGAGAGGGGGGCGCACCACTAGGTGGGCCTTAGGCCCATCTGAGCCTAGGGTTTGCCCCCTTCCACTCTCCCTTGCGCCTTGGGCCTTGGTGGGGGGGGGGCGCACCAGCCCACCTGGGGCTGGTCCCCTCCCACACTTGGCCCATGCAGCCCTCCGAGGCTGGTGGCCCCACTTGGTGAACCACCGGGACCCTCCCGGTGGTCCCGGTACATTACCGATAAAACCCGAAACTTTTCCGGCGACCAAAACAGGACTTCCCATATATAAATCTTTACCTCCGAACCATTCCGAAACTCCTCGTGACGTCCGGGATCTCATCCGGGACTCCGAACAACATTCGGTAACCATGTATATCTATTCCCTATAACCCTAGCGTCATTGAACCTTAAGTGTGTAGACCCTACGGGTTCGGGAACAATGCAGACATGACCGAGATAACTCTCCGGTCAATAACCAACAGCGGGATCTGGATACCCATGTTGGATCCCACATGTTTCACGATGATCTCATCGGATGAACCACGATGTCAAGGACTTAATCAATCGCGTATACAATTCCCTTTGTCTAGCGGTACGATACTTGCCCGAGATTCGATCGTCGGTATCCCGATGCCTTGTTCAATCTCGTTACTAGCAAGTCTCTTTACTCGTTCCGTAACACATCATCCCGTGATCAACTCCTTGGTCACATTGTGCACATTATGATGATGTCCTACCGAGTGGGCCCAGAGATACCTCTCCGTTTACACGGAGTGACAAATCCCAGTCTCGATTCGTGACAACCCAACAGACACTTTCGGAGATACGTGTAGTGTACCTTTATACCCACCCAGTTACATTGTGACGTTTGGCACACCCAAAGTATTCCTACAGTATCCGGGAGTTGCACAATCTCATGGTCTAAGGAAATGATACTTGACATTAGAAAAGCTTTAGCATACGAACTACACGATCTTTGTGCTAGGCTTAGGATTGGGTCTTGTCCATCACATCATTCTCCTAATGATGTGATCCCATTATCAACGACATCCAATGTCCATGGTCAGGAAACCATAACCATTTATTGATCAACGAGCTAGTCAACTAGAGGCTCACTAGGGACATGGTGTTGTCTATGTATCCACACATGTATCTGAGTTTCCTATCAATACAATTCCAGCATGGATAATAAATGATTATCATGAACAAAGAAATATAATAATAATCAATTTATTATTGCCTCTAGGGCATATTTCCAACAGTCTCCCACTTGCACTAGAGTCAATAATCTAGTTCACATTGCCATGTGATCACAGGTCACATCGCCATGTGACTAACATCCAAAGAGTTTACTAGAATCAATAATCTAGTTCACATCACTATGTGATTAACACTCAATGAGTTCTGGGTTATGCTTGTGAGAGAGGTTTGTAGTCAACGGGTCTGCAACATTCAGATCCCTATGTATTTCGCAAATCTTTATGTCATATCGTAGATGCTGCTACCACGTTCCACTTGGAGCTATTCCAAATGGTTGCTCCACTATACGTATCCGGTTTGCTATTCAGAGTCATTCGGATAGGTGTTAAGGCTTGCATCGATGTAACCCTTTACGCCGAACTCTTTATCACCTCCATAATTGATAAACATGTCCTTATTTTCTCCAAGGACAATTTTGACCGCTGTCTGGTGATCCACTCCTTGATCACCTTTGTACCCTCTTGCCAGACATGTGGCAAGGCACACATCAGGTGTGGTACACAGCATAGCATACTACGGAGCCTATGTCTAAGCATAGGGGACGACCTTCATCCTTTCTCTCTATTCTGCCGTGGTCGAGCTTTAAGTCTTAACTTCATACCTTACAACTTAGGCAAGAACTCCTTCTTTGACTGATCCATCTTGAACACCTTCAAGATCATGTCAAGGTATGTGCTCATTTGAAAGTACCATTAAGCGTTTTGATCTATCCTTATAGATCTTGATGCTCAATGTTCAAGTGGCTTAATCCAGGTTTTCCATTGAAAAACACTTTTCAAATAACCCTATATGTTTTCCAGAAATTCTACATCATTTCCGATCAACAATATGTCAACAACATATACTCATCAGAAATTTTATAGTGCTCCCACTCACTTCTTTGGAAATACAAGTTTCTCATAAACTATGTATAAACCCAAAAACTTTGATCATCTCATCAAAGCATACATTCCAACTCCGAGAAGCTTACTCCAGTCCTTAGAAGGATTTCTGGAGCTTTGCATACTTATTAGCATCTTTCAGGATTGACAAAACCTTCCGGTTGTACAACCTTTCCTCAAGAAAATCGTCGAGGAAACAATGTTTTGACATCCTATCTACAAGATTTCATAAATAATGTAGTAATCGCTAATATAATTCCAACAGACTCTTAGCATCGCTACGAGTGAGAAAGTCTCATCGTAGTCAACTTCTTGAACTTGTCGGAAAACATCTTAACGACAAGTCGAGCTTTCTTAATGGTGATACTTACCATCATTGTCCGTCTTCCTTTTAAAATCCATATGTACCTAACAGCCTTACGACCATCAAGTAGTTCTTCCAAAGTCTACATTTTGTTTTCATATATGGATCCTCTCTCGGATTATATGGCCTCGAGCCATTTTGGAATCCAGGCCCACCATCGCTTCTCCATAGCTCGTAGGTTCATTGTTGTCTAGCAACATGACTTCCAAGACAGGATTACGTACCACTCTGAAGTAGTACGCATCCTTGTCATCCCACGAGGTTTGGTAGTGACTTGATCTGAAGTTTCATGATCACTATCATAAGCTTCCACTTCAATTCGTGTAGGTGCCACAGGAACAACTCCCTGTGCCCTGCCACACACTAGTTGAAGAGACGGTTCAATAACCTCATCAAGTCTCCACCATCCTCCCACTCAATTCTTTCGAGAGAAACTTTTTCCTTGAGAAAGGACCCGATTCTAGAAACAATCCCTTATTGCTTTCGGATCTGAGACAGGAGGTATACCCAACTGTTTTGGGTGTCCTATGAAGATGCATTTATCCGCTTTGGGTTCGAGCTTTATCAGCCTGAAACTTTTTCACATAAGCGTCGCAGCCCCAAACTTTTAAGAAATGACAGCTTAGGTTTCTCTAAACCATAGTTCATACGGTGTCATCTCATCGGAATTACGTGGTGCCCTATTTAAAGTGAATGTGGTTGTCTCTAATGCCTAACCCATAAACTATCGTGTTAATTCGATAAGAGACATCATGGTATGCATCATATCCAATAGGGTGCAGTTTATGATGTTCGGACACACCATCACACTATGGTGTTCCAGGCTGTATTAGTTGTGAAACAATTTCCACAATGTCTTAATTTTGTGCCAAACTCGTAATTCAGATATTCAGCTCTATGATCATATCATAGATCTTTTATCCTCTTGTCACGACGATCTTTCAACATCACCCTGAAATTACTTGAACCTTTCAATAATTCAGACTCGTGATTCATCAAGTAAATATACTCAACATCTACTCAAATCATCTGTGAAGTAAGAACATAATGATATCCACTACACGCCTCAGCACTCATTGGACTGCACACATCAAAATGTATTACTTCCAACAAGTTGCTTTCTAGTTCCATTTTACCGAAAACGAGGCTTTCAGTCATCTTGCCCATGTGGTATGATTTGCATGTCTCAAGTGATTCAAAATCAAGTGAGTCCAAACGGTCCATTTGGATGGAGTTTCTTCATGCATATACACCAATAGACATGGTTCGCATGTCTCAAACTTTTCAAAACGAGTGAGCCCAAAGATCCATCAACATGGAGCTTCTTCATGCGTTTTATACCGATATGACTTACGTGGCAGTGCCACAAGTAGGTGGTACTATCATTACTATCTTATATCTTTTGGCATGAACATGTGTATCGCTATGATCGAGATTCAATGAACCATTCATTTTAGGTGCAAGACCATTGAAGGTATTATTCAAATAAACAGAGTAACCATTATTCTCCTTAAATGAATAACCGTATTGCGATAGACATAATCCAATCATGTCTATGCTCAACGCAAACACCAATCTCGATGGTAGAGGGAGCGTGCGATGCTTGATCACATCAAGCTTGGAAAAACTTCCAACACATATTGCCAGCTCACCTTTAGCTAGTCTGTGTTTACTCCGCAGCCTTTTATTTCACGTTTACTAACATTTAGCAACCGGACCGGTTTCTAATACCATGGTGCTACTAGGAGTACTAGTAAAGTACACATTAACACAATGTATATCCAATATACTTCTATCGACCTTGCCAGACTTCTCATCTACCAAGTATCTAGGGTAATTCTGCTCCAGTGGCTGTTCCCCTTATTACAGAAGCACTTAGTCTCGGGTTTGGGTTCAACCTTGGGTTTCTTCACTAGAGCAGCAGCTGATTTGCCGTTTCATGAAGTATCCCTTCTTGCCCTTGCCCTTCTTGAAACTAGTGGTTTCACCAACCATCAACAATTGATGCTCCTTCTTGATTTCTACTTTTGTGGTGTCAAACATCGCGAATATCTCAAGGATCATCATATATGTCCCTGATATATTATAGTTCATCACGAAGCTCTAGCAGCTTGGTGGTAATGAGTTCGGAGAAACATCACTATCTCATTTGGAAGATCAACTCCCACTCGATTCAAATGATTGTCGTACTCAGACAATCTTGAGCACAAGCTCAACAATTGAGCTTTTCTCCCTTAGTTTGCAGGCTAAGAAAATCGTCGGAGGTCTTATACCTCTTGACGTGGGCATGAGCCTGAAATTCCAATTTCAGCCCTCGAAACATCTCATATGTTTCGCGACGTTTCAAAACGTCTTCGGTGCCTCAACTCTAAACCGTTTAACTGAACTTTCACGTAGTTATCAAAATGTGTATGTCAGATGTTCGCAACATCCACAGACGACGTTCGAGGTTCAGCACACTGAGCGGTGCATTAAGGACATAAGCCTTCTATGAAGCAATGATGATAATCCTCAGTTTACGGACCTAGTCCGCATAATTGCTACGATCATCTTTCAACTAAATTTTCTCTAGGAACATATCTAAACAGTAGAACTGAAGCGCGAGCTACGACATAATTTGCGAAGACCTTTTGACTATGTTCAGGATAATTAAGTTCATCTTATGAACTCCCATTCAGATAGACATCCCTCTAGTCATCTAAGTGATTACATCATCCAAGTCAACCAGGCCGTGTCCGATCATCACGTGAGACGGACTAGTCATCATCGGTGAACATCTTCATGTTGATCGTATCTACCATACGACTCATGCTCGACCTTTCGGTCTCTTGTGTTTCGAGGCCATGTTTGTACATGCTAGGCTCGTCAAGTCAACCTAAGTGTTTCACGTGTGTAAATCTGGCTTACACCCGTTGTATGTGAACGTAAGAATCTATCACACCCGATCATCACGTGGTGCTTCGAAACGACGAACTTTCGCAATGGTGCACAGTTAGGGGGAACACTTTCTTGAAATTTTAATGAGGGATCATCTTATTTACTACCGTCGTTCTAAGCAAATAAGATGTATAAACATGATAAACATCACATGCAATCAAATAGTGACATGATATGGCCAATATCATATTGCTCCTTTTGATCTCCATCTTCGGGGCTCCATGATCATCATTGTCGTCGGCATGACACCATGATCTCCATCATCATGATCCCCATCATTGTGTCTCCATGAAGTTGTCTCGCCAACTTCTTACTTCTACTACTATGGCTACCGGTTAGCAATAAAGTAAAGTAATTACATGGGGTTGTACAATGACACGCAGGTCATACAATAAATAAAGACAACTCCTATGGCTCCTGCCGGTTGTCATACTCATCGACATGCAAGTCGTGATTCCTATTACAAGAACATGATCAATCTCATAAATCACATATCATTCATCAAATTCTTCTTGGCCATATCACATCAAAAGCATACCCTGCAAAAACAAGTTAGACGTCCTCTAATTGTTGTTTGCATGTTTTACGTGGCTGCTATGGGTTTCTAGCAAGAACGTTTCTTACCTACGCAAAAACCACAACGTGATATGCCAATTGCTATTTACCCTTCATAAGGACCCTTTTCATCGAATCCGATCCGACTAAAGTGGGAGAGACAGACACCCGCCAGCCACCTTATGCAACTAGTGCATGTCAGTCGGTGGAACCGGTCTCACGTAAGCGTACGTGTAAGGTTGGTCCGGGCCGCTTCATCCCACAATGCCGCCGAATCAAGATTGGACTAGTAGCAGTAAGCATATTGAACAAAATCAACGGCCACAACTACTTTGTGTTCTACTCGTGCATAGAAACTACGCATAGACCTAGCTCATGATGCCACTGTTGGGGAACATAACAGAAATTCAAAATTTTCTACGCATCACCAAGATCAATCTATGGAGAAGTCTACCAACGAGGGAAGGAGAGTGCATCTACATACCCTTGTAGATCGCTACGCGGAAGCGTTCAAGTGAACGGGGTTGATGGAGTCGTACTCGTCGTGATCCAAATCACCGATGATCCTAGTGCCGAACGGACGGCACCTCCGTGTTCAACACATGTACAATCCGGTGACGTCTCCTATGCCTTGATCCAGCAAGGGAAGAAGGAGAGGTTGGGGAAGACTGTTGGGGAACGTAGCAGAAATTCAAAATTTTCCTACGTGTCACCAAGATCTATCTATGGAGTCATCTAGCAACGAGGGGAAGCAGAGTGCATCTACATACCCTTGTAGATCGCTAAGCGGAAGCGTTCAAGAGAACGGGGTTGATGGAGTCGTACTCGTCGTGATCCAAATCACTGATGATCCTAGTGCCGAACGGACGGCACCTCCGCGTTCAACGCACGTACAGCCCGACGATGTCTCCCACGCCTTGATCCAGCAAGGAGAGAGGGAGGGGTTGAGGAAGACTCCATCCAGCAGCAGCACAACGGCGTGGTGGTGGTGGAGGAGTGTGGCAATCCTGTAGGGCTTCGCCAAGCACCACGGGATATGAGGAGAAAGAGAGGGAGGGCTGCACCAACAAGAGAGATCTAATCACGTGTAATGGGCAGCCCCTAGGCCTCACTATATATAGGGGAGAGGGAGGAGGGTGCGCCCCCTCTAGGGTTCCCACCCCTAGGGGGGGCGGCAGCCCTAGATGGGAAAGGGGAGGCGGCCAAGAGGGAAGAGGGAGAGGGAGGCGCACCAGGATGGGCCCTAAGGCCCATACCCCCTTAGGGTTTGTCCCCTTTCCATCTCTTAGGCGCCTTGGGCCCTTGTGGGGGGGGGCGCACCAGCCCACCTGGGGCTGGTCCCCTCCCACACTTAGCCCATGCAAGCCTCCGGGGTTGGTGGCCCCACTTGGTGGACCCCCGGGACCCTCCCGGTGGTCCCGGTACATTACCGATAAACCCCGAAACCTTTCCGGTGACCAAAACATGACTTCCCATATATAAATCTTTACCTTAGGACCATTACGAAACTCCTCGTGACGTCCGGGATCTCATCCGGGACTCCGAACAACATTCGGTAACCACATACAAACTTCCTTTATAACCCTAGCGTCATCGAACCTTAAGTGTGTAGACCCTACGGGTTCGGGAGACATGCAGACATGACCGAGACGTTCTCCGGTTAATAACCAACAGCGGGATCTGGTTACCCATGTTGGCTCCCACATGTTCCATGATGATCTCATCGGATGAACCACGATGTCAAGGACTTAATCAATCCCGTATACAATTCCCTTTGTCTATCGGTACGATACTTGCCCGAGATTCGACCGTCGGTATCCCGATACCTTGTTCAATCTCGTTACCGGCAAGTCTCTTTACTCGTTCCGTAACACATCATCCCGTGATCAACTCCTTGATCACATTGTGCACATTATGATGATGTCCTACCGAGTGGGCCCAGAGATACCTCTCCGTCACACGGAGTGACAAATCCCAGTCTCGATTCGTGCCAACCCAACAGACACTTTCGGAGATACCCGTAGTGCACCTTTATAGTCACCCAGTTACGTTGTGACGTTTGGCACACCCAAAGCACTCCTACGGTATCCGGGAGTTGCACAATCTCATGGTCTAAGGAAATGATACTTGACATTAGAAAAGCTTTAGCATACGAACTACACGATCTTTGTGCTAGGCTTAGGATTGGGTCTTGTCCATCACATCATTCTCCTAATGATGTGATCCCGTTATCAACGACATCCAATGTCCATGGTCAGGAAACCGTAACCATCTATTGATCAACGAGCTAGTCAACTAGAGGCTTACTAGGGACATGGTATTGTCTATGTATCCACACATGTATCTGAGTTTCCTATCAATACAATTCTAGCATGGATAATAAACGATTATCATGAACAAGGAAATATAATAATAACTAATTTATTATTGCCTCTAGGGCATATTTCCAACAGTCTCCCACTTGCACTAGAGTCAATAATCTAGTTCACATCGCCATGTGATTAACACTCACAGGTCACATCGCCATGTGACCAACATCCAAAGAGTTTACTAGAGTCAATAATCCAGTTGACATCACTATGTGATTAACACTCAATGAGTTCTGGGTTTGATCATGTTGCTTGTGAGAGAGGTTTTAGTCAACGGGTCTGAACCTTTCAGATCCGTGTGTGCTTTACAAATCTCTATGTCATCTCCTAGATGTAGCTACCACGTTCTATTTGGAGCTATTCGAAATAACTGTTCTACTTGGAGCTATTCTAAATTGTTGCTCCATTATACGTATCCGGCATCTCTACTTAGAGCTATCCGGATAGGTGTTAAGCTTGCATCGACGTAACTCTTTACGTCGAACTCTTTATCACCTCCATAATCGAGAAAATTCCTTAGTCCACTAGTTACTAAGGATAACTTTGACCGCTGTCCTGTGATCCATTCTTGGATCACTCTTGTACCCCTTGACTGACTCATGGCAAGGCACACTTCAGGTGCGGTACATAGCATAGCATACTGTAGAGCCTATGTCTTAAGCATAGGGGACGACCGTCGTCCTTTCTCTCTATTCTGCCGTGGTCGAGCTTTAAGTCTTAACTTCATACCTTACAACTCAGGCAAGAACTCCTTCTTTGACTGGTCCATCTTGAACACCTTCAAGATCATGTCAAGGTATGTGCTCATTTGAAAGTACCATTAAGCGTTTTGATCTATCCTTATAGATCTTGATGCTCAATGTTCAAGTAGCTTAATCCAGGCTTTCCATTGAAAAACACTTTCCAAATAACCCTATATGCTTTCCAGAAATTCTACATCATTTCTGATCTACAATATCTCAACAACATATACTCATCAGAAATTCTATAGTGCTCCCACTCACTTCTTTGGAAATACAAGTTTCTCATAAACTTTGTATACACCCAAAATCTTTGATCATCTCATCAAAGCATACATTCCAACTCCGAGATGCTTACTCCAGTCCTTAGAAGGATTGCTGGAGCTTTGCATACTTATTAGCATCTTTCAGGATTGACAAAACCTTCCGGTTGTATCACATACAACCTTTCCTCAAGAAAATCGTCGAGGAAACAATGTTTTGACATCCTATCTGCAAGATTTCATAAATAATGCAGTAATCGCTAATATAATTCCAACAGACTCTTAACATCGCTACGTGTGAGAAAGTCTCATCGTAGTCAACTCCTTGAACTTGTCGAGAAACATCTTAACGACAAGTCGAGCTTTCTCAATGGTGATACTTACCATCATTGTCCGTCTTCCTTTTAAAATCCATATGTACCTAACAGCCTTACGACCATCAAGTAGTTCTTCCAAAGTCTACACTTTGTTTTCATACATGGATCCTCTCTCGGATTTTATGGCCTCGAGCCATTTATCGGAATCCAGGCCCACCATCGCTTCTCCATAGCTCGTAGGTTCATTGTTGTCTAGCAACATGACTTCCAAGACAGGATTACGTACCACTCTGAAGTAGTACGCATCCTTGTCATCCCACGAGGTTTGGTAGTGACTTGATCTGAAGTTTCATGATCACTATCATAAGCTTCCACTTCAATTGGTGTAGGTGCCACAGGAACAACTTCCTGTGCCCTGCTACACACTAGTTGAAGAGACGGTTCAATAACCTCATCAAGTCTCCACCATCCTCCCACTCAATTCTTTCGAGAGAAACTTTTCCTCGAGAAAGGACCCGATTCTAGAAACAATCCCTTATTGCTTTCGGATCTGAGACAGGAGGTATACCCAACTGTTTTGGGTGTCCTATGAAGATGCATTTATCCGCTTTGGGTTCGAGCTTATCAGCCTGAAACTTTTTCACATAAGCGTCGCAGCCCCAAACTTTTAAGAAATGACAGCTTAGGTTTCTCTAAACCATAGTTCATACGGTGTCATCTCATCGGAATTACGTGGTGCCCTATTTAAAGTGAATGTGGTTGTCTCTAATGCCTAACCCATAAACTATCGTGGTAATTCGATAAGAGACATCATGGTATGCATCATATCCAATAGGGTGCAGTTATGATGTTCGGACACACCATCACACTATGGTGTTCCAGGCTGTATTAGTTGTGAAACAATTTCCACAATGTCTTAATTCTGTGCCAAACTCGTAATTCAGATATTCATCTCTATGATCATATCATAGATATTTTATCCTCTTGTCACGACGATCTTTCAACTTCACCCTGAAATTACTTGAACCTTTCAATAATTCAGACTCGTGATTCATCAAGTAAATATACTCAACATCTACTCAAATCATCTGTGAAGTAAGAACATAACGATATCCACTACATGCCTCAGCACTCATTGGACTGCACACATCAAAATGTATTACTTCCAACAAGTTGCTTTCTAGTTCCATTTTACTGAAAACGAGGCTTTCAGTCATCTTGCCCATGTGGTATGATTTGCATGTCTCAAGTGATTCAAAATCAAGTGAGTCCAAACGGTCCATTTGCATGGAGTTTCTTCATGCATATACACCAATAGACATGGTTTGCATGTCTCAAACTTTTCAAAAACGAGTGAGCCCAAAGATCCATCAACATGGAGCTTCTTCATGCATTTTATACCGATATGACTTACGTGGCAGTGCCACAAGTAGGTGGTACTATCATTACTATCTTTTGGCATGAACATGTGTATCACTATGATCGAGATTCAATGAACCATTCATTTTAGGTGTAAGACCATTGAAGGTATTATTCAAATAAACAGAGTAACTATTATTCTCTTTAAATGAATAACCGTATTGCGATAGACATAATCCAATCATGTCTATGCTCAACACAAACACCAAATAACAATTATTTAGGTTTAACACCAATCTTGATGGTAGAGGGAGCGTGCGATGCTTTGATCATATCAACATTGGAAACACTTCCAACACATATCGTCAGCTCACCTTTAGCTAGTCTCCGTTTATTCCGTAGCTTTTATTTCGAGTTACTAGCACTTAGCAACCGAACCGGTATCTAATACCCTGGTGCTACTAGGAGTACTAGTAAAGTACACATTAACACAATGTATATCCAATATACTTCTATCGACCTTGCCAGCCTTCTCATCTACCAAGTATCTAGGGTAATTTTGCTCTAGTGGTTGTCCCCCTTATTACAGAAGCACTTAGTCTCGGGTTTGGGTTCAACCCTGGGTTTCTTCACTAGAGCAGCAGCTGATTTGCCGTTTCATGAAGTATCCCTTCTTGCCCTTACCCTTCTTGAAACTAGTGGTTTCTCCAACCATCAACAATTGATGCTCCTTCTTGGTTTCTACTTTTGTGGTGTCAAACATCACGAATATCTCAAAGATCATCATATATGTCCCTGATATATTATAGTTCATCACGAAGCTCTAGTAGCTTGGTGGTAATGACTTTGGAGAAACATCACTATCTCATCTGGAAGATCAACTCCCACTCGATTCAAGCAATTGTTGTACTCAGGCAATCTGAGCACAAGTTCAACAATTGAGCTTTTCTCCCTTAGTTTGCAGGCTAAGAAAATCGTCGGAGGTCTTATACCTCTTGACGTGGGCACGAGCCTGAAATCCCAATTTCATCCCTCAAAACATCTCATAAGTTTCATGACGTTTCAAAACCGTCTTCGGTGCCTCAATTCTAAACCGTTTAACTGAACTATCATGTAGTTATCAAAATGTGTATGTCAGATGTTCACAACATCCACAGACGACGTTCGAGGTTCAGCACACTGAGCGGTGCATTAAGGACATAAGCCTTCTATGAAGCAATGAGGACAATCCTCAGTTTACAGACCTAGTCCGCATAATTGCTACTATCAACTTTCAACTTCTCTAGGAACATATCTAAACAGTAGAACAGAAGCACGAGCTACGACATAATTTGCAAAGACCTTTTGACTATGTTCAGGATAATTAAGTTCATCTTATGAACTCCCACTCAGATAGACATCCCTCTAGTCATCTAAGTGATTACATGATCCGAGTCAACTAGGTTGTGTCTGATCATCACGTGAGACGGACTAGTCAACATCGGTGAACATCTTCATGTTGATCGTATCTACCATACGACTCATGCTCGACCTTTCGGTCTTCTGTGTTCCGAGGCCATGTCTGTACACATGCTAGGCTCACCAAGTCAACCTAAGTGTTTCGCGTGTGTAAATCTGTCTTACACCCGCTGTATGTGAACGTTAGAATCTAACACTCGATCATCACGTGGTGCTTCGAAACAACGAACTGTCGCAACGGTGCACGGTTAGGGGGAACGCTTTCTTGAAATTATTATGAGGGATCATCTTATTTACTACCGTCGTTCTAAGTAAACAAGATGCATAAACATGATAAACATCACATGCAATCAAATAGTGACATGATGTGGCCATCATCACTTTGCTCCTCTTGATCTCCATCTTCGGGGCTCCATGATCATCATCGTCACCGGCATGACACCATGATCTCCATCATCATGATCTCCATCATCGTGTCTTCATGAAGTTGTCTCGCCAACTATTACTTCTACTTCTACAGCTAACGGTTAGCAATAAAGTAAAGTAATTACATGACGTTTATGTTGACACGCGGGTCATAAATAAATTAAGACAACTCCTATGGCTCCTGCCGGTTGTCATACTCATAGACATGCAAGTCGTGATTCCTATTACAAGAACATGGTCAATCTCATACATCACATATCATTCATCACATTCTTCTTGGCCATATCACATCACATAGCACACCCTGCAAAAACAAGTTAGACGTCCTCTAATTGTTGTTTGCATGTTTTACGTGGCTGCTATGGGTTTCTAGCAAGAACGTTTCTTACCTACGCAAAACCACAACGTGATATGCCAATTGCTATTTACCCTTCATAAGGACCCTGTTCGTCGAATCCGATCCGACTAAAGTGGGAGAGACAGGCACCCGCTAGCCACCTTATGCAACTAGTGCATGTCAGTCGGTGGAACCAGTCTCACGTAAGAGTACGTGTAAGGTCGGTCCGGGCCGCTTCATCCCACGATGCCGCCGACTCAAGATTGGACTACTAACGGTAAGCATATTGAACAAAATCAACGGCCACAACTACTTTTTGTTCTACTCGTGCATAGAAACTACGCAATAGACCTAGCTCATGATGCCACTGTTGGGGAACGTAGCAGAAATTCAAAAATTTCCTACGTGTCACCAAGATCTATCTATGGAGTCATCTAGCAACGAGGGGAAGGAGAGTGCATCTACATACCCTTGTAGATCGCTAAGCGGAAGCGTTCAAGAGAACGGGGTTGATGGAGTCGTACTCGTCGTGATCCAAATCACCGATGATCCTAGTGCCGAACGGACGGCACCTCCGCGTTCAACACACGTACAGCCCGACGATGTCTCCCACGCCTTGATCCAACAAGGAGAGAGGGAGAGGTTGAGGAAGACTCCATTCAGCAGCAGCACAACGGCGTGGTGGTGGTGGAGGAGTGTGGCAATCCTGCAGGGCTTCGCCAAGCACCACGGGATATGAGGAGAAAGAGAGGGAGGGCTGCACCAACGAGAGAGATCTAATCGCGTGTAATGGGCAGCCCCTAGGCCTCACTATATATAGGGGAGAGGGAGGAGGGTGCGCCCCCTCTAGGGTTCCCACCCCTAGGTGGGCGGCAGCCCTAGATGGGAAAGGGGAGGCGGCCAAGAGGGGAGGGGGAGAGGGAGGCGCACCAGGATGGGCCCTAAGGCCCATACCCCCTTAGGGTTTGTCCCCTTTCCATCTCTTAGGCGCCTTGGGCCCTTGTGGGGGGGCGCACCAGCCCACCTGGGGCTGGTCCCCTCCCACACTTAGCCCACGCAAGCCTCCGGGGTTGGTGTCCCCACTTGGTGGACCCCCGGGACCCTCCCGGTGGTCCCGGTACATTACCGATAAACCCCGAAACCTTTCCGGTGACCAAAACAGGACTTCCCATATATAAATATTTACCTCCGGACCATTCCGGAACTCCTCGTGACGTCCGGGATCTCATCCGGGACTCCGAACAACATTCGGTAACCACATACAAACTTCCTTTATAACCCTAGCGTCATCGAACCTTAAGTGTGTAGACCCTACGGGTTCGGGAGACATGCAGACATGACCAAGACGTTCTCCGGTCAATAACCAACAGCGGGATCTGGATACCCATGTTGGCTCCCACATGTTCCACGATGATTTCATCGGATGAACCACGATGTCAAGGACTTAATCAATCCCGTATACAATTCCCTTTGTCTATCGGTATGATACTTGCCCGAGATTCGACCGTCGGTATCCCGATACCTTGTTCAATCTTGTTACCGGCAAGCCTCTTTACTCGTTCCGTAACACATCATCCCGTGATCAACTCCTTGATCACACTGTGCACATTATGATGATGTACTACCGAGTGGGCCCAGAGATACCTCTCCGTCACACGGAGTGACAAATCCCATTCTCGATTCGTGCCAACCCAACAGACACTTTCGGAGATACCCGTAGTGCACCTTTATAGTCACCCAGTTACGTTGTGACGTTTGGCACACCCAAAGCACTCCTACGGTATCCGGGAGTTGCAAAATCTCATGGTCTAAGGAAATGATACTTGACATTAGAAAAGCTTTAGCATACGAACTACACGATCTTTGTGCTAGGCTTAGGATTGGGTCTTGTCCATCACATCATTCTCCTAATGATGTGATCCCGTTATCAACGACATCCAATGTCCATGGTCAGGAAACCGTAACCATCTATTGATCAACGAGCTAGTCAACTAGAGGCTTACTAGGGACATGGTGTTGTCTATGTATCCACACATGTATCTGAGTTTCCTATCAATACAATTCTAGCATGGATAATAAACGATTATCATGAACAAGGAAATATAATAATAACTAATTTATTATTGCCTCTAGGGCATATTTCCAACAAAGACTCCATCCAGCAGCAACACGACGGCGTGGTGGTGGTGGAGGAGCGTGGTACTCCAGTAGGGCTTCGCCAAGCACCGCAAGAGACGAGGAGGGAGAGGGGTAGGGCTGCACCAAGGAGATTGAATCGTGTCTCTGGCAGCCCAAAACCTCAAGTACATATAGGGGGAGGGGAGGGGCTGCGCCCCCACCTAGGTTTCTACCCCTAGGGGTGGCGGCCAGCCCTAGATCCCATCTAGGGGGCGGACAAGGGGGTAGAGAGGAGGGCGCACCACTAGGTGGGCCTTAGGCGCATCTGAGCCTAGGGTTTGCCCCCTTCCACTCTCCCTTGCGCCTTGGGCCTTGGTGGGGGGGGGGGCGCACCAGCCCACCTGGGGCTGGTCCCCTCCCACACTTGGCCCATGCAGCCCTCCGGGGCTGGTGGCCCCACTTGGTGGACCACCGGGACCCTCCCGGTGATCCCGGTACATTACCGATAAAACCCAAAACTTTTCCGGCGACCAAAACAGGGCTTCCCATATATAAATCTTTACCTCCGGACCATTCCGGAACTCCTCGTGACGTCCGGGATCTCAGCCGGGACTCCAGACAACATTCGGTAACCACGTATATATATTCCCTATAACCCTAGCGTCATCGAACCTTAAGTGTGTAGACTCTACGGGTTCGGGAACCATGCAGACATGACCAAGATAACTATCCGGTCAATAACCAACAGCTGGATCTGGATACCCATGTTGGCTCCCACATGTTTCACGATGATCTCATCGGATGAACCACGATGTCAAGGACTTAATCAATCCCGTATACAATTCCCTTTGTCTGGCGGTACGATACTTGCCCGAGATTCGATCGTCGGTATCCCGATGCCTTGTTCAATCTCGTTACTGGCAAGTCTCTTTACTCGTTCCGTAACACATCATCCCGTGATCAACTCCTTGGTCACATTGTGCACATTATGATGATGTCCTACCGAGTGGGCCCAGAGATACCTCTCCGTTTACACGGAGTGACAAATCCCAGTCTCGATTCGTGACAACCCAACAGACACTTTCGTAGATACCTGTAGTGTACCTTTATAGCCACCCAGTTACGTTGTGACGTTTGGCACACCCAAAGTATTCCTACGGTATCCGGGAGTTGCACAATCTCATGGTCTAAGGAAATGATACTTGACATTAGAAAAGGTTTAGCATACGAACTACACGATCTTTGTGCTAGGCTTAGGATTGGGTCTTATCCATCACATCATTCTCCTAATGATGTGATCCCGTTATCAACGACATCCAATGTCCATGGTCAGGAAACCGTAACCATCTATTGATCAACGAGCTAGTCAACTAGAGGCTCACTAGGGACATGGTGTTGTCTATGTATCCACACATGTATCTGAGTTTCCTATCAATACAATTCATGCATGAATAATAAACGATTATCATGAACAAGGAAATATAATAATAATCAATTTATTATTGCCTCTAGGGCATATTTCCAACAAAAAACACTCAGCCTCGACCAAGCGGAATAAAAAGCTTCTTCGCATGAAAGCCCCCTTGTGGCCGGCCGGTGACTTATGTGAAGCCCTCTTGTCGACGGTGGCGACCTGGCATGGCGTTGTTGGAGCTGAGCGTGAGGACAGGGTCCATGTGGAGGTATACGCGGGCATGGTGCTCGCCTGCGCTGCCGTCAGAGGTATACCCGCTGGCGCATCCCGCCCTGGGTCTGCGACACGACCAGCTCCGCCTCGGGCCGCCGCCGCCGCCACATCCCACGACCAGCTGCTCGGGCTGGAGAAGGAACGACAGTATGGGGTACGGCTTCTCATCGGGGGTGTTCGGGGGTGAGGACGGGCTATGGCCGTTCTTGGGGGTGTTGGTGATCCATACCAAGGGTACGTGGAGGACTTCGCCTTCAAGGACGGGGCGCCCATCACCATCCTGCGCGCCATGGCCTCCTATGCCAGAGCGCGAAGGTTCCTTGCTAGTGTTTGAGAAAATTTCGACAAAAAATCTATTGGAGTTTGGCTATTTGGCTCCCGAGCTCATCTGCTCCCACGCTGAATTCAAAAACATACAAGAAAAATTCAAAAAATCTATTTTAGTACATTTTTTCTACTTTCTCTCAACTGGGTGCAGATGAACCCGCGCTTAGAAATGAATATTCGAGTTAATTGTAAGTTTTAGTCCGCTGAGTTTAAGGGATCAACTGAAAACGACCAAAGCTTGTTAAAGTAAAAATACTTTACTAAAGTTTACTCGGCCGTTTACATCTCTATATTTCGGCTAGAGATGCTGTTGGCTCCACCTCTTATCTGGGCGACGTAGGGTTGTTGGAAAGGAACGGACGAAGAGACGTTCCTTACTTTTCCCTACAAAATCCACAACCAATTTCCAACTCCAATACCAATTAAAATTTGCGAGATGTGGTCGTTGTATACACAGAGACGGATTGGAAGAGATCTGTCGTATACTCATAAATACATCCTGTGCGGCACATCGCAATATATTATACAGATAGAATAGACAGACGGCGATTAACGGTCTTGTGCTGCACCTGCACGTCGAATCGTATCGAAACAAATCGAACACTCTTCTCGGCACCTTCTTCTTCACTTCCAGTTGGTGCTATGTCGTGGTCTTCCCCGGAAAGCATGCTCTTCATCGGAGCATCGGCCGTTGCCAGTACTGCTCTAGCCTGGGCAACTTGGACGTTGCTCGACGAGTTCATGTACCACAGACGCCCTTCGGACACCAACTACGACCAACTCATCGGCATCAAGCCCCTGGATGCCACCGGCAGCCTCAGGACCTTGGACGCCGCCACGACTGATCCTGTCATCGGCCGCGACGACGAGATCGACCGCCTCGTCTGCATCCTCTGCCGGCGCACCAAGAACTGCGCCGCGCTCGTCGGCCCCGCAGGGGTCGGCAAGACAGCCATCGTCGAGGGCCTCGCACAGCGCATCGCCGCCGGGAACGTCCCCGACACGCTTGCCGGCGCGCGCATCGTGGAGGTTGACATGGGGGCCATGATGGCCGGGACGCACTGGCGCGGCATGTTTGAGCAGCGCATCAAGGACGTCATCAAGGAGGCAGAGGAGGCGGAAGGCAAGGTCATCTTGTTCATCGACGAGATGCACATGGTCGTTGGCGCCGGCGGCGACAAAGGAGGCCCCATAGACGCCGCCAACATCCTCAAACCTGCGTTGGCCCGCGGCCGCATCCGTTGCGTGGGCGCCACGACCTCCGAAGAATATGAAAAGTATGTTCAGACAGATGCCGCGCTCGAGCGGCGGTTCCAGAAGGTTGTCGTCGAGGAGCCGAGTGTGCATGCGACCGTTGCCATCCTGCAGGGGCTGAAGCACAGGTACCAAGAGCACCATGGCTTGAAAATCCAGGACGATGCTATTGTAGCCGCTGCACATCTCGCTGCCCGCTACATTACAGGTACGTATACATACGTCAAGAAATCAGTTTACGCTTATAGTCACTTAATTATGGAAAACTATACGATTGTTTATTTATGTTGAAGATAATTAATTGATGTATTTGATCATTGCCAGGCCGCAAATTCCCTGATAAAGCAATTGACCTTATGGATGAGGCATGCGCCACAACAAAGATGCACGTGGACAAACAAACGACCGCGGAAATTGTTGTTAGCCCTGGACATGTAGCACGGGTAAGTCCCAAATAAACATATATATGAATACTTAATTTGCATATGTTTTACTTTTTATGAAGATTCACGTATGTTAATAATGTGATGTGTTTGTTACATCAAAATTTTATTCGAAGGTTGTGAGCCGATGGACTAAAATTCCTCTCGCTACACTTGACCAAGAGGATAACGACAAGTTGTTCCACCTAGCGAAAAAATTGCATGAGCGTGTTATTGGCCAGGATGAAGCTGTTAATTTGGTTGCGCAGGCAGTCCTACGTTCTAGGGTCGGTTTTGGTCAAATCGGACAACCGATAAGTGCATTCCTCTTTTTGGGCCCGGTTGGCGTCGGAAAGACAGAACTTGCTAAAGCCCTCGCAGAGAAGATATTTGACAATGAAAAGGCGTTGATTCATTTTGATATGTCAGAATATACTGACAGTGGATCTGTGTCACGTCTCACCGGAGGATCTCGAAGGTTTGATTCTTAAACTTGATATATATACTTCTTGTTTCTAGGCACACACATATCTCAAAAACATTATTTGGTTTTCTAAAGCTATGAAGAATATGGACAACTCACCGAGAAAGTCAAGAGGCTCCCATATAGTGTTATCCTTTTCGACCATGTGGATAAAGCAAATGCCTCGGTATTCAAGGTTTTTCACCAGCTGCTCGACGATGGTATGTTGACTGATGGCAAAGGGCAAGTTGTAGATTTCAAGAACACTATCATCATTATGACCTCAAATATCGGAGCAGAGCACCTACCATCGAGAATTACGGGCAAAAATGCAATCAAATCTGAAAGAGATATCCTCATGAATCAGGTTTGCGAATCCCAACTATCCTTGTAACGTCCTCGATTGGCAAGCCAATGATCATCTTATGTACACTTGTTCATGCAGGTTAAGAAGCGCTTCAAGCCTGAACTTATCAATAGACTAAGTAAGGTTGTGATATTCGAGCCACTTTCGCACGATGAATTAAGGAAGATTGTGAAAATCCAGATGAATAATGTCATTTCGACAGTAGCTAACAAGGGTGTCTCTGTACTTGCAACTGATGCGGCCCTAGACGTCATTCTGTCAGAATCACATGACCCGGTGAGTATATATAACTATATATAGCTTTTTTCAATAACCATCACACGATGAAGATCCATGGTCCAGTTTTTAACCCTTCAAGCTCATAGGTCGACGGCGCAAGGCCCATTAGAAGGTGGATGCATAATCACGTGATCACGATTCTCTCGGACATGCTGGTCGATGGAGAAGCCTGTGCAGGCTCGACAATCTCCATTGATGCTGCCGTGGACGATAAGAGTGGGCTAACGTTCCAAGTGTTGAAGAAGCAGCAGGAGTTGGCGGATCAATGAGATGATTTTGGCCGTTGTCACTCCCATGATAGATAAAGAAAGATGCATGCTTACATAATGCATAGGCATGTAATGTACACAGAAGTTATCATATATTGTAGTAAAGGGTTAATGAATGTAATGACAAGTGCGTACGGGTGTTTGTTGTTTCTTTGTTTGATTGTTTTTCTTTTTCTTTTTAACTTCCAATCGGTATCAACGAGTTACTATTTCTTCCCAAAAAATATGGATTTTTCCAGAATTTGTCAGCAGAGTGCACACCGGGTGGAGCACTCCAAGTATAATTAAAACTAGTAACACAAGGAAAATTTCAGTTTCAACACTAAGATGTGAGGATTATTACAAATAAGAATCCAGACACACAACTTTGCCACACTAAATTCTTTTCGGCAAAATAATGACTTGTCGAGCACAAACCATGGTACTCAGAGAAGATCAGACCGGGAACAAACATAAATAGTGATTCCTCTTCTTCACACCCTTGTCCTCATTGTGGAAGTTACCGGTGGAACTGACACTACCCGGAGATGAGAACATCGACCTGAAGGATCCAATAGGGCCCCACGTTTTCCCTTCCCATCGGTGGTGACTCTTAACATATGGTCTAGTTTCAGCGGGAAAACTGACATTAGTGGTGTATCATTACTACCGAAATCACTAGTTAAGGGGTATCCTTTACAGGATAGCTCGAGCTCCAGTGGGCTCCATGTTCGCCACCTAGCCAAGAAACCGACCAACCTAAAAATCTCGGAGCGGTGATCACCCCCCCCCCCCCCCCCCCCCCGCGGCACTGCAACCTCTGCCTCGTTGCCCGCCTTCCTCTTATCCGCTCGTCACCCGCGGCGTCCGACGGCTAGAAGTTCCCGCTCACTTCTTGGTCATAGCAGTGGCCTTGCATGAGTTCGGTTGTTCGAGATTGAGGTGAGCAAGGATTTAGAGAAAGACAAGGATTGGATGCAAATTGGAAAATTTTGGAGCAGTAGGCAGCGTGAGTGCCTAAGTTAACGGCGCAGAGTCGAGTTAGAGTGTGTGCATTACTTTGGGCCATATGGAACTATTGAAATGATGTGGTTTTTAACATAAAGAATATTAACAATCTTGTGCAGTTTATCTTCAGAGCTACTTGCTGGATCCGCACATGGTTGTTACTCAGTTGTGCGGAAGCCAAGGAGCATATGGCTTATGCGTGCAACTGATGCGTGACAATAGCGCGGGGTACATACAACCGGTTTGGATGGCCGTCCAACAATAGGATTGGTGTATAGGCATCTAGTCCTATTTTTAGCCTGATGTGGCTTTTGGGTTCTCCTCTTTTATACTCTTTTTGATGCGTTTTTGTATCGCAATACATACTTGTCGGATCTTTGTTAATAAAATGGTTGCATGCTTCGATTCGATGCAGAGGCCGAGGGCAATCCTCCTTTTGAAAAAAAAAACTGTGAGAGCACACACTGAGCATGCAAGAAGCAGGAAGGAGACCAGAGCCTGGTGGCGCATGGACTTATACACGTACGCTACGCGACCCACGGATGGGATGGATGGCACAACGGTGCTAACTGTAGC
Organism: Triticum aestivum; assembly: GCF_018294505.1. Taxonomy (NCBI): domain Eukaryota; kingdom Viridiplantae; phylum Streptophyta; class Magnoliopsida; order Poales; family Poaceae; genus Triticum; species Triticum aestivum. The sequence goes on from NC_057812.1 coordinate 23,591,169, forward strand.
GCATACAGCTAGTGGCAGCGGCGGCAGATCGGTATGAGGATAACGACGGCGAGCCATGAATGATTTGACGATGGAGTACCAACACAATCTCTGGCACCGCACTACTTCCACCATTGGGATAACGTAGTGCTCGATCAAGACGCCGAACTCATCATGGGGGACACAAAGTCCGATGTCGACGACGCGACGTCTGGACAAGTAGACAACATCTCATCGGACAACGACAAGGCATAGGGCATCATGTCAACGGCTTTGATAAATTATACATAATAGCAGTAGTCTTTGTTTAGAGTGTTTTTTTATAGAGCCATGTTTAAGTCTACTAGCTCTGTTTAGTTATTGAACGTGTTCGATTGATTAAGTGTGAGCTCTAACTCATTGACTCTTTTGTTTCCCAAATTAGCAACTATTGTTAAATTGTGCAATAACGTGTTTGATTAATTAAACTTGTTCTAAATTTGTGACATTTAACTTTTCAAAATATCTATATTTTTTAGAACGAAGGCTCGGGAATGAGCCCGGCTTTGAATTAACAAAGCCATCAACCGGCCAGGAATTACAGCCAACAAGAGCAGCCCAACGCCACTTACAAAGAAAATAAAACAAGAGCGGCCCAAAGATACATGGGTGCTGAAGATACAGCTTACAACACAATCCCAAACTACAAGCACCTAAACAAGATAGAGATGAAGAACCGCTTGGAGAAGGGACCTCCCTTGAAGCTCGAAACACCGGCGCCTTAGGAAACATCAGCTACAATGGCATTGCCAACTGCCTTGGCCACAAACACGCCAAAAACTCCTGCACTGGACCAGAAAGATACCACACCTTCCTTCTCCCTCACCGAAGAGGGTCCCTACCCCCTCGTCCTTGCTCGAAGGACGCCGCACCGTCGAGCGAGGGATGAGTTCACCCTAGAACAAGGAAAGGCACGATCTTGGGGTAGCAGACACAGAACATTTGCTCGCATCCGTGTCGTAGCAACGGGCATACCTCACTGGGCATTTAAGCACAGACCGCATGTGTCCAAACAAGAAGAGAGTAAGCTGTAGGAAACGGCACATCGGAGCTGAAGAAGCATCGAGCTTGCGGCGAAACAACTGGGAAACAGAACATGCACAGGATGCGAGGGATATGGCCCTGGTGCTCATTGAGCTGCCGAGTCTTTGTTGCCGGGAAGGGGAACCCTTTCCTCTTCCACCCAGGCTCAAGGGAGCCGAGCACCGGCGAACAAGGGACGGCCAGCAAGCACCAAACAGAAAATGGCAAGCCCGACATCTCTGGAAACCACGTTGTCACACTGACCCCCGCTGCAACTGCAAACCTCGGATCTAGCACCGCACACCTACACCCTTCTAACCAGACGACGCCCCCAGGGAGGTTACGACGCCGAGCGCCGCCGCCGCCGAATCCGCAAGGGATTACAGGATTTAACCTTGGAATGGAGGGGAAGGGGTGGGAAGAGGGGATCTCGACGGTGCCTTCAAGAAGGGGAGCCGCGCCCGAGGGCCTGGCCACCGCCGTGGTCGGAGCCACCAACCAGGGATTTCTCCCGGTCCCGACGGACACCACCGCAACTAGCTACCACCAGAACGGCAGAGAACACCAGCGCTAGCACAGGTTGTGAGCGGGCTAGAGGAAAGAGGAGAAACAACCTTCAGATCTGAGGTCAGAGGGCCGCCGGAGCAGCCCACCGACCACGCACCGCGTCCCCCGTCGTTCGCCGCCCGCGCGGCCGAGGACGAAGACCCACACCCGCGGCCGCGCCTGCCGCCCAGGCGCCGCTGCCTTGCCAGATCCAGGGCCGCCGCCCCGGCTACCTAGGCCCTCCACGCTGGTGAAGCCGCCAGATCCCCGCCGCCACCTTCATCGGTGTCGCGCGCGCGTGCCGGAGGGCACCTCGGGCGACGGCGGAGGGTAGGGAAGGGGGAGGGAGGGGTGGCGGCGGCGGTGGTTAGGGCAACCCCCGAGTCGCCTCAGAGGAGACGACGCGGGGGGGGGGGGGGGGAGGGGGGGAATCAATTTTTAAAATATCTATATTCACTATATTATGAAACGAAGGGAGTAATATTTAGGATCTTGTGATATTTAGGTCTTACATATTCTAGTGTCAAAGGTTTAGACCCACTTTACGTATGGAGAAATGAGATGGTCATAAATAGATTATTAGGATAAAAAATATTATTAGGATAAAAAAACTAGTGACTCTTTGTCTGCGCAATGAAGGATACATAAGCCAACTATAGGATGCTACTAAGTACTAACTATCTTACCTTATTTTTACATATGCACCCTATATAAATTAAAAAAACATATTTATGTATATCTTTGTTTTCAGTCATTTCCAAAGCAAGAGACAATATTTATGCTCAAGAGACAAGAAAGGTATTCATAGAGCACCATGGTATAATATTGAAGTCTTCCTCAAGATGGGCCAGAAAGATACTGGTCATAGTTTTTCAATTTATAAGTATCAACTAGCAGTAAGCTTCACAATAGATGACAACCTTGAACGAACCATCAAGTCTCATGTTTATAGCTAACCGCAGCAATTCATCATACACGGAGAGAAGTCGATTCCACAAAACAACAAACTGAACTAGTTCCCTAGTTCCAAACTGTGATGAACTGCAAGCACCCCACGGTATTTTCCACAACAGGATTTCTAGTTCGCTATTTCCAATCATGGATAAAACCCTACAGGAAATAATGATAGGGTAATGTTGTAAAAGGGCTCTTAGTTTTTGGCTTGTCATACTGCGGATCCACATCTAAGGAAAAAAGCTGCATGACGAGGGTAGAGCTATCCAGCTAGACAACAAGACATAACGTAAATAGCCAGGGGAAGATTCGGCATCAACTGAATAATTTTTTTTTAGAAATGGAGGAGGACCCCCGGCTTTTGCATCTGGACAATGCATGTAGCCACTTTATTAATTATATTCACATAAGACCTTACAAAGTTATACAATAGTAAGACTAAAGCCACCATCTAGGCAACATCTGTCGCTACTCCTATCCAGTTGATGTAGGGATGCTGATAGTCTGGGCCTAATACCAAACAAACCTTGCTGCCAAACCTAACATCTAAGACCTGAGGTCCCAATCAGGACGCCTGCCGGGTATGGGCACCCATCAGTCCGGCACACTCCTCAATCAGGACGCCTGCCGGGTATGAGGCCGCCACAACCACCTGCCACCAATCCATCTTCAGAGTTGTACTGTTGCATCTACCATGCCAGATCTCTCTGCCATCGACGCCACCACGATGACAGATAGCGTCGTCCTCCTGCGTGAGTCCATCCTCGCACATCGGACGCCGAATATGCACTGTGCCACGCCGTCGAGATCCGTCGCCATCAATGTGTCGGATGAAGCACCGCTCCACCAAAGATGCGGTCCACTGGTCCCTCGAGCCCATGCAAACCTCCAAGAATGACGCCTCCAAGGGGGAAACCACATAAGAACGCTGTCGTCTTCCGATCTACTGATCTAGGGTTTCCCCTGGAGGTAGCAGATAGTGACCTTAAACTTCTCCTCGACGATGCCTTCAAGAAAGGAATGTCGCAAAAAAGCGTCATCACCACCGGCTTTGCCAGTAAACCGAAAGCAAGTTTTCACCCGATCTATTCGAAGGACCTCCATCAAGCATCTCGTGCACGATCGCCGCCATCTCTGCTGGGGACTGGACAATCGTCCAGCTGCCGCCACAGCCTGACCGGCCATGGCACCACCAGGGTGCCTAAGCCGGCACCGTCAGGCCCACCATGCCCGCCTGTAGACGCCCTCCAGATCTGCCGACCCGCAGAAGCCCATCCGAGCACGGCGAGGCCCGCGATCTGGGCCGCTGCCATAGGTGCTCCTCAGCCGCGGGGAGAACGCTCTTGTGCTATCGTTGTCGTCACACTCGTCGCTGGGCACCCGCTGCTCCTTGCCGCCGGCACATCGCTGAGCCATGAGCCGCCGTCGTCGATCGACAAGAGATCACCACCACCGCGTAAGGGGGAGGGCCCCGCTGCCGCCGTCACTGGTCAGGCTACATTGGCGTGGCATCGGGCCGCGGCGGGAGGGGGAGACTAGAGTGAAGACGTAGGGCCGGCGGCGGTGGATCGCCCCCCGTGTCGCCAGGGGCTGGGTACGCGGTGGTAGGAGGCGACACGGGGGCACAGGTTCCCAGATCAATGGGTGTGGGACTCCCGGCAGTGGGCGGGCTCCCGCCGGCGGCGGGATCGGTCGACGGCGGGGTTGGACGATGGCATCGGCCACGCGGTGCCAGATATCGTTGCTCATGGCGGATCTCGCCACTCCGGCCTTAGTGGAGGAACCTGGACCAGGGGCGGCGGCCCCTTTAGGCATGGCGACGTTCGCGGGGGGGGGGGGGGGGGATTGATGGCATCTTGACCGCGTGGGTGGTGAGTCGCCGGTGGATCTCCTCCGTGCTGCAGGCTCTCTCCCGCTGCACTTGGTGGCTTACCATCGCGGTCATCGGCCTTGGTGCGTTCGCGGGGGCTGGTAGAGGTGACATCGGACCGGAGGAAACTCTGGATGACTCGTTCATCCCGATGGTGGCGATGACCAGGGTCGCCGTTCTCCTCCTTGCAGGCGCCGTCGAGGTCCCTGCCCTCCACCCCGACCCCATGCCCGGGTGAAAACTCTAAATCTCCTTAGATTGGGTGCCGGCGGCACAGCGTGTGTTGTACCCTTTTTGGAGGCGCTGCCTGGGGCGTTTTGGTGCTTGGTTTGACGAACTGCAGGCGGAGGGGATGAGACCAGTGACTCGGCATCAACTGGACATGAAAGATGGAAGCTTGTCGGCCTTCAAAGTAACACTGACTATGAGGTGCCGTGTTCATTGCAAGAAGAAATTGCTATCATCTCAAGTAAAAGGCTTGTTAGCAGCTCCCAATCTGCCAATGTGGGGGGCAGGATTAACAGTAGAAAACAAAGAAGACTGGCCCTAGCTCCTGGTCTTGCGTGTATGAACACTTAGCAAGAACACTAACTCCAAACTAGATTATGCACTAGTTACATAATGATTACATTTGAAACTAAGGTAATTCCAGACTCGCAGTCTAGCTAATGGGATACAGTCGTAAAAAGAAGTAAAACTTAATGCCTGAAATTAATGGATAGTTCATATTTCCTTTTAAGTTTTTCGTGTATAAATAGTTTCTAGTTTTATGACTATTACCATTTTAGAATCAGTGTGAAATAAGCCAAGTTTCTTAGCTAGTTAAATCCTAGATACTGACATTTCAATAATACACACACACACACACACACACACGCACGCACGCACACACACACACACACACACACACACACACACACACACACAATGTTTTCCTGGTTCCCAACTTAACATAAACTGTCACAACATTCCACATTGTTTTTCAGAGAGTAGAGGGCACAATGAAAACATAGGGTATAATGCTGAACACAGGCTCTCGGTTTTGTCTTGTCATACTAGGAATCCATTGTTTGATATTTATGTGGCTTTCAACATTTATTCAACATGATTATTATTTATTTATATCAACTTGGAATTATTCATATTATTAATGTTTGTGACAGGGAATAACTGATGCAGAATTTCACTCGAGGTGCCGAGGACGACTGTGATGGAATACAATAGAGGAATTAATAGGGATCGACTCTACTAGAATTTATACGTGCGTATGTATTTTTCCCGAGACATCACGGGGTGGAAGAGCTGGGTTTGTTTTGTAGGTTCGGCTCTGCAGGTTGTTGACTCACATGATTAAGATTGAAAGTTGATCTCATATATACAATTTACTCATGGCATATGACTCACACATGTGTGCTAGGGACTAGTATACTTAGACTCGTAAAACTAGCATGTTTGATCGTGGTTTTTTTTTGGAATGGTTTGATCGTGGTTGGTAACATTGCCAAGGAGTCGTACGGATCTTTTCAGAAACAGGTGGAATAATAAAACGCGTGAAAGTGAAATCTATAAATAGGTCCCTACCCTCTAGCCTCAAGATGCATTGTGAGCGACACCATGGATAAGTCAGAGGAATTAGAGGGTAGACCGCATAGTCCACAATTTCTAACATTGGCATCCGAGCCGATTAAGGGTTAACGATGTAGTCGTCGACTCAATTCGATCCGTAATGGATTCCGCTGCGTACACTGCCGATTCGATCGGGGTCAACTTCATGCTCGGGCAATCTAAACCAAGGTCAGGATGGGAATCAAAGTAGATCGATTTGTTGTACGTTGCTACAGATCGGTCCATCATCTCCGCCGCTCAAACTGGATCCGGAACTCCAGATTGATTTGCTCACCAAGCGCCGCCGCACTACCGCCTCGCACCGCCACACGCCGGGTCTTCCCCGCTCGCAATCCGCCATCAGCCACCGCGCCAAGTCCGCCAACTCCGCCCGGCGTTCGAGGCCCTCCGCCAGTAGCTCGCCTGCAGCCCGCCGCGAGTAGCTAGCAGTCCGCGCTGGTGCCGACCGTCATCGTCGTTCGCTGCATAAGCAGACCTCGTTGCCATCGCTCTGTTTACTCTGCTGTTCTCAGAGCCTCCCACCTCGACGGGTCATCAGGTACACGAGCTAGTCGCCAACGGCTGCTCAGAATTTGTCAGGCTTATCACCTGCTACTGCTCAACACCATCGAAAATAAATCTCTACTGAACTTTGTGGATAGATGACCTCCAATGGCGTTTTAACAGAGTTGCTCGGGAACTATAAGTTAGATGGCACAAACTACACTGTTTGGAAAAGGAATATGGTGTTTCTACTCATGGTTGAGAATATTTATACTACGTGATTTACTCTCGAGCCTGCAGATCCTGATAATGATGCTACTGTTGAGGAATTAATCCATTGCCTACCACTCAGATTGAGGAAGGAGAGTGCAGCCACTGCGGAACAAGCAGGAAGCTTGTTTATTGCTGTTATTTGTACAGTACTAGCGAATTGACGAATTGAGTCAGCTAGGATATTTTATGGTTTGGAAAAGATAAATCATGTTCTTTGATTTTACGGAGAAAACAAACAGGAAAGACCAAGAAAACCTGGGAAGGCTATTGCTTTTCTCTTCATCAAGTCTGCAAATCAGCTTACAAGGATGGCAGCAAGGAATTAACTCGTACCCGTACGCATTTACATGAAGTCTATGTCCACATTATTTGTCCAAGGATCAAATTATAACGAGGAAGGCTGGAATTACTTGGCTATCTTGATACTTGTGCGCACCCTGATCTGGGATGGATATCACAAGGAATTAATCTTCACAATTTCAACATATGTCTTCACCGATATACAATTGTTAACACTTTTCTTCCTTTCATTGAGTTATTTACAATCCATAAATTTTAATGTCATAGTTTGGAAGATGGAACATTATGGTTGTATTTTCTATGGAGAATAATATTCATCACATTACTTGCTGAAACAAACTGGACAAGGAATGTCGTTATTGAGGAAAAGGAAATATATTATATAGATATAAAATGGCTCGCATATATATATTTTGGGGCTGTTGAAATCATAGCGAATAGATTGCATGGAAAATTAGTGCAATCTGGAATACTTTTATTTAATGTTCTCAGGAAATACATATTGCTGGTTATATATTGGTTATTTCTAACTCTACGGCAAAATTGATCAAAATAATTGATTTATCAGTTTAACTTCATTTGATATTTGCAATAGGGATACTATTTGAACTATGGAGGAATATAGAAAACTTTTAAAGGGAAGGATCCAGACATTGCACCTTGGAAAGGAAAATTTAATATTTATCATTGGAATTGGCAAAGAGGAAGTGGAGGAAAACTTTGATAGTTATACTAACCTTGCATGAGAAGTAATTCAAAGAAGTGTCTATATGAGCATCACTTATTTATGGAGGAAGATAGGATCCCTCTGTGAGAAAGGAAATTTGATCCCACTTAACTGTATGTCCATTGTTAATGTTTATCGACTAGTACTTTTCTAAATAGTTGGACCGTGTTCTTTGCTTTCATGTCATATACTGTGGAATAAATGGCTTCAATTTTAATATTCAAACAATTCAAAAGGAAGGTAGATTATTTGTACTTAGCACTTCGCTATATTTGAATACTTGGGAATTGGAAATTATGCCATTAAACTCCCTTGTGGAGGAACGCCATTACTTTTTATATGACACTCTATTAAACTTCAATGAGAAGGAATTTAATTTCTTATTCTATCTTGGAATCTATTGACTATGAAATGCTATTTGGAAAAGGAAGAGTGGAACTATTGCTCAACTAAAAAAAAGAAACATTGTATTATGGAATTCCACACAATGGTCTCTTTTCTCTTGATGGTCCATTGGAATTTGGTAACCCAATTTGTTTATTTGGTGAAGATAACTCCATAAAGAGGCAAAATGGGAACACATGCTTGGAATTTATTATTTTTGTCATGGACGACTTGGTCACATATCATGGAACTGAATCGAGTGGCTTACTATTTCGAGAATTCGAAAATTTAGTGGGAGGAATTTGGGTTCTGAAGCACATATATAATGGATATTTAACTTGCACACCTTTTCTTAAGGTGGAAGGAGATAAAAAGCTTCACATCATTCTTTTGTATAAACTTATGGTATTTCTTTTGATACTCCCACTAGAGGTCATTTTTTCACTCATAAATGATTGTACTTGATATGGTTATGTTTATTTTTCAAAATACAAGTGTTTTATTGTGCTTGACACATTGTTTACTGAAGTGGAAAATTAGTTGATTAAAGGTTTTCATAGTTTTAACAATTGATTGGTTGGGGAAGTACACATCAGGAATATATCAATTGAATCTACAAAGATCATGGAACTTCATTCACCATCGTAAGATACCAAATACTCCACACCTGAATGGAGGAATTGAATTGTTTTTTTATATATATACTCCCTTGTTGCTTGGAAGAAGCATTCCATACTACCGTTCTTTATATCATTCTTCATCTAGCACAGTCACTCCTTATGGTTTGTAGACTGGAAGGAAGTATTTTATTTTGGCAGGAAAATCTCAATTACTACAAAGCACACACCAGGAATTTGTTATTTGTTATTCTAGTGGATCAAGTGTATGTTTTTTATCTGGAAATGGTAAACTGGTGGAAAGTGGGAGCACAATGTTTGTATGGATAATGGTGGAATTAGTGGCAATCATACTAGAATATAAACTTGACCCCGAAGGAAACTACAAGCGAAACTCCTGACACTAACATGCTTAAGATAAGTGGGAGGAAATAACTTGGAATTTATGTCTGCATAATTATCGCGTGTTTTGGGGGGAAGTGACTCTCAATTCTTAGAGGAATAAATGAAGTCCCTTAAGAAAGCTTTACGTTTACGCAAGCTATGGGTGGAAGAAATGCGGGAATGAATAAACTCAATGCGGAAGAATAAAGTTTGAGAACTTATGGTCGTACCAAACAACCGCAAGCCCATTTTATGTGAGTGTTTTTTTAAGAAAATTTGGCTCACTGGAATATTAATTAAAATGTCACTCTTGTTATTCAATTCTTTACACAAAGGAAAATATACTTTTTGGAAGTTCTTTCTCTGGAATTTAAGGAAAGAGGGAATAAATACATGGTTCGCTAATTCAATATATTAATGTATGGTCTTATAACAAGCTTCACATCAATGGAATAGCAGGTCATATGGTTTTCTAAATGTAGCAAGGTGGTCATCTACAAATGTAAGTGTAATGTATTTTGCATTATTATTGTATGTTAACATTGTTGTTATTGTTTGCAATGATAAAGTCACATTGATGGAAGTGAAAGCTTGGTTATCTTATAACTTTCATATGAAAGGCATGTTTGAATCTTCTAATTATTCTAGGAGTGGAAATACATAGGAATGTTGTGATACATGTTTTCTATGGAAAATTGCAAACCTATTAAGATACCTTATAAGGGGAATCATACTCAGTGAGGAATTACATTTGAACTCCCGAGGAAAAAGGGGATACTAAATGGTATTGGAATTTGTATTAATTTTTTGTTATACTATCAACCTTAGCTACCGGAATTTATTGGTGCATTCAAGCAATGTAAGGAAATATGTGTGGCTAAGGGAATCTCACACATTATATGAGATCGTGGAATGTGCATCACAACCTGTCAACTATTTTGGAGTTTTTGGTTAAAAGTAAACACATTGAGGAAGTTACCATTGTATACACGAGGTGTGGAATGATTAAACTCAGGTACGTATATTTTATTTATTGTATAATAATACTATATGGTGCAGGTTCACTGACTACAGTCAGGAATTCCTTTCAAAACATGTTTACACATGGAACTTCATTTATTGATTAATATGTTTCAGCCAAGTGGGAGATGTTGGATATTTATGTGGCTTTCAACATTTATTCAACATGATTATTATTTATTTATATCAATTTGGAATTATTCATATTATTAATGTTTGTGACGGGGAATAACTGATGCAGAATTTCACTCGAGGAAGTAATACTCGAGGTGCCGAGGACGACTGTGATGGAATACAATAGAGAAATTAATACGGATCGACTCTACTGAAATTTATATGTGCGTACGTATTTTTCCCGAGACATCACAGGGTGGAAGAGCTGGGTTTGTTTTGCAGGATCGGCTCTGCAGGCTGTTGACCCACATGATTAAGATTAGAAGTTGATCTCATATATACAATCTAATCATGGCACATGACTCACACATGTGTGCTTAGGACTAGTATACTTAGACTCGTAAAACTGACATGTTTGATCGTGGTTGGTAACATTGCCAAGGAGTCGTACGGATCTTCCGGAAATAGGTAGAATAATAAAACGCCTGGAAGTGGAGTCTATAAATAGGTCCCTACCCTCTAGCCTCAAGATGCATTGTGAGCGGCACCACAAATAAGGCAGAGGAATTGGAGGGTAGACCGTATAGTCCACAATTTCTAACATCCATGTGTAAGAAAAAAGAAACATAATAGCGCATCACTGTCCACCTAGACAACAAGAAACATCACAAATACAGTAGCTATTAGGAGAAGATTTGAGGGTGTGATCCTTTTAATAACACCTACCAATTGTGACGTGCAACGCTCACAGCAAGAAGAAATCGTCATCCTCTGGTGTACAAAATTGTATATACATTAGTAGAAAACAGGGCTTTGGTCCAGGCCGGGTCAGCCCATTAGCCTCGGTTCAGTCCAGAACCGGGACCAATGAGGGCATTGGTCCCGGTTCGTGAGCCCAGGGGGCGGCCGGGCCACGTGGGCCATTGGTCCCGGTTCATCTGGACCTTTTGGTCCTGGTTGGTGGGACGAACCGGGACCAATGGGCCTCGCTCCTGGCCCACCACCATTGGTCCCGGTTGGTGGCTTGAACCGGGACCAAAGGCTCCCCTTTAGTCCCGGTTCATGCCACCAATCGGGACCAATGAAGTGCCTATATATACCCCCTCGCGTAAGAGCAGAGCACACTGCTCTGTTTTTTTTCTGGCCGAGGGGGAGAGGGCTTGGTGGTGCTCTAGCTCACCTCCTATGCACACAAGGTGTTCGATGGAATGCCTGAGCCACACTACTTAAGCTTTCTCCTCTCCAAGCTCGACCTCCAAGATCCATTTCCACAATATTTGTCTAGGTTTAGCAGTCCGTCACGCCCTGTCCCCGTCTTCACCGCCGCCGATCACCCGCGCCGAGCTCATCGCCGGCACCACCGTGGTGAGCCTCTTGTTCTTATCTTCTTTCTGAAAGGAAAAATATTCTTACTTGTATGTTTACATAGATACTTGTATTATTTTCTTACTTTTATTATTGCATCTTATATAGTGCGATGGTTTTGGTATCCGTCCCCGTCGGCCCTCGTCCTGTCTATGATTCGGATGTGGTATATATATTATCTTTATAACTATTGGTTCATTTATTGTTTATGAAAATTATGCCGACCAATGTGACATAGATTTTATTTATGTAGGATGTATGTGAATCGGAAATGCCAACCGACCCTATTGTCGAGAGGTTAAATTTAGTTGAAGAAGAAAACAATTTGTTGAAGGAAAAGATAAAAAAATTGAGGAGGAGAAGATGATATTGGAGTTGCATGTTGCGGATGTCGTCGATGATCACAAGATCAAGATGGATGCAATGCTCTTGAAGATTAGAAAGATTAGAAAATATGCCATTCATACCGAGGCTTGGTATCATTATGCCGTTGGATCAATTGTTACCTTGGTTGCGATTATGATCGCATTTGTTTTCGCATTGAAATGTTTTACATAGTTTCAATGTATGATTTAATTAATTAGATGCTCTGGAGAGCTATATGTTTTTAGATGAGAACTATGTATGCACTTTGGTTTTAATGTGATGATGAACTTCTATTAATTTGGACACTTAATTATATATAATGCACGCAGATGAACCGGCAATGGATGTAAGGTGACAGACACACCTGCGAGTACATTAAGGGCGTGCATGAGTTTCTCGATGCGGCTGAGGCAAACAAGCAGAATGGTTTTATGTGTTGTCCATGCACTGAATGTGGGAATACGAGGTCTTACTCTAACCGGAAAATCCTTCACTCCCACCTGCTTTACAAGGGTTTCATGCCACACTATAATGTTTGGATGAGGCACGGAGAAATAGGGTTATGATGGAATACGGCGAAGAAGAAGAGTACGATGACAACTATGTGCCCCCTGAATACGGTGATGCTGCAACGGGGGGAGCTCGTGAAGATCAAGAGGAACCAGTCGATGTGCCCAATGATGCTGCAACGGGTGAAGTGTTGGGGAACGTAGTAATTTCAAAAATTTCCTACGCACACGCAAGATCATGGTGATGCATAGCAACGAGAGGGGAGAGTGTTGTCTATGTACCATCGTAGACCGGAAAGCGGAAGCGTTATATCAACGCGGTTGATGTAGTCGTACGTCTTCACGGCCCGACCGAGCAAGCACCGAAACTACGGCACCTCCGAGTTTTAGCACACGTTCAGCTCGATGACGATCCCCGGACTCCGATCCAGCAAAGTGTCGGGGAAGAGTTCCGTCAGCACGACGGCGTGGTGACGATGTTGATGTTCTACTGTCGCAGGGCTTCGCTTAAGCACCGCTACAATATTATCGAGGATTATGGTGGAAGGGGGCACCGCACACGGCTAAGAAAACGATCACGTGGATCAACTTGTGTGTCTAGGGGTGCCCCCTGCCCCCGTATATAAAGGAGCAAGGGGAGGAGGCCGGCCGGCCCTATGGCGCGCCAAGGAGGAGTCCTCCTCCTAGTAGGAGTAGGACTCCTACTAGGAGGGGGAAGGAAGTGGGGAGGGAGAAGGAAAGGGGGGCGCCGCCTCCCCCCTCTCCTAGTCCAATTCGGACCAGGGGGAGGAGGCACGCGGCCCACCCTGGCTGCCCTTCTCTCTCTCCACTAAGGCCCATATGGCCCATTACTTCTCCCGGGGGGGGGGGGTTCCGGTAACCCTCCGGTACTCCGGTTTTCTCCGAAATCACCCAGAACACTTCCGGTGTCCGAATATAGTCGTCCAATATATCAATCTTTATGTCTCGACCATTTCGAGACTCCTCGTCATGTCCGTGATCACATCCGGGACTCCGAACTAACTTCGGTACATCAAAACCAATAAACTCATAATATAACTGTCATTGAAACCTTAAGCGTGCGGACCCTACGGGTTCGAGAACAATGTAGACATGACCGAGACACGTCTCCGGTCAATAACCAATAGCGGAACCTGGATGCTCATATTGGCTCCTACATATTCTACGAAGATCTTTTATCGGTCAGACCGCATAACAACATACGTTGTTCCCTTTGTCATCGGTATGTTACTTGCCTAAGATTCGATCGTCGGTATCTCAATACCTGGTTCAATCTCGTTACCGGCAAGTCTCTTTACTCGTTCCGTAATACATCATCTCGCAACTAACTCATTAGTTGCATTGCTTGCAAGGCTTAGGTGATGTGTATTACCGAGAGGGCCCAGAGATACCTCTCCGACAATCGGAGTGACAAATCATAATCTCGAAATACGCCAACCCAACATTTACCTTTGGAGACACCTGTAGAGCTCCTTTATAATCACCCAGTTACGTTGTGACGTTTGGTAGCACACAAAGTGTTCCTCCGGCAAACGGGAGTTGCCTAATCTCATAGTCATAGGAACATCTATAAGTCATGAAAAAAGCAATAGCAACATACTAAACGATCGGGTGCTAAGCTAATGGAATGGGTCATGTCAATCACATCATTCTCCTAATAATGTGATCCCGTTAATCAAATGAGAACACATGTCTATGGTTAGGAAACATAACCATCTTTGATTAACGAGCTAGTTAAGTAGAGGCATACTAGTGACGTTTAGTTTGTTTATGTATTCACACAAGTATTATGTTTCCGGATAATACAATTCTAGCAGGAATAATAAACATTTATCATGATATAAGGAAATAAAATAATAACATTATTATTGCCTCTAGGGAATATTGCCTTCATGAAGCTGCTGAAGATCAAGAGGAACCAGACGATGTGCCCGATGATGATGATCTCCGCCGGGTCATTGTCGATGCAAGGACGCAATGCGAAAGTCAAAAGGAGAAGCTGAAGTTCGATCACGTGTTAGAGGATCACAAAAAAGGGTTGTACCCCAATTGTGAAGATGGCAACACAAAGCTCGGTACCGTACTTGAATTGCTGCAGTGGAAGGCAGAGAATGCTGTGGATGACAAAGGATTTGAGAAGCTACTGAAAATATTGAAGAAGAAGCTTCCAAAGGATAACGAATTGCCCGACAGCACATACGCAGCAAAGAAGGTCGTATGCCCTCTAGGATTGGAGGTGGAGAAGATACATGCATGCCCTAATGACTGCATCCTCTACCGCGGTGCATACAAGGATCTGAACACATGCCCGGTATGCGGTGCATTGCAGTATAAGATCAGACGAGATGACCCTGATGATGTTGACGGCGAGCCCCCCAGGAAGAGGGTTCCTGCGAAGGCGATGTGGTATGTTCCTATAATACCACGGTTGAAACGTCTCTTCAGAAACGAAGAGCATGCCAAGTTGATGCGATGGCACAGTGAGAATCGAAAGAAAAATGGGAAGTTGAGAGCACCCGCTGACGGGTCGTAGTGGAGAAAAATCAAGAGAAAGTACTGGGATGAGTTTGCAAAGGACCCAAGGAATGTATGGTTTGCTTTAAGCGCGGATGGCATTAATCCTTTCAGGGAGCAGAGCAGCAATCACAACACCTGGCCCGTGACTCTATGTATGTATAACCTTCCTCCTTGGATGTGCATGAAGCGGAAGTTCATTATGATGCCAGTTCTCATCCAAGGCCCTAAGCAACCCGGCAACGACATTGATGTGTACCTAAGGCCATTCGTTGAAGAACTTTTACAGCTGTGGAATGGAAACGGTGTACGTACGTGGGATGAGCACAGACAGGAGGAATTTAACCTTAAGGTGTTGCTGTTCGTGACCATCAACGATTGGCCTGCTCTCAGTAACCTTTCAGGACAGACAAACAAAGGATACCACGCATGCACGCACTGTTTAGATGACACTGAAAGTATATACCTGGACAAATGCAGGAAGAATGTGTACCTGGGCCATCGTCGATTTCTTCTGACCAACCATCAATGTCGAAAGAAAGGCAAGCATTTCAAAGGCGAGGCAGATCACCGAAAGAAGCCCGCCATGTATACCGGTGATCACGTACTTGCTCTGGTCAATGATTTACACGTAATCTATGGAAAGGGTCCCGGTGGACTAGCTGTTCTGAATGACGCTGAGGGACACGCACCCATGTGGAAGAAGAAATCTATATTTTGGGACCTACCCTACTGGAAAGACCTAGACGTCTGCTCTTCAATCGACATGATGCACGTGACAAAGAACCTTTGCGTGAACCTGCTAGGCTTCTTGGGCGTGTATGGGAAGACAAAAGATACACCTGAGGCACGGGAGGACCTGCAACGTTTGCACAAAAAAGACGGCATGCCTCCGAAGCAGTATAAAGGTCCTGCCAGCTACGCTCTTACGAAAGAAGAGAAAGAAATCTTCTTTGAATGCCTGCTCAGTATGCAGGTCACGTCTGGCTTCTCGTCGAATATAAAGGGAATAATAAATATGCCAGAGAAAAAGTTTCAGAACCTAAAGTCTCATGACTGCCACATGATTATGATGCAACTGCTTCCGGTTGCATTGAGGGGGCTTCTACCGGAAAACGTCCAATTAGCCATTGTGAAGCTATGTGCATTCCTCAATGCAATCTCTCAGAAGGTGATCGATCCAGAAATCGTACCAAGGCTAAGGAGTGATGTGGCGCAATGTCTTGTCAGTTTCGATCTGGTGTTCCCACCATCCTTCTTCAATATCATGACGCGCGTCCTAGTTCATCTAGTCGACGAGATTGTCATCCTGGGGCCCGTATTTCTACACAATATGTTCCCCTTTGAGAGGTTCATGGGAGTCCTAAAGAAATATGTCCGTAACCGCGCTAGGCCAGAAGGAAGCATCTCCATGGGCCATCAAACAGAGGATGTTATCGGGTTTTGTGTTGACTTCATTCCTGGCCTTAAGAAGATAGGTCTCCCTAAATCGCGGTATGAGGGGAGACTGACTGGAAAAGGCACTCTTGGAAGTGACTCAATAATATGCAGGGGACGGATATTCTTGGTCTCAAGCACACTACACAGTTCTACAGAACTCTACCTTGGTGACCCCATATGTCAATGAACACAAGAACAGTCTGCGCTCCAAACACCCGAAGCAGTGCGACAACTGGATTACATGTGAACACATCAGGACTTTCAGCAGTTGGTTGGAAACACGTCTCAGAGGTGACAACACTATTTGTGATGAGTTGTACTTGTTGTCCAGGGGACCATCTTTGACTGTATTGACTTACAAAGGATACGAGATAAATGGGAATACATTTTACACGATCACCCAAGATCAAAAGAGCACCAACCAAAATAGCGGTGTCCGCTTTGATGCAGCAACCAAGAGCGGAAAGGACACATATTATGGTTACATAGTGGACATATGGGAACTTGACTACGGACCTGATTTTAAGGTCCCTTTGTTTAAGTGCAAATGGGTCAATCTGTCAGGCGGCGGGGTACAGGTAGACCCACAGTACGGAATGACAATAGTGGATCTGAAAAATCTTGGGTACACTGACGAACCATTCGTCCTAGCCAATGATGTGGCACAGGTTATCTATGTGAAGGACATGTCTACCAAACCGAGAAAAATAAAAGATAAGGAAGCGAATACATCATACGATGAGCCAAAGCGCCACATAGTTCTTTCAGGAAAAATGGACATCCTGGGAGTGGACGGCAAGACAGACATGTCTGAAGATTATGAAAAGTTTCATGAAATTCCTCCCTTCAATGTCAAGGCTGACCCAAGCATCCTGATAAACGATGAAGGTTATCCATGGTTAGGGCGCAATAAGCAAATGACACAAGCGAAGAAAAAGTGAAGACTTTCTCCCGCAACTATTATGATAATACCATGCCAACTCTGTAACACATGAGTATGCTATGCCAACTTTTTCAGAGTTCATTTGAAAACTATGAATTTAGGTCGAATTTTCTCTATAGGTGCATCTATGTTCATTTTTTAGTAAAGTTAATCAAAAACTTGTGATTCACACAAATTTCAAAGAATTCAAATTTTAACTATTCATATTTGAAAACTAATGGCACTAACAAAAAGTTTATAATTTTTCTAAAACTAATGGCACTAACAGGAAGTTTATAATTTTCGGAGTTCATTTGGAATTCATTTGAAATGCTTTTCAATTTCAGGGTCTTATAGCTCAAAAAATCAGTAAATGCATGAAAAATAACAAATGAAGTCAGAAAGGGTTGAAAATTGATGATGTGGCTTTTAATGGTGCATTTTGAACACAGAAAAAATATGGAGTTCAAATAAGTTCAAGAAAATGAAATCCCTTTGTAACAGATAATCTTTCGTCCGAAACCCTGATACTTCGAAAGAGATTGTCTGTTTTGTACACGAAGTGCATCCAGTTTTTGCCGTAACCATCTCAACTTTGTTGCACATGCTATGTGGGTGAAGTGATGATACCATGCCAACTTTCAACCTTTTCGGAGTTCATTTGAAATGCTTTTCAATTTCAGGGTCTTATAGCTCAAAAAAATCAGTAAATGCATGAAAAATAACAAATGAAGTCAGAAAGGGTTGAAAATTAATGATGTGCCTTTGAGTGGTGCATTTTGAACACAGAAAAAATATGGAGTTCAAATAAGTTCAAGAAAATGAAATCCCTTTGTAACAGATGATCTTTCGTCCGAAACCCTCATACTTCGAAAGAGATTGTCCGTTTTGTACACGAAGTGCATCCAGTTTTTGTCGTAACCATCTCAACTTTGTTGCACATGTTATGTGGGTGAAATGATGATACCATGCCAACTTTCAACCTTTTCGGAGTTCATTTGAAATGCTTTTCAATTTCAGTGTCTTATAGCTCAAAAAAATCAGTAAATGCATGAAAAATAACAAATGAAGTCAGAAAGGGTTGAAAATTCATGATGTGGCTTTTAATGGTGCATTTTGAACACATAAAAAATATGGAGTTCAAATAAGTTCAAGAAAATGAAATCCCTTCGTAACAGATGATCTTTCGTCCTAAACCCTGATACTTCGAAAGAGATTGTCCGTTTTGTACACGAAGTGCATCCAGTTTTTGCCGTAACCAACTCAACTTTGTTGCACATGCTATGTGGGTGAAATGATGATACCATGCCAACTTTCAACCTTTTCGGAGTTCATTTGAAATGCTTTTCAATTTCAGGGTCTTATAGCTCAAAAAAATCAGTAAATGCATGAAAAATAACAAATGAAGTCAGAAAGGGTTGAAAATTAATGATGTGTCTTTGAGTGGTGCATTTTGAACACAGGAAAAATATGGAGTTCAAATAAGTTCAAGAAAATGAAATCCCTTTGTAACAGATGATCTTTCGTCTGAAACCCTCATACTTCGAAAGAGATTGTCCGTTTTGTACACGAAGTGCATCCAGTTTTTGTCGTAACCATCTCAACTTTGTTGCACATGATATGTGGGTGAAATGATGATACCATGCCAACTTTCAACCTTTTCGGAGTTCATTTCAAATGCTTTTCAATTTCAGGGTCTTATAGCTCAAAAAAATCAGTAAATGCATGAAAAATAACAAATGAAGTTAGAAAGGGTTGAAAATTCATGATGTGGATTTTAATGGTGCATTTTGAACACAGAAAAAAATATGGAGTTCAAATAAGTTCAATAAAATGAAATCCCTTTGTAACAGATGATCTTTCGTCCTAAACCCTGATACTTCAAAAGAGATTGTCCGTTTTCTACACGAAGTGCATCTAGTTTTTGCCGTAATCATCTCAACTTTGTTGCACATGCTATGTGGGTGAAATGATGATACCATGCTAACTTTCAACCTTTTCGGAGTTCATTTGAAATGCTTTTCAATTTCAGGGTCTTATAGCTCAAAAAAGCAAAAGGAATCAACTAAAAAGTTTTTATAAACCTCTAGTATTTTTGAAACTAAACTTATATAAAATTTATGCAACTTAAATTCAGAAAGTATTTTTTGTTCAACACATTAATAGCAAAAAGAATTTAATAGCAAGAAAATAACAATTTTTTTGATTAAAACAGATATTAAAAATAACCTAAAATTACCAAATAGAGTATAATGATAAAACACTTAAAAATCACTAAAAAATCACTTAAAAATCTAACTTCATAGTAAAGTTATTCATAAACTAGTGATTCACATACATTTTAAAACTATAAGTATTTAGTTCAAATAAAGAAATAAAAAGCAAAAAATAAAACAAAAGAAGAAAACAATAAAATTCAAATTTTAAAACTAATGGCACTAACAGAAAGTTTATAATTTTTGTGACCTAAAAGCAAAAAGAAATCACTAAAAAACTATAAGTATTTAGTACAAATAAAAAAAGCAAAAAAGAAAACAAAAGAAGAAAACAAAAAAAATCAAATTTTAAAACTAATGGCACTAACAGAAAGTTTATAATGTTTGTGACCTAAAAGCAAAAAGAAATCACTAAAAAACTATAAGTATTTAGTACAAATAAAAAAATAAAAAGCAAAAAAGAAAACAAAAGAAGAAAACAAAAAAATGCCAGCTACTAGGCCTCCACGGCCTGGATACGACTAGAAACCGTTCCATGGGCCAGGATTCAGGCCCGCGGAAGGCCCAGCAGGCCCAACAGGCATAGCAGTGCACAGATTAGGCCCGTAAGCCTGCAATAGAGAGGAGCTCGAGAGGGTTGTGGCAGCGAGGCTTATAAACCACTCCGAGCCCCTCTCAACTAGCGAGGTGGGACCAAACTTATGACCGCACCGCGCCAGCACAGGGCGTTTGGTCCCGGTTGGTAGCACCAACCGGGACCAAAGGCCTCTTTTCAGCAGCCCAAAGGGCGGGAAGCAGAGGCGTTTGGTCTCGGTTGGTCGCACCAACCGGGACTAAAGGGGGGCATTCGTGCATTCGTCCCGGTTCGTGCGACGAACCGGGACCATAGGTCCGCCTATATAAGCCCACACTTGCGAAAATTTCGCCAGCTGCTCCATTCCCCATCGCCGATGCCGCCAGGCTGCTCATCCTCCTCGTCACCGTCGCCGCGCCCTGCCCCATCCCCGCGTGCTTGCCGTCGCCGTGCCCTGCCCCATCGCCGTCGCGGCGCCCTGTCGCTGTCGTCGTCGTCGAGCCCTCCTGCCCGTCGCCGGCCGCCCTGCCCCGAGCCTGCTGCCATCCGCCCTGCCCCGAGCCCCACCTCCTCGTCCCCATCGCCATGTGCCGCCCCGAGCCCTCCGCCGTCCCCGTCGCCGTGTGCCACCCTGAGCCCGTCGTCCCCTTCACCGCGTGCCGCCCCGCACACGCCGTCCCCGTCGCCGGCATCCCCGAGCCCACCGTCCTCCTTCCCGTCGCTGGCCTCTTCTCCCCGTCGCCGCCCGCCCCCAGTGAGCTCCCCCCTTTCCCATCCCCGTCGCCGACGATGCCACCCATTGCCGCCGCTGCTCTCTGTTTATACGTTCATAGATTTTTTTTCATGTATGTATAAATGTCGATATGTATGTTGAAAGCACAAGTGCTCCCTAGGTGGTTTTGATAATTGATGATAACATATCTCTTGTTGGACTAACACTTCTATCTAGCATGTTTCAGATAAGTTCAACAATGGAGTGGCATGGACTAGAGGTTGTGGGAACTCCTTCAAGATGCTAAGGACAAGGGATTGGCTAAAGCTTCAAGCTCAAGACTCTTCACTTTTATATTTTAGTGATCCAAGATCACATTGAGTCCATAGGAAAAGCCAATACTATTAAGGAGGGATGAGGTGTTGCTTAATGAGCCTCTTGCTTCATGTGATTAATGATATGCTCCAAAACCCTCAACTACTTTCCCATGTCCATATATGTCCTAAACCCTAAGCCAAACTTGGTCCTACCGATTTTTCCTATCCGGCACCATCGAGTTTCACTTGTCATAAGCCACTGCCAAACCCTAGCAATTCGGTTCTACCGATAGGGATCTCGGTCTCACCGAGATGGGATTGCAAATCTCTGTTACTATTGCAATATTCTCGGTCCCACCGAGATATGCAATCGGTCCACCGAGATTGCAATGTAAACTCAGTGTTTCCCTTTGTAACTTTCGGTCTCACCGAGTTCCACTCGGTCCCACGAAAGAGCAAAATCGGTCCCACCGAGTTTGCCTGACCAACTCTCTGGTTAGCTAATTACCAAACTCGGTCTCACCAAGTTGTGTAATCGGTCTCACCGAGATACGTTATGCCCAAACCCTAACCGAATCGGTCCTACCGAGTTGCATGTCAGTCCCACCGAAATTCCTAACGGTCACTAGGTTTACATTTTCGTCCGACCGAGTTTTATGATTCGGTCCCACCGAGATTGGAAAACTGTGTTAACGGTTGGATTTTGTGTGGAGGCTATATATACCCCTCCACCTCTTTCTCATTTAGTGAGAGAGCAATCAGAACACACACATCATTCCAACTCATTTGTTCTGAGAGAGAACCACCTACTCATGTGTTGAGACCAAGACATTCCATTCCTACCATATGAATCTTGATCTCTAGCCTTCCCAAGTTGCTTTCCACTCAAATCTTCTTTCCACCAAATCCAAATCCTATGAGAGAGAGTTGAGTGTTGGGGAGACTATCATTTGAAGCACAAGAGCAAGGAGTTCATTACCTACACACCATTTGTTACTTCTTGGAGAGTGGTGTCTCCTAGATTGGCTAGGTGTCACTTGGGAGCCTCCGACAAGATTGTGGAGGTGAACGAAGGAGTTTGTAAGGGCAAGGAGATCGCCTACTTCGTGAAGATCTACCGCTAGTGAGGCAAGTCCTTCGTGGGCGATGGCCATGGTGGGATAGACAAGGTTGCTTCTTCGTGGACCCTTTGTGGGTGGTTGCTTCTTTGTGGACCCTTCGTGGGTGGAGCCCTTCGTGGACTCGCGCAACCGTTGCCCTTGGGTGGAGCCCTGTGTGGACTCGCGCAACCGTTACCCTTCGTGGGTTGAAGTCTCCATCAACGTGGATGTAGGATAGCACCACCTATCCGAACCACGGGAAAAACATCCGTGTCTCCAATTGCGTTTGAAATCTCCAAACCCTTCCCTTTACATTCTTGCAAGTTGCATGCTTTACATTCCGCTGCTCATATACTCTTTGCATGCTTGCTTGATATGTATTGTGCATGTTGAATTTGTGCCTAAACTCCACTTAAACCGAAAGAGATTAAAAAATTGCAACTTTAGCACTAAGTGTCTAATCACCCCCCTCTAGACACATCTACTTATAGATCCTACAAGTGGTATCAGAGCTTTGGTCTCCATTGCCTTGGTTTAATCACCATTGGAGGAAGATGGATGTGTCTACTTTAGGGAGTCTTAGACATAGAGTGCCCATTTTTGATGGAAAGTATTTTCATGAGTGGAAAATTGAGATGCTTGTAATCTTCAATCAATATCATTTGAACAAGTATATTGCTAGTCCTTGTGCACCCCATATTGATCCCTTGCATCCTACCCTAGATGAAGATATTGACATGATTCGCAATCTTAGAACTATTGAGCTCATTATTAGAGGATTGCCCAAAGATTTGATTGCTAGTTTGCCTACTCAAAATTGCACCTATACTATATGGAAATTTCTTGAGGAACAGTTTCCTAATCATTCCTTAAAAACCTTGAATGAAATTCTCCATAAAACTATTGCCTTGAGTAAGATGAACTCTAGTGATCCTAGTTTTGGTAAATGTCTTCTTGAACTTGCCAATCTTAAGCATGCTAAAGGAGATGTTGGAATCATTAATGATATCATACTCAAAGCTATAAGAATTCATAAAAGTAATCACTTTGATAATTTATCTAATGAATTGCCCTCTCTAGGAAATGATGAGTCACAAGATCATGACGAACCTGAATATTATGATGATGATGATAGTGACTCCGATCTTGATAATGCAATGAGACATTTTGGTCTGATGGCAAATCTTCGGGGATATGAATCAGGAGGAAAGGAATGGGTTCTTGATAGCGGATGCACTGATCATATGACCAGAGATGAAGAGATGTTTCGTGAGCTTGCAGAAAACAACGGCCCTCGAAAATATGTCACCTTTGGTGATAATTCAAAGGGTAAAGTGGTTGACCTTGGTAAGGTGGCCATCTCACATGATAGTTCCATTCAAAATGTCATGCTCATTGAATCTCTTGGTTATAACTTACTTTCTGTATCTAGACTTGCTGATTTCGGGTTGAATGTCCTATTTACTGAGGTACATTGCCAAGTATTTCATCGAGACAATCATAAAATGGTCTTTACAGTTATGCGTAGAGGTGATCTTTACATCGTCGATTTCTCTAAAAGGCACAACCTAAAACTTGCTTTGTTGCTAAATCCTCAAAAGGTTGCTTGTTGCATAGACGACTAGGTCACGTTGGCATGAGAAACCTTGACAAGCTTATTAAAGGAAATCATATCCTTGGAGTTAACGATGTCATATTTGATAAGGATAGACTTTGCAGTGCTTGTCAAGTAGGTAAATAGGTTGGAGGAAGACATCTTGTGAAGAACATTATGACCACAAGGAGGCCACTCGAGCTGCTTCACATGGATCTTTTTGGTCCTAATGCCTACAAGAGTCTCGGTGGAAATTCCTTTGGTCTAGTTATAGTTGATGATTTTTCAAGATTTACGTGGGTGTTTTTCCTCAATGACAAATCACAGGTCCAGAAGATCTTCAGAAACTTCGCCAGGAAAGCTCAAAATCAGTTTGATGTGAAGATCAAGAAGGTTCGGAGTGACAACGGAACGGAGTTCAAGAACGCAAATGTGGACACCTTTCTTGACGAAGAAGGGATTTCACACGAGTTCTCGGCTACATACACACCTCAACAAAATGGAGTTGTTGAGAGGAAGAACCGGACGCCCATCGAAATGGCAAGGACAATGCTTGATGAATACAAGACGCCAAAGCACTCTTGGGCAGAAGCGGTTGAGACAGCTTGTCACGCAACAAATCGCTTATATCTTCACAAGCTACTCGGCAAGACGGCATACGAGCTCCTCACCGGTAACAAGCCTCAAGTTGGATACTTTCGAGTATTCGGCTCAAAGTGCTACATTCTTGATAAGCATCGTCGTTCAAAGTTTGCTCCTAAATCTCATGAAGGTTTTCTACTTGGTTATGGCTCAAACTCTCACACTTACCGTGTCTACAACAATTTCACCCGAAAGGTTGAAGAGACGGTAGACGTGAAGTTTGATGAATCTAATGGCTCGCAAGTAGAGCAATTGCCAATTGATGTAGGAGACAAAGACCCTTCAGAAGCAATTCAAGATTTGTCCATTGGCAAAATTCTTCCAACGGAGGTGAAGGAGAGTACGTCATCCGTCCAAGTGGAAGCTTCTACTTCATGACAAGGTGAACCAAGAATCAACACGGAAGCATCCACAAGTGGACCACATCAAGATGAAGAAAACGAGAAGTACGTCAAGATGAACATCAACAACCTCCTTCTCCACCGCGACAAGAGAACGACGACGTCAACAATGAAGAAGGCCAAGAAGAAGAACAAGATGAAAAAGATGCTCAACAAAGATCCAAGCAAAAGCTCTCACGAGTTCGAGCAAGAATTGCCAAAGATCATCCCATCGAGCAAATCCTCAATGATATACATACCGGGAGAATCACTCGCTCAAAAACTCGTTTAGCTAACTTTTGTGAAAACTATTCATTCATCTCTAGCATTGAACCAATGAAGGTTGAAGAAGCATTGGAAGATCCGGATTGGATAAACGCTATGCATGAAGAGCTACATAACTTTGAGAGGAACCAAGTTTGGACATTGGTTGAGAAGCCCGACAACAACCACAACATCATTGGTACCAAATGGGTGTTTCGCAACAAGCAAGATGAAGATGGACAAGTGGTCCGTAACAAAGCACGTCTCGTCGCCCAAGGATACACACAAGTCGAAGGTATGGACTATGGTGAGACGTACGCTCCCGTTGCTAGACTTGAGTCCATTCGCATCTTACTTGCATATGCTAATCACCATAATATCACCTTGTACCAAATGGACATTAAAAGTGCTTTTCTAAATGGAGAAATAGAGGAGGAAGTTTATGTCAAACAACCTCCCGGCTTTGTCAATCCTAAGAAACCTAATCATGTTTACAAACTTCACAAAGCTCTTTATGGTCTTAAACAAGCTCCTAGAGCATGGTATAAATGCTTGACCAAGTTCCTTACTACAAGTGGTTTTGAAATTGGTAAAATTGATTCTACTCTTTTCACTAAAAAGGTGAGAACTATTTGTATGCCAAATTTATGTTGATGACATCATATTTGGTTCAACTAACCCTCTCTTTAGTGAAAAGTTTGGAAAGCTAATGTTAGAGAAGTTTGAGATGTCTATGATGAGTGAACTCAAATTCTTTCTTGGATTGCAAATCAAGCAAACTAAGGAAGGTACACCAAGGACTTATTCAAGAAGTTCAATATGCAAGAATGCAAAGGTATGTCTACACCCATGCCTACTAGTGGACATAATGATTTGACCAAAGATGGTAAACCTGTTGATCAAAAGGTTTATCGCTCTATGATTGGTTCATTGTTATACCTATGTGCTTCACGTCCCGATATTATGCTAAGTGTGTGCATGTGTGCTCGGTATCAAGCTGCTCCTAAAGATTGTCATCTTAAGGCTGTGAAAAGGATAGTGAGATATTTAATCCATACACCAAATTTTGGCATTTGGTATCCTAAGAGGTCTTCTTTTGATCTTGTTGGCTATTCCGACTCAGATTATGCCGGAGACAAGGTTGATAGAAAGTCCACTTCGGGTACTTGTCAATTTCTTGGTAGATCTCTTGTGTCTTGGTCTTCCAAGAAACAAAACTCGGTATCCTTATCTACCGCCGAAGCGGAATACATTGCCGCTGGTTCATGTTGTGCTCAATTACTTTGGATGACCCAAACTCTTAAAGATTATGGGATTTATGTGAAACATGTTCCACTGCTTTGTGACAATGAAAGTGCTATCAAAATTGGTCATAATCCTGTACAACATTCTCGAACTAAGCATATTGAAGTTCGTCATCATTTCATTCGAGATCATGTTGCTAAGGGTGACATCAATCTTAAGCATGTTCGCACCGATAAGCAATTAGTGGATATATTCACTAAACCACTTGATGAGAAAGTGTTTTGCAGGTTGAGAGGAGAATTGAACATCATTGATGCCTCGAACTTGGAGTAGAGACTCCATTGGACACATGCAAGACATGAGCTTATGACTAATCCATGATATATCTCTTATGATAACTATCTTATGTCTTGGATATATTTGCACTTTGCATGTTGTCTAACCCATGTAGGTACTTGGTTGAATCTAATTCCATGAGATTGCAACTCACTCATATCTTGAGCAATCTCTACATCACCAAGACTCTACACAATAGTGGTTGAAGACAAGGAAGCTCAAAACCATTCAAACATATCCTTTGACAAATCTATGTTAAGCTTGATTGTCATTTTTGGATACACAAGTGCTCTTCCTTGCAAGAACTAACCCATGTAGGTAGATGAACTCAAACTCCAAGTGGTGCTCCCAACTCTTGATGAACTACATCAACCTTGAGCACCCACACAAGTTCAACTACATGAGCAAGAACCACATCACCACCCAAGGTATGTTATTTCATCTTAGAGAAGCTTTACTCCAAGACATGAGTCAAAGCAACTCAACAAGATGAGAATACATCAAGATGCTTAAACGAAAAATGGTAACCCCATTTTGAGCTTAAACGATGAGTATGACCTATGATCAAGTGTTCTCACTTGACTCCTAAGTCAATATACTCTAACATAGGTGACTATGTCACCACCCAACTCTAGATGAAGTTCTCCTGTGTTCTTTTCTGTGTCATTGCATTTGTCTCATGCATGTTTAGTTTCTTTCTCTTTTTCAAAAAAAAAACTTCATCTAGATCTTTCAGTTTCTTCTCTTTTTTCTCTTTGTTTTTGTTCTGCATTTTCTGCATTTAATTCCTTGCAAATCCTTCAGCAAATTCATTGCAAATCTTTGTGAGATCTTACTTGTCTAGTGAGCTGAGGTGACAAGTGTTTTTCGCTGTGTAAACTCGGTCCCACCGACTTTAAAATTTCGGTCCAACCGAATCTTTTCGGTACCACCAAAATGTGCCACTAGGTGCCACCGACTTTGCAATCAGAAAAATAGTTTGCCACTTGTTCTACATTTCTTATGATCCAGCTCCACTCAATGAATCTTATCCTCCACAAGCATCACAATTTTATCCTCTGCTTTGTGCTGAATCTCAAGGATCAAACCTATTCGACGGATTCCAGGAAAAACCTTCTTGGAAATTGATGTCAAAGAGAGAGATCACATCAAAGCTTGTAGGAAAGATAGATCACACCAAGAGAGAAAAAGTATTAAGGGGGAGAGAAAGTCTCAAAGATCCCAGATGTTGTTAAGGGGGAGAGAGAGATCTCCAGGGAGAGAAAAATACTCAAGGATCTCAGATGCTTGATGTTCAAGAGGAGAGATGCCACATGTCTTTTTGGGGGAAAGACATGTTCATATGAACTCATTTGAATTAAGTTCTATTCAGCTCTGATTTTCTGTTTCCTATCTTCTCCCAATATCCCATGTAAGATTCAGGGGGAGCAAGACACCTAAGGGAAAAGAAATCAACCAAATTCATTGCATATCTTTACTTTTGGGGACATGTTGAATCCAATGATATCAGTCTCTACATGTCATTCCAGTCTTGGCATTCTTGTGGTTTCTTTGTTTGCTCTGGCTAGTGGACGTACCTATGTTATCTAACCTTGTTTGCAGGTTCATTCCATCCTAAGCCAACTCGAGACCACAAGGTAAGTATATGCATCAAAATCATGAGTATGAGGAGTTCTTGCTTATGTACATGCTGTTTGCAAGAAGGACTCATGAGCATGAAGGTATTTTCCTTAATAATCTTTTGCTCTGATGCATATGGCCAAGATACATGTAACACATTGCCTACTCTGTCATGATTATGCTCTCACATGCCTCTATATTTCATATTTACATGAGTGCATACATGTAGGGGGAGCCTATGCTTGCTACATGTTCTTCCAAAGCTTTACTTGTTGTTCTTTATATCTTTATTTAAAGCTTTGATGTATGTTGCCATCAATTACCAAAAAGGGGGAGATTGAAAGCACAAGTGCTCCCTAGGTGGTTTTGATAATTGATGACAACATATCTCTTGTTGGACTAACACTTCTATCTAGCATGTTTCAGATAAGTTCAACAATGGAGTGGCATGGACTAAAGGTTGTGGGAACTCCTTCAAGATGCTAAGGACAAGGGATTGGCTAAAGCTTCAAGCTCAAGACTCTTCACTTTTATATTTTAGTGATCCAAGATCACATTGAGTCCATAGGAAAAGCCAATACTATTAAGGAGGGATGAGGTGTTGCTTAATGAGCCTCTTGCTTCATGTGCTTAATGATATGCTCCAAAACCCTCAACTACTTTCCCATGTCCATATATGTCCTAAACCCTAAGCCAAACTCGGTCCTACCGATTTTTCCTATCCGGCGCCACCGAGTTTCACTTGTCATAAGCCACTACCAAACCCTAGCAATTTGGTTCTACCGATAGGGATCTCGGTCTCACCGAGATGGGGTTGCAAACTCTCTGTTACCTATTGCAATATTCTCGGTCCCACCGAGATATGCAATCGGTCCCACCGAGATTGCAATGTAAACTCAGTGTTTCCCCTTTGTAACTTTTCGGTCTCACCGAGTTCCACTCGGTCCCACCGAGTTTGCCTGACCAACTCTCTGGTTAGCTAATTACCAAACTTGGTCTCACCGAGTTTGTGTAATTGGTCTCACCGAGATTACGTTATGCCCAAAACCCTAACCGAATCGGTCCTACCGAGTTGCATGTCAGTCCCACCGAAATTCCTAACAGTCACTAGGTTTACATTTTCGGTCCGACCGAGTTTTATGATTCGGTCCCACCGAGATTGGAAAACTGTGTAACGGTTGGATTTTGTGTGGAGGCTATATATACCCCTCCACCTCTTTCTCATTTAGTGAGAGAGCCATCAGAACACACACATCATTCCAACTCATTTGTTCTGAGAGAGAACCACCTACTCATGTGTTGAGACCAAGACATTCCATTCCTACCATATGAATCTTGATCTCTAGCCTTCCCAAGTTGCTTTCCACTCAAATCTTCTTTCCACCAAATCCAAATCCTATGAGAGAGAGTTGAGTGTTGGGGAGACTATCATTTGAAGCACAAGAGCAAGGAGTTCATTACCTACATACCATTTGTTACTTCTTGGAGAGTGGTGTCTCCTAGATTGGCTAGGTGTCACTTGGGAGCCTCCGACAAGATTGTGGAGTTGAACCAAGGAGTTTGTAAGGGCAAGGAGATCGCCTACTTCGTGAAGATCTACCGCTAGTGAGGCAAGTCCTTCGTGGGCGATGGCCATGGTGGGATAGACAAGGTTGCTTCTTCGTGGACCCTTTATGGGTGGTTGCTTCTTCGTGGACCCTTCGTGGGTGGAGCCCTTCGTGGACTCGCGCAACCGTTGCCCTTGGGTGGAGCCCTGTGTGGACTCGCGCAACTGTTACCCTTCGTGGGTTGAAGTCTCCATCAACATGGATGTAGGATAGCACCACCTATCCGAACCACGGGAAAAACATCCGTGTCTCCAATTGCGTTTGAAATCTCCAAACCCTTCCCTTTACATTCTTGCAAGTTGCATGCTTTACATTCCGCTGCTCATATACTCTTTGCATGCTTGCTTGATATGTATTGTGCATGTTGAATTTGTGCCTAAACTCCACTTAAACCGAAAGAGATTAAAAAATTGCAACTTTAGCACTAAGTGTCTAATCACCCCCCTCTAGACACATCTACTTCTAGATCCTACATATGTACGTATGGATATGGCTATATATGCATGTATTTTCTCTGTGTATATATGTTCGTATATGCAAAAGTTACATTTCTAGAAAATCATCTATATATGTTGATATATGCAAAAGTTCTATATGAATGTGGCTATATGTATGTTCATGGAAAATAATTTTGCTCGATGATCTTTTTGTTCACGATGTTCATATAATTTTTTTCATGTATGTATGAATGTCGATATGAATTGTACCTATGATGTTTTTTTATTCATAGATGAATATGTATGTGGCTATGTATGTGTATGTGGCTATGTGAATATGCAAAGAAGAGGAGATAAAGAAGATGATATATTTTCTTATTCATGGGTGTGTCGAGAGGGTCGTCGATAACTTTAGTGCATTTTAGGTTATTTTCATTTTAGGTCATTTTAGGTCGTGGGTGTGTCGAGAGGGCGGCCGAGGGGTCGAGGGTCGTCGAACATGAGAGGGGGGATGATAGATGATGATGAGGGGGGAGGGGGGACGTCGGACATTCATGAGAGAGGCGGGGAAGAAGGGGAAGAAGAGGGAGAAGAAGAGGAGAGGAAGTCATCTCCTCTATTCTTTCTCCTCCTCTATTCTTTCTTCTCTTCTTTTTTCTTCTTCTTCCTATATGTATTAGTTTTTTATTTAGGTTGTTAATTAGTAGATATTAATTTTGTTCATATATGTATGGATGCATGTGATATGTATGTATGTATGTATCGGGTATGTCGTTGTCGATATACCCCCTACCCGATAAGTTCGACATGAGGGGGTCGAGAGGGGGTCTAGGGTCGCCGAGGGGTCGAGGGTCGTCGAACATGAGAGGAAGAAGAGGATAAAAAAAGAAGAGGAAGAAGAAAAAAAAGAGGAGAAGAAAGAATAGGACGTGGATGTAGTGTTCGACACCGACGGCCACATGTATCTCACACCCACGATACTTGCTATTTAGGGTTTCCTCTACCGTTCGGCGACCCTGACCCTCGACGACCCTCGTTCCCGATAAAATAAAGAGGAAGAAGAAGAAAAAACAGATAAGGAGAGAAGAAAAAAAAGAGGAGAGTCTTTTTTTTCTTCTTCTTCTTCCTCTTTATTTTATCGGGAACGAGGGTCGTCGAGGGTCAGGGTCGCCGAGCGGGAGAGGAAACCCTAAATAGCAAGTATCGTCGGTGTGAGATACATGTGGCCGTCGGTGTCGGACACTACATCCACGTCCCACAAGTGACGCGGGCTTCGACGCCCACGCCACTTGTGGGACGTGGATGTAGTGTCCGACACCGACGGCCACATGTATCTCACACCCACGATACTTGCTATTTAGGGTTTCCTCTACCGCTCAGTGACCCTCGACGACCCTCGTTCCCGATAAAAAATAAGAGGCAGAAGAAGAAAAAAAGAGGAGAAGAAAGAATAGAGGAGTTCTTACTCCTCTATTCTTTCTTCTCCTCTTTTTTTATTCTTCCTCTTCTTTTTTTATCCTTGAAGCGTTGTCGAGGCCACCCCAAACCCTAGAGAAGCAGCATCGAGGCCACCCCAAACCCTAGAGAAGCAGCGTCGAGGCCACTAATTAATATTAGTTCTACGTTTGCCACTAATATATCCATCTGTCATGTTTGAATAATAATTGCCATGTTGTCAATATTTGTAGAAACTATGGACACCGCCCGAGACGAAGTACAAGAAGAGTTGTTGGGGGACATAATCGCACGAGGAAGTGATGCCGTCTGCTCGTTGTTTCTCAACAACACCGATGGTCTGGAAGCAGCTGGCTATGATTATGATGGCTCCGGTGACCTAATGCCGGTGCAAGAAGGAGACCGTGAGGACGGCTCCGGTGACCCAATGCCGGTGCAAGAAGGAGACCGTGATAACGTCTCCGGTGACCGAACCGAGTCCGGCCAGGTATATATATATTAGTTAAGCTTCTGCTGACTAGCTAATTGATGCGTTCATTGTTTTGGTATGTACACATATTAATTAAGTCTTTGTTCTTTTTTCTAGCCCTCTAGATCGAGCACAACTTCGGTAAAGAGACGAGGCCCGAAGAAAAAGTTGAGCTCGGATGAAAAGTTTGAGATCATAGCAATCGTGCCCGACAGCCAACCGATTGAACCCCTCCGGACAAAGAGCGCATTTGTTGTTCAGTGCGGGGTTTTGGTTAGGGACAAGATCCCGATTAGCATCCAGCTATGGTTAAAGCCGGCTACAGAAGACCCTAAGGTGTCTTATGTCAATGATATGCAGAAAAATGATCTTTGGACTGAGCTGAAGTCAAATTTCACCCTACCGCCAAAGGATGATCCAGAGAAGCCAGTTAAAGAGCAATTAATCAAGTCTTTTGCTCTTAAGAGGATGGCAGAACTATTCAGGAGGTGGAAGAAAGAGCTAAATAAGTTTGCCGAAAATAAAGAGACACCAGAATTCAAGGGCAGATATGAGAAGATCAGAGATCATTGGCCCGCATTTGTGGCCCACAAGACATCGGAAAAGAGTAAGAAGATGTCGGCGACAAACAAGCAAAATTCTGCGAAGAAGAAGCATCACCATCGCACGGGGTCAGGTGGCTACCTCGTAGCCCGGCCTAAGTGGGCCAAGACTGAGAATGATCTGGTTGATAAAGGGATCGAACCAGAGACAATTAACTGGCCAGACCGTTGCCGGACTTGGTTCTTCGGGGCTGGCGGAACCTTGGACCCTGTAACAGGGAAGTGCATTTGGACGAACGATCAAATGGACATACCAGTCAGGAAGCTTCAGCAGTTTATCGAAGCAGCGCAGCAAGGGACGTTCTTTCCAGACAGAGAGAACGACGAGCTCACAATGGCCCTCGGGAATCCTGAGCACCCTGGACGAACACGAGGCACGCCAGGCTCCATTCCGTGGAAGGTTGGGTTTCCGGACGCAGGCGGTTACAAATCCCAGGAGAGGAGGAAAAAATTGCAGTAGACCCAAATGCAGGCGCTGCAAGCAAGGGTACAAGCGATAGAGGAACGAGAAGCAAATCGCAGCAAACGTACTGCCGAAGCTTCCCCCGAAGCTACCCCGCCATCTTAGCGGAGAAGCAGCGTGGCTTCCACCGAGCTGCTTCAGCCGGAGCATGCCTTGACGGCTCCTGCCAGCTATCCCGTGGATGCTATCACGGAGTCTCAAAATTGCCACCTTATGACGCAATGGATGAATTTGAAGGTCAAGGCGGCTGTTGGCTCTGTTTATCCTACTGAACCCGGCTCAACTTTTCACTGCCGGCCGATTCCAGAAGGATATGCTAGGGTGATGGTGGATGAAATAATGGAGGGATTTGAGGACTTCCAGCTTGACCACCCTACCGGTGAAGGGGAGACTAGGCTGGGGTCTGCTCTGAAGACTCCATGCCTATGGCGGAAGGAGCTCATCAACCTTCCGAAGTGGACGCCTCCGCCTCCTCCTCCTTCTTCGGCAAGTCAGGGCACTCCGCCTCCTCCACCGCCTCCTCCGGCGAGTCAGGGCACTCCGCCTCCTCCACTGCCTCCTCCTCCGGCGAGTGACGATCAGGGCACTCGACCGGCTCCTTCTCCGGCGCGTGGCGGCACTCCGCCTCCTTCTCTGCCTGCGCCGACGCGCCCAAGCATCCAGCCTCCTCCTTCTCCGCCTCGTCAGCAAGGGCGGAAGAGACCTGCCGCCGCACCGGCTGCTCCGGCGCGTCGTAGTCCTTCTCCTCCGCCTCGTAAGAAATTAAAGAAGACAACCGCTCCGTATGCTCTGCCGGCGTCTAGCAGTACAGCCAGAGGCGGGAGGAAATACAGATTCGGTCCTTCTCTGAAGACTCCAGAGAAGTTACCATACGAGAGGACCCCAGATGAGAACGCCGAGATCGCACGAGAAGAAGTGAGGAACTACTTTGAAGGGGTGAAAGCAAAGAAACATCCACCTCCAGAGGAGAAGGTAGATCCGGTGAAAGCGAAGCGCACTCTGGCTGCCCTGACAAAACCACCCAAGTCTCCGCCGAAAGGAAACTATGAGCGCATTATTGGAAAGGAATTTGCCAAAGCGGAGCGGTCGGGAAGTACTATCAGTGATCAAAGGCTGAAAGAACGACGAGCTGGGAAACAAATTGCCCAGCTCGGCGAACAAGCGAAGCAATCGTGCCCCCCGCTCAAGGTGCCTAGCGACAACGTCGCTAATGATCCGAGGATGGTGCCCGGTTATAGCAATCTTGGTGATTACCTGCTCGACGATGTACATTATGATTTCATGGAGGTGCAGATACAAAGATACGAGTACGGGAAGCTTCTCGTCAAAGATGAAAGATCTCTATCAACGATGATGCGAAGATTGCATGATTGGTACTTGAAAATCTGCAGAGACTCTGGGGGGAGGAGTACTTTGTATGTGAAAGTTAAAAAGGAGCATGACCTCGTTGGAACTGAACTGTTGCCTGTTCCATTTGAGGAGTTCTTTCAGTTTTTCAATCAATTGGCCCTCGATAAAACAACGGTCACCTGCTACTGTTTGTAAGTAGTACTACTTCTATCATTAAGTCTCTCTATATAGCTCAGCTCTTTCATTGCATGTATTTATAATCATCCTCACTATATTATGCAGATTGAAGATCGCCGAATTGAAGAAAAGACAAGTCGGTGATATTGGGTTCATTAACACATATCTCATAGATGCAACTTAGGTTAAATTTCATGCTGCAGATACCGAGGCCAACTTGCTATGATCGTTGGTAATAAATGAAAACAAAGATATAATACTCTTTCCTTACAACTTCAAGTGAGTGTTACTGTCTTGTGCGTATTCGGTTTCCCTTATATATTAGTCAAGGTTATAGTAATGTAATTGATGAGTTATGCATGCGTGTGCAGTTACCACTATATTCTCCTAGAGATTAAGCTTGAGCAGGGACTAGTAACCATCTTAGACTCAAAACGAAAAGATCCCCAGGACTATGCGGACATGGCTCAAATGCTCGAGAAGTAAGTTAAATCGATCATTATCCACCATATCAGCAACTTTGTTCATTTCTTGATATATCAAGTAATTTTTTTCTTTGTCTGGCAGGGTTTGGAAAAAATTCTCCAAAAAAGCTCCAGGACACCCGAAGAAACTGCAATTTAGACACCTGAAAGTAAGTACTATAGTAGCATGTTCCGCGCATCTCCTATTGATTCAAGCGCTAGTTTCATCAATACCATTTGGCATTCTTGCTTATCAGTTTGATTGACCTCTATTTCTTGTAAAGTGGTTGTGGCAGGAACAAGGGAATGATTTCTGTGGATACTACGTTTGCGAGTCCATCCGCCACACGACCTGTGAGCGGGGCTACACTGACGAACAATATGAAGTACGTAAATAACAACATTCACAATTTTATTTTATTACCATCATTTGTGTTGAGTTTCATTCATTCATATATATATGTATTGACCCCCTTCTTCAAATTATAGATGTTTCGGAAGCAGGATGAACTCCTAGCACCAGCTCGCATGCGAGCAATTTAAGAGGAATTGGCGGCATTCTTTCTTGACCATGTGATCGCTGAAGACGGAGAATACTATGTGGACCATGAGTCCGTATGATTATATTTGTAAGAGATAATTATTGTATATATGTAGCCCGTAGTGTCGGATAGATATACGAGAACTTGTTGTTCGACCAATATCTTGGAGAAGGAGAGGTGGTCTATATCACTTCTCTCTGTATGCATATATGTTCATGACGATCTTCTGTTTCCTTCGTTTGCTTACTAGCTAGCTAGCGTGTCTAGTCCTCTCTATACATATGTATAGTACGTAGCGTCGACCAAGCACGGACATAAGAGAGGACACTTCTCTCTATTAATTATAGCTAGCTAACACAATATATGGAACACCTAAATTAACCCCCCAAAACCCCCAAACCCCCTCCCCCTTTCAAAAAAACAAAAACCCCAGCCATAGAAATGCTGACGCATGATGCCTATTGGTCCCGGTTGGTGCCACCAACCGGGACCAAAGGGTCTCCTACCTGGGCTCCGCGCACAGGCCACGTGGAGGCCCATCTGTCCCGGTTCTGGATTGAACTGGGACTAAAGGGACAGGGCATTAGTACCGACCCTTTAGTCCCGGTTCAGGAACCAGGACAAAAGGCCCTTACGAACCGGGACAACAGGCCCTGTTTCTACCAGTGATATGCAACTCTCAATTTTCCTGGTATGCCGAATGAGGGCTAATAACAGTATATAGAAAACTAAGAACACTAAACCCATGTATCAGGTCTCGTACCCGTCCGCAAA
Organism: Triticum aestivum; assembly: GCF_018294505.1. Taxonomy (NCBI): domain Eukaryota; kingdom Viridiplantae; phylum Streptophyta; class Magnoliopsida; order Poales; family Poaceae; genus Triticum; species Triticum aestivum. Next base: position 23,627,985 of record NC_057812.1, read on the forward strand.
CATAGTGTGCATCATAAGAAGCCCAAGAATATTATAGTTGCAGGTATCAATCTCTCCTAAATCAAACCTGTTCCAACTCAATGTTCGAATGTTGTATAGGGTCAACTGTAAAATGTAGGTTACTGAGGAAGCTACTTACCTGGGCACGCATCGCGATGGCACGGCCGCGGCGATGGCCGACCCCTTGCCCTAGACGCACCAGCGGAAAAAAAACAGTAAGCATCAATATACTGTATTAATTAATGGTAAAAACAAACTGAAAGGAAGAGGATGGATGGAGGAAGGAGCGTACCCTTATCCTAGCCTCGAGGCTCTTGAACATCGATGCGTTCTTGAGCATGTCGGGGATGATCATGAACCTGACCTTGCTGCCCCTGATGAACATGTGCTCCAGCTGCGACACCTTGCCGTCCAATTTGCAATCAACCAATCACCAAACGAGATCAGAGAAGGGGAAGAGAGAAAGCAAGCAAGGCGATCGATGAATTAGCAGGGGGTAGTACCTCTGCTGTGAAGGTGATGTTCTCGATCTGGCAGTTCCAATTGTACTCACACTCGATCATGGAGCCCCGGTAGACCTCGCCGGTCTTGAGCTCCACCGTCACCACGTGCCCCGCCGCCTCGTGCAGCAGCTTCACCAGGATCCCTGGGCTGCGGCTCGTCTTCATTCCTTCCTTTCCCGAGCTCTTTCTCGACTCTGTCTGTCCGAAGCCGTCGCGGAAGAGAAGAGGGGAAGGAAGGAGACGGCGGGGAGGGGGTTCTTTCCCCCTTTCCCTCTCTCTCTCTCTCTCTCTCTCTCTCTCTCTCTCTCTGCCCCCCTCCGGCGGTTTGGACTCGATTCTTATTTCAGGGCCATACTCGATTTTCCCGTCCTCCATAAGCCCAGCCCAGACTCAACTTGATCCACTATGCATGGGAGTTTAAAGGTATTCCTTATACCATGGTACCGTAAAAGCATTATAAAGAAAACTTAAACCTGCATTGTGAAACCGTCCGGGCATGTCCAGGATGCGAAATCCAGGCAGGCGCTCCTGTCTGAATCGGGCCTATCTACCAAAAATTTGGCCAGAGGCTGCGTAGGCCGGCGAAGGTTGGACCTGAAACTTTCCTCCCACAAACTACCTTTTTTGTTTAAGGAGAACTAAAAAATTTACCCCGAATCCTGAACGTTTGAGATATTTAAAGCTCGTCTTAAGGTTTCCTCAAAACAATATACGGATCAGCCGATTTTAAGTGATGTGGTTGGGTTAGTTTTCTGTTCAAAACCGTAAAACAACGGCTATCTTATAGTTTTGGCCGATCTGCTATAGATGCTTCGCATCGTTTTTCGTGAGAGCTAGTTCTGTTATGCATCGCCAACATACGGGAAATAGAAGGCCAGCCCAACGCTGTATTTAAAAAGAACTGTCTTTTCTTCTTGGTTTTCCCATTGCTTGCAGTCTAGTTTTTCATCAGTTTTTTTATTTTTCTTTTTCCTATTCCTTTCTTACCTTTTCTTTGGTTTTTTTGTTTTCTTTGTTCTTTTATTGTTCCTACGCTTTTTTAGGTTTCCATCGGGGTCTTTTAGATTTGTTTTCTTTTTAAATATTTTTTATAAATATTACACAAAATGTTCATTTTCTCGTATACATAAGGGACATTTTCTTTCAAACATTTATAATATTTTTAAATACATACATACATACATACATACATACAACAACAACAGCAAGAACAACACCAACAGCAGCAGCAACAGCAGTAACAGCAACAGCAACAGCAACAGCACCAACAGTAGCAGCACCTACAGCAGCAACAACAACAACAACAACAACAACAACAACAACAACAACAACAACAACAACAACAACAGCAACAACAATAGCAGCAGCAACAGCAGCAACAACAACAGCAGTAACAACAGCAGCAACAATAGCAACAACAACAGCAGCAGCAACAACAACAACAACAACACCAACAGCAGCAACAACAGCAGCAACAATAGCAACAACAACAGCAGCAGCAACAACAACAACAACAACACCAACAGCAGCAACAACAACAGCAACAACAACAACAACAAGAGCAACAACAGCAATAACAACACCAACAGCAGCAACAACAGCAACAGCAACAGCAGCAACAGCAGCAACAGCAACACCAGCAGCAACAGCAACAGCAACAACAACAGCAACAGCAACAGCAACAGCAACAACAACAACAACAACAACAACAACAACAACAACAGCAACAGCAACAGCAACAGCAACAGCAACAGCAACAACAGCAACAAGCAGAAACAACAGCAGCAGCAGCAGCAGCAACAACAACAACAACAACAACAACAACAACAACAACAACAACAACAACAACAACAACAAAGTCTTTACTCCCAAATAGCAAGATTCCACACACCTATGTACATGTCAAGTTCCGTCTACCCAGACCTGTCTTGACATTATCGGTACGCTTTAGCCGTCTGCTATGCACTGGAGCTTCTGGGCACCTACGCTGAATAAGCCCAAACCATCTCAGATGATGCTAGACAAGCTTCTCTTCAATCGGCGCTACCCCAACTCTATCTCGTATGTCATCATTCCGCACATTGTCCTTCCTTGTGTGGCCACACATCCATCTCACCATGCGCATCTCCACCATACCTAAATGTTGAACATGTCGCCTTTTAGTCGGCCAACACTCAGCGCCATATAACATTATGGGTCGAACTGTCGTCCTATAGAACTTGCCTTTTAGATTTTATGGCACTCTCTTGTCATAGAGAATGCCAGAAGCTTGGCGCCCATTCTTCCATCCGGCTTTGATTCGATGATTCACATCTTTATCTATACCCCCATCCTTCTGCACCATAGACCCCTAATATCAAAAGGTGTCCTTTTGAGGCAACACCTGCCCATCAAGACTAACCTCCTCCACCTCCTCATGCCTAGTAGTACTGAAAATTGCACCTCATGTACTCGGTTTTAGTTTTACTAAGTGTAAAACCTTTGGATTCCAAGGTTTGTCTTCATAGCTATAACTTCTTATTGGCCCCCATCCGACTATCATCGACTAGCACCACATCATCCACAAAGAGCATACACCATGGTATATCTCCTTGTATATCCCTTATGGCCTCATTCATCACCAAAGCGAAAAGATAAGGGCTCAAAGCTAACCCCTGGTGCAGTCCTATTTTAATCGGGAAGTCATCAGCACCATCATCACTTGTTCAAACACCTGTCAAAACATTATCGTACATGTCCTTGATGAGGGTAATGTATTTTGCAGGGACTTTGTGTTTCCCCAAGACCCACCACATGACATTCCGCAGTATCTTATCATAGGCCTTCTTCATGTCAATGAACACCATATGCAGGCCCTTCTTTTGCTCCATGTATCTCTTCATGAGTTATTGTATAAGAAAATGGCTTCTATGGTCGACCTCCCAGACATGAAAGCAAACTAATTTTTGGTCACCCGTGTCATACTTCTTAAGCGGTGCTCAATGACTCTCTCCCATAGCTTCATTGTATGACTCATCAGTTTAATTCCATGGTAGGTAGTTCAACTCTGAACATCCTTCTTGTTCTTCAAGATTGCTACTAATATACTCCGTCTCCATTCTTCCAGCATCTTGCTTGCCAGAAAAAAGAGATTGGAAAGTTTAGTTAGCCACACTATAGCTATGTATGGGATACAATCAGAGCCCATCGCCTTGCCTTCTTTCATCCTTTTTAAAGCGTCCTTGACCTCCGATTTCTAGATTCACCGCACAGAACGCATGTGGGTATCATCAAAAGAGTCGTCCAGGTTAATGGTAGAGCTCTCATTCTCCCCATTGGACAACTTGTCGAAGTACTCCCGCCATCTATGCTTAATCTCCCCGTCCTTCACCAAGAGCCGGTATGCTCCATCCTTGATGCATTTGACTTGATCAACATACCTCTTCTTCGTGTCTCAAATCTTGTCCATCTTATAGATGTGTTTTTCGCCTTCCTTCGTGTCTAACTACTGGTAGAGATCCCCATACGCCCGACCCCTTGCTTCACTCACAACTTGCTTTGCGGGCTTCTTTGCCATCTTGTACTCCCTCTGGTCCTTTTTACTCTGCATGTAAGAATTTTCAAAAGTCAAACTTCATAATGTTTAGCCATATTTATATGAAAAAATATTAACATCTACCATACTAAAGTTATACAATATGAAAATTTAACTCATGACACATCTAGTGATATTGATTTCACATTGTGAATGTTGATGTCTTTTTTTCTATAGAGTTGGTCGAACTTTACGAGCTTGAACTTAGAAAAATCTTACATGCGAACTAAAAAGGACCGGAGGGAGTACTTCTCTATGTTGTCTGCAATCCTATCTAGGTAGATGTGTTGAAAATAATCTTCCATCTCCTTAATAGCCTTTTGGACATCTTCATTCTACCATCACGTATCTTTAGCTTCTCTTCTACTTCCCCTGGACACTTCAAAGTCCTCTGAGGCCACCTTACGAATGCAAGTCGCCATCTTCATCAACACATTGTTTGCATCACCTCCTTCCTCCTAAGAGCTCTCCTTAATGGCCCTCTCCTTGAACGCCTGAGCTACCTCCCCCTTGAGTTTCCACCACTTCATTCTAGCGACTTCGGCACACTCATCCCGCTATACACGAATCGGAGAGCAAAAGTCAGCCACCACGAGCTTACGCCGAGGGACAAAACTCTCTCCAGGTATCACCTTACAATCTAGTCACGCACGCATGTCTTCTCTTCTCGAGAGGATGAAATCAATCTGGCTAGAGTGTTGACCACTACTAAAAGTCACTAACTATGATTCTCTCTTTTGAAAGAGGGTGTTAACTATAATCATGTCGTAGGCTAGAGTAAATCTTAAGACATATTCTCATTCTTGATTCGTGATGCCATAGCCAAAACTCCAATGCACCCCTTCAAAACATGTGTTAGATGTACCCACGTGGCCATTGAGGTCTCCTCCTATGAAGAGCTTCTTGCCAATCGATACACTCCTAACCATGTCCTCCAGGCCTTCCCAGAACTCCCACTTGGTGTTCTCATTGTGGCCTACTTGCGGGGCATACGCGCTGATAACATTGAGAATTAAGTCCCCGACTACCAGCTTGACCAGGATAATCCGGTCCCCATGTGTCCTGACATCTACCACTCCATACTTGAGCAAGATGCCTGCTTCATTTCTGTTTGCAGCCGTTCCCTGTGTACACAGCTTGAAACAATCCTATCTAGGTAGATGTGTCTAAAATAATCTTCCTTCTCCTTAATAGCCTTTTGGACATCATCATTCTACCAGCAGGTGTCTTTAGCTTCTCTTCTACTTCCCCTGGACACTTCAAAGTACTATGAGGCCACCTTATGAATGCAAGTCGCCATCTTCATCAACACATTGTTTGCATCGCCTCCTTCCTCCTAAGGGCTCTCCTTAATGGCCCTCTCCTTGAACGCCTGAGCTACCTCCCCCTTGAGTTTCCACCACTTCGTTCTAGCGACTTCGGCACACTCATCCCGCTGAACACGAATGGGGGAGCGAAAGTCACCCACCATGAGCTTACGCCGAGGGACAAAACTCTCTCCAGGTATCACCTTACAATCTAGTCACGCACGCCTGTCTTCTCTTCCCGAGAGGATGAAATCAATCTGGCTAGAGTGTTGACCACTACTAAAAGTCACTAACTATGATTCTCTCTTTTGAAAGAGGGTGTTAACTATAATCATGTTGTAGGCTAGAGTAAAGCTTAAGACATATTTTCATTCTTGATTCCTGATGCCATAGCCAAAACCCCAATGCGCCCTTCAAAACCTGTGTTAGATGTACACACGTGGCCATTGAGGTCTCCTCCTATGAAGAGCTTCTTGCCAATCTATACACTCCTAACCATGTCCTCCGGGCCTTCCCAGAATTCCCTCTTGGTGTTCTCATTTTGGCCTACTTGCGGGGCATACGCGCTGATAACATTGAGAATTAAGTCCCCGACTACCAGCTTGACCAGGCTAATCCGGTCCCCATGTCTCCTGACATCTACCACTCCATACTTGAGGCTCTTGTTGAGCAAGATGCCTACTCCATTTCTGTTTGCAGTCGTCCCTGTGTACACAGCTTGAAACTGGTATCCTACACCTCCTTCGCCTTCTGTCCCCTCCATTTGGTTTCTTGGATGCAAAGGATATCAACACCTCTCCACCCCACTGAATCAACTAGCTCCCAAAGCTTACCTCTTAGGGGCCCTATGTTCCATCTACCTAAGCGGATCTTCCTAGGCTCGGCTAGCTTCCTTACCGTTTGCACTTATCGAGTCAAATGACAAGACCCTTGCTCATTTTCCACTACACCAGGGCGTCGCTGTAGCGCGCCACTAAGGATGCAACGAAACAATCTTGCTCCCTTGCCATCGTATCCAGATCAAGATGCGGCGCACCACCGGGGTGGAGCGATGGCCCAGCCTTTGCCCATTTGTTGACACCACACCCGGGTTCCAATGTGGCGCGTCTCTGAGAGGTTTACGGTCCAAACGAAAAAAAATTGGGTTTCATCTCCATAAGAGTGGCTGAGTTTTCATGTTGGCTCGCCAAGGCTATCACAACCCTCCTCCTTTATCCGGGCTTGGGACCGGCTATGTCAAGACAACATAGGCGGAGTAGAGCACATGTGTAAGTACTTTGGCGATGCAACAAGTTTGATGTACTACATAAGAGACTAACATATATAAGATGCCTTTTGGAGTATTTTTCAGTGTGAGCAATCACTTTGAGAATGTCTTATTTGCCGGAGTGCTATTGACAAACGAGAATACGGAAACTTTTACGTGGGCTTTCAAGGAATTTGTCACTATGGTGGGAGGAAAAGAACCTATTAATTACAATACTGACAGTTTAGTCATATTCAGAAATATTCAATGTGTCTGCGGTAATATATTACTAACACATTTTCTGTTTGCTGCAGATCAAGCAAAAGCAATTGGTAATGCGATAACGTTGGTTGGTACTGCCAAAAGTAGAACATTGATGGTGCAAATTACATGTTACGAAGAGAGCACGTTTACTTCTCGCGAATGTGTCTAAGAATCACAAGACCTTTGCTGATGAGTTTCATAAGTTGCTGAACCATTTGGGAAGCATCGAAGATTTTGAAAATGCATGGATGATGGTTACTGGACGGTATGGCCTAAGGATGATGGTTTTTGGACAAGTTCTTATGAATGTAGGCATAAATGGTCTAAACCATATTTTTTGGGTGTGTTCTGCGCAAGGATGTGTCGTAGATAGCATAGCGATAGTGCAAACCACATGTTAGAGTTTTACATTTCAAGTAACACTTCACTGAATCTTCACTGGATTAGTCACACGGTACACAAAATTATTTGACGAAGCAGCCAAGAAGAAGACCAATCAGGTATGTATGCAATTTATTTGTACTATTTGGTGTCGTGCATGTGTCGACATTATAATGTTATTTCACCATGCTCATATTTCCAAAGGGTTATACAGCTTCAAGTAGGATATCCTCTGAAATCATGCGTCTAAAATGTATATATTGCCAGGTATACCCATTTTTGTCCATCAGATTTTGTGAAGCAGTAACAAGTGAAGCAACGGTGGTTCATCAAATCAAATTAGCTAAAGACCGAGAGAACTGGTTGCCATTGAAAAAGGAAAGAACACATTGTGCATGGAATCCATCTCGATCGCCTTCATAAGAAAATAAGCCCAAATGCATGATCAAATCGTCGTTTCTACAATTTCGTACGGGATCGGAACTGAAACTGTGTCCAAAACTAAGAAAAAGAAAATTGCTAGCTGAACCATCCTTCTGCGGCGAAATTTTGTTTTTCGATGTTCTGGACGGAGAGAGAGAACCGGGCGACATGGAGGCCGGGCTTTCTACAGCCCATTGGGGCCCGGGGTCGGAGGGTGGTTTCCCGGCGCGACAGTCGTCGACGAAGAGGAAGGACCAGCGGTGCCGGAGGTGGAGGGCCTCGCCTGCCCGTCGCCATCGTCGTTGCTGCCGGTGGCGCCGTGGCGGGCCTCGCGCTCCACCGGCAGCGCTTCGGTGCGGCGCCGTGTCTGGGAGCGCTTATGCGCCAAGTAGAAGAGCGTGCCGACCATTGCGGCCGCGGCCGCCCCTGCAGCGACCCAGAACCAGAGGTATCCGGGGCCGGGAGGCGTCGCCGGGGCGCAAGGGAGCTGGGGCGGGCCTGACGGTGGCGCGCTGGGGCCGGAGGGCGGCGAGAACCTCGGGATCCGGCGAGGCAGGAGGGGGGCGGCGCCGCAGCCGAGCACAGGGCCGAGCCGCGGCGCCCTGCGCGCGAAGACTGGATGCCGGTAAAGCTGACATCCGAAGGGAAGAAGAAGCTGTCCGGCACCTAGATATGGTCGACGCTGGCGAACGGAGGAGCACGCGCGACGCCGTCGTCGAGGAACACCAAGAATCCAGGGCGGACGCTTCCGTCGCCGAGACAGAGAGCGCGAGGCGGTCTTGGTCCGAATACGGCGGCCTCGCTGGCCGACTCGTCGTCGTTGACGAGGAACTCGGTGAGATCTGGGAACTGGGCTGGGGCGGCCTCTTCATGGCGCCGGTTGAAGAGCTTGTCGTACAGGTACCGGATGGCGAGCTCCAAAAGCTCGTCCTTAACCTCCTCCCATAGAGCCTCTCGAAGCTCCCGCCAGAACCTGGTCCACCAGGAGGACGAGCAGACAAGCGCCATGGCCTGCTGCTGCTGCAGGCGTCCAAGAAACCAAGAAGAGGTGGTAAGGCAAAGTTTAGATGAAGGAGAGGCTGGGATGGGGAGGAAGGAAAGGAGAGCAGCCAGGGGAGGACAGGAGGAGCAGCGAGGGGAGGACGAAGACCTGCGGTTGGGTGGGTGGTGGCGGAGCAGAGGAACGGCGCGGCGGCGCGCGGCGGTTACTCGTACTCGTTGGCTTCGAATGCACGCGGTCTTCCTCCTTCTAGCTCTCCTCTCCTTTCCCTGGATCGGCGAGCCAACCCAAGCATGTCGGTTCCTTATATACGGATCCGAGCCTGACCACGCGCGGGGCTCAGGCGTTCGTCGGCAGCGTCCCTGTAATTCCGTTGCTATGCAAACAAACCGAGAGTTCTTCTTAGTTTCAAAAAAAAAAAAAGAGTTTTTTTAGCAATCTCAAACTTTGAAAAAAAAAACAGATCCCTACAACCTGTTAGAGGAGAATTTCGGTTTTACTCATATAACCGGCACCTAGCCGATCCCCAATAGCCATAGCGGAGGATAAACTATCCTTAGCCAACTCCACCTCCTCTATTTTTACTCCATCACTCGGGCTTACAGGAAAAAATCTCCTCCACCCCGCTGCCTCCCCCGTCCCGCATCTACGTCAGCGCCATCCTTTCCACCCCCCCCCCTCCCCCGCCGCCGACCATCGCCCACCACCGCGGACGCCCGTAGGCTCCGCCGCCGTCCTTGACCACCTGGATTTGGCCCTCTCTCGCCTCGTCGCCACCGCGCACGGCCGGATATGAGGCTACTGCCGCCACCACCGGATTTGACGCATCTGGCCGTCGGCTGATGCCTTTACCATCGATTGGCTGAGTACTCGCCCGCATAGCCCCGGCAATGCCTGCACTCCGCATGAAGGTATTGACTCGGCCTCTAGCCGCTCGGATCTCTTTCGTCGGTGGTTCGCCGGCAAAGACACGCCCGTCCATCCCGGGCTCGGCGCTAGCCCAGCGGCTCGCCGGCTCCCCTTTGTCGGTCATAAAGTGTGGTGCGCCGAGTTTCCACCATATCGGAACATCCCGGATGTGTGTTCCTCAGCTGCTAAAAAGATTGGTTATGTTCTTCTTTCGATTCGATTGTTCACCAAATTCAGCGCAAATTTGGTAGCTCATTGTTTGCTCAAATTTGTTTGTAGGATGGATGCAGGTTTTGGTATTGGGAAGAAGATTACATCGATCTATTGGTAGCATGAAATTTCTTAGATGCTTGTGCACTCGTTGCTAAAATAGAGGCTACAGACACTAGTAGAAAAAGGGTCAAATGTGAAGCACATTAGTGCCGGTTTGAATTTGAGCCGGCACTAATGTGACCATTAGTGCCGGTTCCAACGGCTAGGCGGGCGGGCATCATTAGTATCGGTTCGTGGGTAACCTTTAGTACCGGTTCATGCCACGAACCGGTACTAATGAGGCTGTGTCAGGCTATGGTCAGTCTGGGGCCTCCACGAAGACCTTTAGTACCGGTTCATGCCATGAACCGGTACTAGAGTTTCTTTGTAAGCTGATTTTTAGTCCCACCTCGCCAAGAGAGAGGCAGTATGAGCGGTTTATAAGCCGTGAGTGCACAGACAATGACGAAGAGTTGCAATGCTCACCTACATGTTGATTAGCTTCAAGCCTTGCGGAATAGCATAGATTACACTGAGCTATGTGCAGTGCAGTCTACACTATTCCGAATGGCTTGAAGCAAATTAACCAGCATTGCACCTCTTTTTTATTTTTAATAACTTATTTGAACTCCGGACTTCTTTTGTGTTCAGTATGCAGCATTCAAAGCGACGTCATCAATTTCCAACATGTTCTGACATCATTTGTTTCGGTCATTTACCTAATTGTTTTAGAGAGCTAAATGACCGTGAAATTGAAAATCACTACAAAATGAATTCTGAAAATGTTGAAACTTGGCATGGTATCATCATATCACCCGCATAGCATGCGCGAAAGAGTAGAGAGGGTCACGTCAAAAACTGGACGCACTTCGTGTACAAACTGGACAAACTCTTTCGGAGTATCAGGGTTTCGGACGAGAACTCATCTGTTACACGGCCACTTCAATGTTTTTTAAACTTATTTGAACTCCGGACTTCTTTTGTGTTTAGTATGCAGCATTCAAAGCGACGTCATCAATTTCCAACATGTTCTGACATCATTTGTTGTTTTTCGGCCATTTACCTAATTGTTTAGAGAGCTAAATGACCGTGAAATTGAAAATCACTACAAAATGAATCCTGAAAATGTTGAAACTTGGCATGGTATCATCATATCACCCGCATAGCATGCGCGAAAGAGTAGAGAGGGTCACGGCAAAAACTGGACGCACTTCATGTACAAACTGGACAAACTCTTTCAGAGTATCAGGGTTTCGGACAAGAACTCATCTATTACACGACCACTTCAATGTTTTTTAAACTTATTTGAACTCCGGACTTCTTTTGTATTCAGTATGCAACATTCAAAGCAACTCATCAATTTCCAACATGTTCTGACATCATTTGTTGTTTTTCGGTCATTCACCTAATTGTTTTTAGAGAGCTAAATGACCGTGAAATTGAAAATCACTACAAAATGAATCCTGAAAATGTTGAAACTTGGCATGGTATCATCATATCACCCGCATAGCATGCGCGAAAGAGTAGAGAGGGTCACGGCAAAAACTGGACGCACTTCGTGTACAAACTGGACAAACTCTTTCAGAGTATCAGGGTTTCGGACGAGAACTCATCTGTTACATGGCCACTTCAATGTTTTTTAAACTTATTTGAACTCCGGACTTCTTTTGTGTTTAGTATGCAGCATTCAAAGCGACGTCATCAATTTCCGACATGTTCTGACATCATTTGTTGTTTTTCGGTCATTTACCTAATTGTTTAGAGAGCTAAATGACCATGAAATTGAAAATCACTACAAAATGAATCCTGAAAATGTTGAAACTTGGCATGGTATCATCATATCACCCGCATAGAATGCGCGAAAGAGTAGAGAGGGTCACGGCAAAAACTGGACGCACTTCGTGTACAAACTGGACATACTCTTTCGGAGTATCGAGGTTTCGGACGAGAACTCATCTGTTACACGGCCACTTCAATGTTTTTTAAACTCATTTGAACTCCGGACTTCTTTTGTGTTCCGTATGCAACATTCAAAGCGACGTCATCAATTTCCAACATGTTCTGACATCATTTGTTGTTTTTCGGTCATTTACCTAATTGTTCAGTATGCAGCATTCAATTTCCAAAAGAAAATAAATAGAAGAAAAGAAATAATGCAGAAAAAAAAAATTTATACAAAAAAATTACTCAAAAATAAATAGAAGAAAAGAAATAATGCAGAAAAGAAAAAACTATATAAAAAACTACTCAAAAATAAATAGAAGAAAATAAATAATGCAGAAAAGAAAAAAAATATATAAAAAATTTATTGGCGCGCTGCCCAGTGGGTTGCCAGACCTAGGGTGTGCAAATGCAGGCCCAGAAGGGCCAGCAGGCTCACAGGGCAGCGCGTCCTAATTAATTAGGCCTAGAAGCCTGCTATATAGAGGAGTTCGAAGAGGTAGCCGCGGCTGGGTTTATAAACTAGTGCGGCTGCCCTTCGCCCGGCGAGGTGGGACTAAACTTTAGGGTGGCAGCGCGAGGCCTTTAGTACCGGTTGGTGGCTCCAACCGGTACTAAATACCACCCTTTAGTACCGGTTGGAACCACCAACCGGTACTAAAGGCCAACTCCTATATGTACAACACTTACGAAAATTCAGTTACATCTCTCACTTCTTTCGTCTCCAACCTCTCGCGCGCCGCTCGAACCCGTCCTCGCCGCCCGTCGCCCGTCGTCCGTCGTCGTCGTCGCTGTCCCCGCCGCCGCCCGTCGTCGTCGCCGTCTCGCGCCGCCGCCCCGAACGCCGCGCGCCGCCGTCCGTCGTCGTCCCGCCGCAGTCCCGTACGTCTCTCGCTCTCGCGTATACCCGCCGCGCCGCCGTCCCTCGTCGTCGCACCCGGCCCGTATGGCGGCGCCCCCGCCCGTACGTACGTCGCCGCCCCCGCCCCGTACGCCGGCGCCCCCGCTCGTACATACGGGGCGGCGGCGTACGAGGCCGCACACATACACACATACACACACATGCACATACACACACTACACACACACATACACACACACACACACACATCTTTTTACTTATTTTCTGTTTTTTAGAAAAGTTAATTAGATGATCGAATGTTTGATTAATGTCGAATGTTAGATGAATTAGCTAGATAGAAAATTGTCAAACTAGAGATTTGAACTAGTTGAATAATTAATATAACTAGTTTATTTTTAGTAAGAAAATTATCGAACTAGTTTATTTAGGTATATGAGATTTGAACTAGTTCAATAATTAATATAACTAGTTTATTTTTAGTAAGAAAATTGTCAAACTAGTTTATTTAGGTATATGAGATTTGAGCTAGTTCAATAATTAATATAACTAGTTTATTTAGGTATATGAGATTTGAACTAGTTCAATAATTAATATAACTAGTTTATTTTTAGTAAGAAAATTTAGGTATCTGAGATTTGATGATCTAATTAAAATATTATTTGTTAATGAGTTTTTCTGTTTATTTAATTTTTTATATATTTTGAGTTTATATAAATGTTAGATTAATGTCGAATGTTAGATGAATTAGATAGAAATGTTAAATATATAGTAATGTCAATTGTTAGAGATGAATATAGTTAGATATATTAATGTCAAATGTTAGATGAATATATATTTGGCTAGATATTAATTAATGTTAGATAGTAATAGGTGTTTAATGTTTCACCTATATGAACATAGAAAATGTCATCTGACGACGAGAAAGATTTTATTATGTACGAACATTGTGAAGACCAGCGCGGCCTGTGCGACAGAAATTTCCTTGTTGATGGTAGGCGCTTCAGCATCAAGCTGGATGAGACATTCGAAGTTGATACAGTAAGTCATTTTGTCAATTATTATTTGAATGCAAAACTTATGCTTTATTTGCTTCAACTTATAATTTTAAATTTTCACTATTCTACTAGCGCATCCCCTGCCATGCAAGAATTTTTGTCTTGGATAAGATAGGTTTTAGTGCTATATATGATATGAAGGTAAAGAGAGTTTACTTGAAGACGGAGCATGAGTATACTTTCAACGTCAAATTATATAATGGAGACACATACACCCATTTTGAATGCAAAACTTGGCAAGCACTATGCAAGGCTTATGCATTTGAGCCTGGTATGGTTGTCACCTTTGATATTCGTCCGGAAGATGATATTGAAGGTAATATAGACATCTGGGTCGATGTGCAAACGCCTCCAGTTCTACCATTATGTGAGTTTTTCTCAACCATGCATGCATATGTTTATGTCTTTGATACAGTTTATTTAAAAATAGTTGACAACTAATTTGTATTGTCAGCTTATTTCGGTTCAAGCAAACATGTCCGGCGCTTGGTAGACAGGACCTACTACTGCCCCGGGGCTCAACTAAACTGCGAGGAGATAAGTCATTATGTTTCATGGCTTGAGGATCTTAATACTGTCAAGACAAATTTTTTTCCTGAACTTAGAAATGTTAGTACTCAAAACGTGCGACCAATGGTGATCGTATTGAACTACGGTCACATCTATAATCGAAAGATGGTGAGATTTTAACTATTTGTCCTTAATTAGTGCATCTTTTGCATACATTATTTTTGAAGCTAAACTTTCATTGCTTAGTATATTAATTACTATACGATGTTCTTCAACAGGGACTTCCGATGATAGTTGTGCCTCGGTGGATCGAGACTAAAGGTGACATGTCAATGGTTAGCTTACGGCCAAGATATCCTACATTGCACATGAGTGCATTCAGGATTTCTAAAATCGAAGAATGCTTAATAGTGAAAGATTGGAGCAAAATTGTTAACGATCGCAGAGAAGTACTAGGGGGCAGCAAGGAGAAGCGCAACCCAAGATTAGGAGACAGATTCATCTGCATGCTCCAGTATGATGAATCAGGAGAGCTATACATGTTCTATGCTATTCTACCTGAGAGGGAGCAGCACTAGTTCATGCTCTTAATTAGTGTCTCATGTCCGTGTCCTAAACTTCGATGTTGGTGATGATTATGTTGAACTCGATGATATCTTTGCTTCTGTTAGAAAGTGAATGTTTCCTCTTTAAGCTAGCCAGTGTTGGTGATGATTAGATAGCTAGCGGTAATGACTATGATGATTAAATAGTGGTAATTAGACGACTACGATGATTTTTAGCTAGCTAGAGTTTATTTATTTATTAATATGCGATGATGATGATGATGATGATGATGATGATGACTACAACTCATTATAACGTAAAACAATCCTAAATTAAATTGATAATGCAAATTTAATTGAAAAATACAAAATAAAACAAAAACCCACAAACATTTAGTACCGGTTGGTGTTACCAACCGGTACTAAAGGGCTCCCGGCCCCCGGAGCTGGCTCATGCCACGTGGTTTCCCTTTAGCACCGGTTCATGCTGAACCGGTACTAAAGGGGGGAGCCTTTAGTGACCACACTTTAGTGCCGGTTATGGAACCGGCACTAAAGGGCCTTACGAACCGGTGCTATTGCCCGGTTCTGCACTAGTGAGATGATACTAGATGTGAAGCAATGTCGAATATGCTGGAAACAAAGAAGAAAGAAGTGCGCAAGCTCGAGAAACCAATACAGAGAATCAACAATGAAGACATAGAGACGATATTAATCCAACTACTGGGAGCAGTTATGGAAGTAGGATTTATTTTGAAGTGTCTAATTGTGGTTCTTGTTTTCTTTGGTTTTGCTCTCCTAGCGTAGAATTGGTAAATTATGTACTCCAATGTATGAAAAGGTCATTGAATGAAATAAAGAAGCAAAGAAATGTGTTTCGATGGCCGAAAATGAAATGCAAATGAAAAAAAGAAAGGCTTAGTCCACTATTTTCAGGGGATCGGTTAGGTCCAGTGAAAACTTAGTGGAGTAAAAGTACTTCACTAGGGGTTTACTTCGTCGGATACTCCGCTATTTTTTGGGGATCGGTTAGATTTGCCCTTACAACATAGATATTGTAAAATTCGTGATGCGCTGAAAAAATGCACCATGCATAGCGCAACAAACCCTACACCGACCATTCCGCATTCTCCTGCCTCCCACCTCAACTGCACCCACCTTTGCCGGTTATGGAACCGGCACTAAAGGGCCTTACGAACCGGTGCTATTGCCCGGTTCTGCACTAGTGAGATGATACTAGATGTGAAGCAATGTCGAATATGCTGGAAACAAAGAAGAAAGAAGTGCGCAAGCTCGAGAAACCAATACAGAGAATCAACAATGAAGACATAGAGACGATATTAATCCAACTACTGGGAGCAGTTATGGAAGTAGGATTTATTTTGAAGTGTCTAATTGGGGTTCTTGTTTTCTTTGGTTTTGCTCTCGTAGCGTAGAATTGGTAAATTATGTACTCCAATGTATGAAAAGGTCATTGAATGAAATAAAGAAGCAAAGAAATGTGTTTCGATGGCCGAAAATGAAATGCAAATGAAAAAAAGAAAGGCTTAGTCCACTATTTTCAGGAGATCGGTTAGGTCCAGTGAAAACTTAGTGGAGTAAAAGTACTTCACTAAGGGTTTACTTCGTCGGATACTCCGCTATTTTTTGGGGATCGGTTAAAGTTGCCCTTACAACATAGATATTGTAAAATTCGTGATGCGCTGAAAAAATGCACCATGCATAGCGCAACAAACCCTACACCGACCATTCCGCATTCTCCTGCCTCCCACCTCAACTGCACCCACCTCTGCCATGACCCCCCCCCCACCCACCCTCCTGTGAATCTGTAGTGACTACTACTTCATCCCACGGTGGGCGGGTCCAGCCGACTCAGGGCGCAGGCATGGTGAACGCACGCTGCCACGATGGTAGTCAGACCTGCCACTCACCCATGCCCATGACGATGCATGCCCCAGTCATCACTACAGGAAAATCACAAGTTGCCTTGTCTTTTGGCGTAAGCCGAGTGTAATTTATCGGTGGTTTGACTTTGCTGGTTTATGCGGAGCGGCTCGGCTTAAACTCGGCATACGTATGCATCTATGCATGTTCGACAAAATGTGCTCGACTTACAGTTGGCTGTCTGCAAAGTGAATGCCACGTGGCCCTCGTCACCGCACTTAAGGGCTACTATGACAGTGATTGCGAAAGCCGAGTATGCTCCCTTTGTACTCGGCTTATATATCCACTTCTTTTAAAAACACGAAACCCTTCGCCACCCCAATAAACTGAGTGGACGATATAAGGTGCTCGACTTCTATCGGATACCACTCGTTTTGTAACATTCAACTATATAACCACACCACCGCACCAACTGCACAAAACCACACCGCCCGTCTCCACCTCAAGCCCACCGTGCCGCCGCAACCGAAACTCTCCGCCGCTAATATGCAGGCGCGCCACCACCATCTCTCCATATGATTTTCTATATGGATTGGACGTTATATTTAATTAGTTAGGGTTTTAGGGTTAATTGGCTATACTGAAATATATATATATATATATATATATATATATATGTGTGTGTGTGTGTGTGTGTGTGTGTGTGTGTGTGTGTGTGTGTGTGTGTGTGTGTGTGTGTGTGTGTGTGTGTGTGTGTGTGTGTGTGTGTGTGTGTGTGTGTGTGTGTGTGGACTGGATGCTATATATGGAAATTCATATGCATGGAACATATAGATAATTAGTTAGGGTTTTAGGGTTTGGATGATAAAATTATGGATGATATGGTAGATATATGGATGACCATGGTAGATATGGTGTATATATATTGTTAGCCTAGCTAGATATATTATTTGCTAGTTAATTAGTTAATTTATAGTTATTTTTTGCGGGGGAAATAGTTACTATAAAAAATTTAGTCACTTAGCTAGCTCCATTCGTGTAAAAAACTTAGGAACAAACTTTGTGTTGGGCAAACACACATGCTTGTAATTAAAATGCTTGCGATTATAACCCAACTAATGAAGATACATAGATAGGTAGATAGCTAGATATATTAATTAGTTACACCTTGTGCACTTTCTCATTTAACCTAGTGTCCTTCATTTGTCATACATTTTTTACTCTTTCTCACTCAAAATGTTGATGACCAGCTGGACCAAGTTTGGGATTGTGACCAATGAGAAGGAGTGCGGAACTGTGTTGTTTCACAGTTTAGCCATGTTGCCTCATG
This sequence comes from Triticum aestivum, assembly GCF_018294505.1. Classification (NCBI taxonomy): domain Eukaryota; kingdom Viridiplantae; phylum Streptophyta; class Magnoliopsida; order Poales; family Poaceae; genus Triticum; species Triticum aestivum. The sequence continues at coordinate 23,645,971 of NC_057812.1, forward strand.
AGCTTGGACTTCCAGAACCAATGTTCAAGGGAAGAATGGTGTCAAGTCTGCTGCTAGGAGGAAGCGAGAGCTAGAGTTGGAGGACGAGAAGAACCTCCCAGGAACGGCTGCAGTTAAACGGTCCATCACATGTCCAGTGGAGCCTCAACATGACAGCTCTCCAACAAAAAATGGTAGTATGTACAACCGTACCCCAAGGTCAATTTTTTTTATCTAGGTGCATCTAAATTACTAATCACGGTTTCTCTTGCACGAGAGAGAATAAGTTGATGGCCACATTAACATCGTGCACGCTTGCGCACATGGGCTAATCTGTGTGTGTGTGTGTGTGCGTGCGGGCGCGCTCATGTGTGTGTGTAGAGAGAGACCTCCTATTCCGTGCGTTCAGTCCCACCTAACCAAACTGGCGCCCACAGCAGCGCCTTGGTGGGCCGGCCGCAAACACACAACTGCAGCAAAAAAAAACGATTAGTGATTAGCTAACAACCACAGCCACAAAGGACTAGTGATTCATAATCCCGCGAAGTACTCAAGGACAATTGCCGCTGCTCTGTCCCAAACTTTGCAAGTTCACAGATTAAAAAAAAGGTTCATGAATTTGATTAAAACAAGAAAAGCTTCACGTATTCAGAAAAGCTCGGGAAAAATTGGAAAAAGTTTATAAATTTGAAAAAAATTCACGGAATTCGAAAAAGTTCACTAATTTCAGAAAGTTCACAGGATTTTAAAAAGTTCACTAGTTTGAAAAAAAGTTCACGGATTGAAGAAGTTCATGAAAATTTTGAAAAAGTTCACGAAATACAAAATAATTCAAGGAAAATTAAAAAAATCATTGTTTTCAGAAATAAGTTCATACATTTGAGAAAATTTCATCAAAATTGAAAAATGGTCACGGATTTTGAACAAAAGTTCATCGATTTGAGTTCATCAAATTTGAATTTTTAAATTGAATTCCAAAAAAGTTCATCGATTAGAAGAAAACATTCATGTATTTGCGAACAATTCATCGAACAAGGAAGAAAAAAACATAAAAAAAAGAAACGAAAAAAGGAAAAAGAACGAATAAAAGAGGGGAAATATAAAAGTTTTTCATATTCGTCTTGGTGGCGAGGTGGCAACACATGCTTTCCTCAATGGTGGAAGTCGCCGGTTCGATTCTCACACATGCTCCTTTTTTAGCGAATTAATAGACAGAAAAGAAGTGTTAGACGGGCCGGCCTAATTAGAAGCGCTGAAGCATCAGCGCCAAATAGAATCCAATTATTTTTTTACTACTAGTTTGAGGACTAGCCCAGGCAATCAGCGCAGCCCAAACCCACACAGTCACGATCGAGCCTGTACTCGTCCAGAATCGTTCCTTCGTTCACTTTGAGCCTGCCGTCCATTTTTTACCTAAATTACCGAAAAAGGGTTTGCCCCGCTTTGTGTTCCAAAGCAAACCACTATTATACACATCGTAATACTGGGACGAGCAGCACATGAGGCCCAAAGAAAAAGAAAAAGAAATAAATGCCAACAACGGCAGCTTGACAAAGCGTGGCAGACCCGCGACCGCTGCGCCCTCCGGATACAAACCACCACAGCCCGAGGCTCCGATCTACCGCGAATTAAGCAGCACCTCCAAGAAAGGATGCGACGCTGACGAAGATGCTGCCCGGACAAGTTTTAGGGTTTCCCCCAGTACGCGGAGGGAGGTGGGGGATAGCTACTCCCGACACCCTCCAAGATGGGATAGTGGCACCCGCCGGTGTCACCGCATCGGAGCCGGACGAACCGGCAAGGATTTCTCCCGCACGCCAAACCCCACCGGCTAATCGGAGCCGCCCAGCCAAACCACCGCCCAACCATGCGCCATCACGGTTGCGCCACCACCAACGCCGTCTCGCTGCGAGCACCACTGTTGGTGTCAAACCCGACGGATCTCGGGTAAGGGGTCCTGAACTGTGCGTCTAAGGCGGATGGTAACAGGAGGCAGGGGACACAATGTTTTACCCAGGTTCGGACCCTCTTGATGGAGGTAAAACCCTACGTCCTGCTTGATTAATATTGATCATATGGGTAGTACACGAGTAGATCTACCACGAGATCAGAGAGGCTAAACCCTAAAAGATAGCCTATGGTATGATTGTATGTTGTCCTACGGACTAAATCCTCCGGTTTATATAGACACCGGAGGGGGCTAGGGTTACACAAGGTCGGTTACAAAGGAGGAGATATACATATCCGTACTGCCTAGCTTGCCTTCCACGCCAAGTAGAGTCCCATCCGGACAAGGGACGAAGTCTTCAATCTTGTATCTTCATAGTCCAACAGTCCAGCCAATGGATATAGTCCGGCTGTCCGGAGACCCCCTAATCCAGGACTCCCACAGTAGCCCCTGAACCAGGCTTTCAATGACGATGAGTCCGGCACGCAGTATTGTCTTCGGCATTGCAAGGCGGGTTCCTCCACCGAATACACCATGGAAGAATTTGAATACAAGGATAGTGTCCGACCCTGCAAAATAAGTTCCACATACCACCATAGAGAGAATAGTATTTCCACAAATCCAATTTGCTGACTTATTCTGGCAACACGACATTATGTCACGGCCCGGTGATTATTCGAACCGTTTCCTTTAACTAGCCCCGCACATAACGCGAGGCAGTTTTTTGACACTTCTTGCCAAAGCAGAGATCGTGTTCCCTTATCACGGGATTCTCATCAATACGGGTGTGGGTAACCCAACCACGCCATCGATTACGCCGCTTGGGGGATAAGCGAGTTTTACCAGGCTAGTGGGGACGCGTAGTTTCGTCCGCCCATATAAAGGGATAAGGATTTACCTTTTCATCCACGCCTTCTTCCTCCTTTGCTCATCCGTTTTCGCACACTCGAGCTCCAGCGCCCAAGTTCGCATTTCCCACCTCGACCTTCTCCAACCATGTCCGGAGCGGGAGGCAGGTGGATGGTCTCCTCCGTCACGGAGGGACACATCAAGAAGCTGAGAAGAGCTGGATACCTGCCCGACGACATCACGCACCGGCTCCCAGAAGAGGGGCAGCTCATCCCCACCCCCAGGCCCCATGAGTGGGTAGTGTTCCTTACCCATTTCCTCCGCGGAATGGGATTTCCTCTCCACCCACTTGTTCGGGGGCTCATGTTCTACTACGGCCTGGATTTCCACGATCTGGCCCCGAACTTCATCCTCAACATCTCGGTGTTTATCGTCGTGTGCGAGGCTTTCCTCCGCATCAAGCCCCACTTCGGCTTATGGCTGAAGACTTTTAATGTCAAGCCGAAGGTAGTGAGCGGCCGCCAGGCGGAGTGCGAAGGCGCCATGGTGGGCAAGATGCCCAACGTCACATGGCTCGAGGGCTCCTTCTGAAGGAAATATGCCCTAGAGGCAATAATAAAGTTATTATTTATTTCCTTATATCATGATAAAAGTTTATTATTCATGCTAGAATTGTATTAACCAGAAACATAATACATGTGTGAATACATAGACAAACAGAGTGTCACTAGTATGCCTCTACTTGACTAGCTCGTTAATCAAAGATGGTTAAGTTTCCTAACCATGGACAAAGAGTTGTCATTGGATTAAAGGGATCACATCATTAGTTGAATGATCTGATTGACATGACCCATTCCATTAGCTTAGCACCCGATCGTTTAGTATGTTGCTATTGCTTTCTTCATGACTTATACATGTTCCTATGACTATGAGATTATGTAACTCCCGTGTGCCGGAGGAACACTTTGTGTGCTACCAAACGTCACAACGTAACTGGGTGATTATAAAGGTACTTTACAGGTGTCTCCAAAGGTACATGTTGGGTTGACGTATTTCGAGATTAGGATTTGTCACTCCGATCGTCGGAGAGGTATCTCAGGGCCTTCTCGGTAATGCACATCACTTAAGCCTTGCAAGCATTGCAACTAATGAGTTAGTTGCGGGATGATGTATTACGGAACGAGTAAAGAGACTTTCCGGTAACGAGATTGAACTAGGTATTGGATACCGACGATCGAATCTCGGGCAAGTAACATACCGATGACAAAGGGAACATCGTATGTTGTTATGCGGTCTGACCGATAAAGATCTTCGTAGAATATGTAGGAGCCAATATGGGCATCCAGGTCCCGCTATTGGTTATTGACCGGAGACATGTCTCGGTCATGTCTACATTGTTCTCGAACCCGTAGGGTCCGCACGCTTAAGGTTACGATGACAATTATATTATGAGTTTATGCATTTTGATGTACCGAAGGTTGTTCGGAGTCCCGGATGTGATCACGGACATGACGAGGAGTCTTGAAATGGCCGAGACATAAAGATTGATATATTGGAAGCCTATGTTTTGATATCGGAAGTGTTCCGGGCGAAATCGGGATTTTACCGTAGTACCGGGAGGTTACCGGAACCCCCCGGGACATACATGGGCCTTAATGGGCCTTAGTGGAAGAAGAGGAGAGGCAGCCAGGGCTGGGCCGCGCGCCCCTCCCCACTAGTCCGAATAGGACAAGGAGAGAGGGGGCCGGCGCCCCCTTCCTTCTCTCTCTCTCCGTTCCCACCTCACGAATCCTATTCCAACTAGGATTGGGGGAGAAGTCCTACTCCCGGAGGGAGTAGGACTCCTCCTGGCGCGCCCTATGGTGGCCGGCCGGCCTCCCCCTCTTGAACCTTTATATACGGAGGCAGGGGCACCCCAAGAGACACAAGTTGATCCACGTGATCATATTCTTAGCCGTGTGCGGCGCCCCCTGCCACCATAGTCCTCGATAATATTGTAGCGGTGCTTAGGCGAAGCCCTGCGGCAGTAGTACATCAAGATCATCACCACACTGTCGTGCTGAAGGAACTCTTCCCCGACACTTTGCTGGATCGGAGTCCGTGGATCGTCATCGAGCTGAATGTGTGCTAAAACTCGGAGGTGCCGTAGTTTTGGTGCTTGATCGGTCAAGCCGTGAAGACGTACGACTACATCAACCAAACGCTTCCGTTGTCGATCTACAAGGGTACGTAGATCGCACTCTTCCCTCTCGTTGCTATGCATCACCATGATCTTGCGTGTGCATAGGAAATTTTTTGAAATTACTACGTTCCCCAACAGTGGCATCCGAGCCTAGGTTTTATGTGTTGATGTTATATGCACGAGTAGAACACAAGTGAGTTGTGGGCGATATAAGTCATACTGCTTACCAGCATGTCATACTTTGGATCGGCGGTATTGTTGGATGAAGCGGCCCGGAGCGACATTACGCGTACGCTTACGCGAGACCGGTTCTCCCGACGTGCTTTGCACATAGGTGGCTTGCGGGTGACAGTTTCTCCAACTTTAGTTGAACCGAGTGTGGCTACGCCCGGTCCTTGCGAAGGTTAGAACAGCACCAACTTGACAAACTATCGTTGTGGTTTTGATGCGTAGGTAAGATTGGTTCTTGCTTAAGCCCGTAGCAGCCACGTAAAACTTGCAACAACAAAGTAGAGGACGTCTAACTTGTTTTTGCAGGGCATGTTGTGATGTGATATGGTCAAGACATGATGCTGAATTTTATTGTATGAGATGATCATGTTTTGTAACCGAGTTATCGGCAACTGGCAGGAGCCATATGGTTGTCGCTTTATTGTATGCAATGCAATCGCGCTGTAATGCTTTACTTTATCACTAAGCGGTAGGGATAGTCATGGAAGCATAAGATTGGCAAGACGACAACGATGCTACGACGGAGATCAAGGTGTCGCGCCGGTGACGATGGTGATCATGACGGTGCTTCGGAGATGGAGATCACAGGCCCAAGATGATGATGGCCATATCATATCACTTATATTGATTGCATGTGATGTTTATCTTTTATGCATCTTATCTTGCTTTGATTGACGGTAGCATTATAAGATGATCTCTCACTAAATTATCAAGAAGTGTTCTCCCTGAGTATGCACCATTGCGAAAGTTCTTCGTGCTGAGACACCACGTGATGATCGGGTGTGATAGGCTCTACGTTCAAATACAACGGGTGCAAAATAGTTGCACACGCGGAATACTCAGGTTATACTTGACGAGCCAAGCATATACAGATATGGCCTCGGAACACGGAGACCGAAAGGTCGAGCGTGAATCATATAGTAGATATGATCAACATAGTGATGTTCACCAATGAAACTACTCCATCTCACGTGATGATCGGACATGGTTTAGTTGATTTGGATCACGTGATCACTTAGAGGATTAGAGGGATGTCTATCTAAGTGGGAGTTCTTTAAGTAATTTGATTAATTGAACTTAAATTTATCATGAACTTAGTACCTGATAGTATCTTGCTTATGTATGTTTGATTGTAGATAGATGGCCCGTGCTGTTGTTCCGTTGAATTTTAATGCGTTCCTTGAGAAAGCAAAGTTGAAAGATGATGGTAGCAATTACACGGACTGGGTCCGTAACTTGAGGATTATCCTCATTGCTGCACAGAAGAATTACGTCCTGGAAGCACCGCTGGGTGCCAGGCCTGCTGCTGGAGCAACACCAGATGTTATGAACGTCTGGCAGAGCAAAGCTGATGACTACTCGATAGTTCAGTGTGCCATGCTTTACGGCTTAGAATCGGGACTTCAACGATGTTTTGAACGTCATGGAGCATATGAGATGTTCCAGGAGTTGAAGTTAATATTTCAAGCAAATGCCCGGATTGAGAGATATGAAGTCTCCAATAAGTTCTATAGCTGCAAGATGGAGGAGAACAGTTCTGTCAGTGAGCATATACTCAAAATGTCTGGGTATAATAATCACTTGATTCAGATGGGAGTTAATCTTCCAGATGATTGCGTCATTGACAGAATTCTCCAATCACTGCCACCAAGCTACAAGAGCTTCGTGATGAACTATAATATGCAAGGGATGAATAAGACTATTCCCGAGCTCTTCGCAATGCTGAAAGCTGCGGAGGTAGAAATCAAGAAGGAGCATCAAGTGTTGATGGTCAACAAGACCACTAGTTTCAAGAAAAAGGGCAAAGGGAAGAAGAAGGGGAACTTCAAGAAGAACAGCAAGCAAGTTGCTACTCAAGAGAAGAAACCCAAGTCTGGACCTAAGCCTGAAACTGAGTGCTTCTACTGCAAGCAGACTGGTCACTGGAAGCGGAACTGCCCCAAGTATTTGGCGGATAAGAAGGATGGCAAGGTGAACAAAGGTATATGTGATATACATGTTATTGATGTGTACCTTACTAATGCTCGCAGTAGCACCTGGGTATTTGATACTGGTTCTGTTGCTAATATTTGCAACTCGAAACAGGGACTACGGATTAAGCGAAGATTGGCTAAGGACGAGGTGACGATGCGCGTGGGAAACGGTTCCAAAGTCGATGTGATCGCGGTCGGCACGCTACCTCTACATCTACCTTCGGGATTAGTATTAGACCTAAATAATTGTTATTTGGTGCCAGCGTTGAGCATGAACATTATATCTGGATCTTGTTTAATGCGAGACGGTTATTCATTTAAATCAGAGAATAATGGTTGTTCTATTTATATGAGTAATATCTTTTATGGTCATGCACCCTTGAAGAGTGGTCTATTCTTATTGAATCTCGATAGTAGTGACACACATATTCATAATGTTGAAGCCAAAAGATGCAGAGTTGATAATGATGGTGCAACTTATTTGTGGCACTGCCGTTTAGGTCATATCGGTGTAAAGCGCATGAAGAAACTCCATACTGATGGACTTTTGGAACCACTTGATTATGAATCACTTGGTACTTGCGAACCGTGCCTCATGGGCAAGATGACTAAAACACCGTTCTCCGGTACTATGGAGAGAGCAACAGATTTGTTGGAAATCATACATACAGATGTATGTGGTCCGATGAATATTGAGGCTCGTGGCGGATATCGTTATTTTCTCACCTTCACAGATGACTTAAGCAGATATGGGTATATCTACTTAATGAAACATAAGTCTGAAACATTTGAAAAGTTCAAAGAATTTCAGAGTGAAGTTGAAAATCATCGTAACAAGAAAATAAAGTTTCTACGATCTGATCGTGGAGGAGAATATTTGAGTTATGAGTTTGGTGTACATTTGAAACAATGCGGAATAGTTTCGCAACTCACGCCACCCGGAACACCACAGCGTAATGGTGTGTCCGAACGTCGTAATCGTACTTTACTAGATATGGTGCGATCTATGATGTCTCTTACTGATTTACCGCTATCGTTTTGGGGTTGTGCTTTAGGGACGGCCGCATTCACGTTAAATAGGTCACCATCAAAATCCGTTGAGACGACGCCTTATGAACTATGGTTTGGCAAGAAACCAAAGTTGTCGTTTCTGAAAGTTTGGGGCTGCGATGCTTATGTGAAAAAGCTTCAACCTGATAAGCTCGAACCCAAATCGGAGAAATGTGTCTTCATAGGATATCCAAAGGAAACTATTGGATACACCTTCTATCACAGATCCGAAGGCAAGACTTTTGTTGCTAAATTCGAAAACTTTCTGGAGAAGGAGTTTCTCTTGAAAGATGTGAGTGGGAGGAAAGTAAAACTTGATGAGGTAACTGTACCTGCTCCCTTATTGGAAAGTAGTACATCACAGAAAACTGTTTCTGCGACACCTACACCAATAAGTGAGGAAGCTAATGATAATGATCATGAAACTTCAGGACAAGATACTACTGAACCTCGTAGATCAACCAGAGTAAGATCCGCACCAGAGTGGTATGGAAATCCTGTTCTGGAAATCATGCTGCTAGATCATGATGAACCTACGAACTATGAAGAAGCGATGGTGAGCCCAGATTCCGCAAAATGGCTTGAAGCCATGAAATCTGAGATGGGATCCATGTATGAGAACAAAGTATGGACTTTGGTTGACTTGCCCGATGATCGGCAAGCAATTGTGAATAAATGGATCTTCAAGAAGAAGACTGACGCTGACGGTAATATTACTGTCTACAAAGCTCGACTTGTCGCAAAAGGTTTTCGACAAGTTCAAGGGGTTGACTACGATGAGACCTTCTCACCCGTAGCGATGCTTAAGTCTGTCCGAATCATGTTAGCAATTGCCGCATTTTATGATTATGAAATTTGGCAGATGGATGTCAAAACTGCATTCCTGAATGGATTTCTGGAAGAAGAGTTGTATATGATGCAACCGGAAGGTTTTGTCGATCCAAAGGGAGCTAACAAAGTGTGCAAGCTCCAGCGATCCATTTATGGACTGGTGCAAGCCTCTCGGAGTTGGAATAAACGCTTTGATAGTGTGATCAAAGCATTTGGTTTTATACAGACTTTCGGAGAAGCCTGTATTTACAAGAAAGTGAGTGGGAGCTCTGTAGCATTTCTGATATTATATGTGGATGACATATTACTGATTGGAAATGATATAGAATTTCTGGATAGCATAAAGGGATACTTGAATAAGAGTTTTTCAATGAAAGACCTCGGTGAAGCTGCTTACATATTAGGCATAAAGATCTATAGAGATAGATCAAGACGCTTAATTGGACTTTCACAAAGCACATACCTTGACAAGATTTTGAAGAAGTTCAAAATGGATCAAGCAAAGAAAGGGTTCTTGCCTGTGTTACAAGGTGTGAAGTTGAGTCAGACTCAATGCCCGACCACTGCAGAAGATAGAGAGAAAATGAAAGATGTTCCCTATGCTTCAGCCATAGGCTCTATCATGTATGCAATGCTGTGTACCAGACCTGATGTGTGCCTTGCTATAAGTTTAGCAGGGAGGTACCAAAGTAATCCAGGAGTGGATCACTGGACAGCGGTCAAGAACATCCTGAAATACCTGAAAAGGACTAAGGATATGTTTCTCGTATATGGAGGTGACAAAGAGCTCATCGTAAACGGTTACGTTGATGCAAGCTTTGACACTGATCCGGACGATTCTAAATCGCAAACCGGATACGTGTTTACATTAAACGGTGGAGCTGTCAGTTGGTGCAGTTCTAAACAAAGCGTCGTGGCGGGATCTACATGTGAAGCGGAGTACATAGCTGCTTCGGAAGCAGCAAACGAAGGAGTCTGGATGAAGGAGTTCATATCCGATCTAGGTGTCATACCTAGTGCATCGGGTCCAATGAAAATCTTTTGTGACAATACTGGTGCAATTGCCTTGGCAAAGGAATCCAGATTTCACAAGAGAACCAAGCACATCAAGAGACGCTTCAATTCCATCCGGGATCTAGTCCAGGTGGGAGACATAGAGATTTGCAAGATACATACGGAGCTGAATGTAGCAGACCCGTTGACTAAGCCTCTTCCACGAGCAAAACATGATCAGCACCAAAGCTCCATGGGTGTTAGAATCATTACTGTGTAATCTAGATTATTGACTCTAGTGCAAGTGGGAGACTGAAGGAAATATGCCCTAGAGGCAATAATAAAGTTATTATTTATTTCCTTATATCATGATAAAAGTTTATTATTCATGCTAGAATTGTATTAACCGGAAACATAATACATGTGTGAATACATAGACAAACAGAGTGTCACTAGTATGCCTCTACTTGACTAGCTCGTTAATCAAAGATGGTTAAGTTTCCTAACCATGGACAAAGAGTTGTCATTTGATTAACGGGATCACATCATTAGTTGAATGATCTGATTGACATGACCCATTCCATTAGCTTAGCACCCGATCGTTTAGTATGTTGCTATTGCTTTCTTCATGACTTATACATGTTCCTATGACTATGAGATTATGTAACTCCCGTGTGCCGGAGGAACACTTTTTGTGCTACCAAATGTCACAATGTAACTGGGTGATTATAAAGGTACTCTACAGGTGTCTCCAAAGGTACATGTTGGGTTGACGTATTTTGAGATTAGGATTTGTCACTCCGATCGTCGGAGAGGTATCTCAGGGCCTTCTTGATAATGCACATCACTTAAGCCTTGCAAGCATTGCAACTAATGAGTTATTTGCGGGATGATGTATTACGGAACGAGTAAAGAGACTTGCCGGTAACGAGATTGAACTAGGTATTGGATACCGACGATCGAATCTCGGGCAAGTAACATACCGATGACAAAGGGAACAACGTATGTTGTTATGCGGTCTGACCGATAAAGATCTTCGTAGAATATGTAGGAGCCAATATGGGCATCCAGGTCCCGCTATTGGTTATTGACCGGAGACATGTCTCGGTCATGTCTACATTGTTCTCGAACCCGTAGGGTCCGCACGCTTAAGGTTACGATGACAGTTATATTATGAGTTCATGCATTTTGATGTACCGAAGGTTGTTCGGAGTCCCGGATGTGATCACGGACATGACGAGGAGTCTCTAAATGGTCGAGACATAAAGATTGATATATTGGAAGCCTATGTTTGGATATCGGAAGTGTTCCGGGCGAAATCGGGATTTTACCGGAGTACCGGGAGGTTACCGGAACCCCCCGGGAGGTACATGGGCCTTAATGGGCCTTAGTGGAAGAAGAGGAGAGGCAGCCAGGTTTGGGCCGCGCGCCCCTCCCCCCTAGTCCGAATAGGACAAGGAGAGAGGGGGCCTGTGCCCCCTTCCTTCTCTCTCTCTCCATTCCCACCTCGCGAATCCTATTCCAACTAGGATTGGGGGAGAAGTCCTACTCCCGGAGGGAGTAGGACTCCTCCTGGCGCGCCCTATGGTGGCCGGCCGGCCTCCCCCTCTTGAACCTTTATATACGGAGGCAGGGGCACCCCAAGAGACACAAGTTGATCCACGTGATCTTATTCTTAGCCGTGTGCGGCGCCCCCTGCCACCATAGTCCTCGATAATATTGTAGCGGTGCTTAGGCGAAGCCCTGCGACAGTAGTACATCAAGATCGTCACCACGCTGTCGTGCTGACGGAACTCTTCCCCGACACTTTGCTGGATCGGAGTCCGGGGATCGTCATCGAGCTGAACGTGTGCTAAAACTCGGAGGTGCCATAGTTTCGGTGCTTGATCGGTCGAGCCGTGAAGACGTACGACTACATCAACCAAACTCGTCCATTGTCGATCTACAAGGGTACGTAGATCGCACTCTTCCCTCTCGTTGCTATGCATCACCATGATCTTGCGTGTGCGTAGGAATTTTTTTGAAATTACTACGTTCCCCAACACCTTCGTGGAGACCATAAAGGAGTGGCAGTCAGGGTGGTTCTACATCACCAAGCCGCGTGACCCTACATGGGTAGCGGCCCCCGAGTTCCGATCTGGCTTCCCCCACACGGCTCACCTCCTGGCAAGAGAATGGCCTATCCTGGGGTAGTTCGGGAGAGCTGACCGGACGCCAAACATGTATTCAAAACATGGTCAGCAAGAAGCTCAAACTCGTCAACGTAGTCCAGGTCATGCTCAACCGCCGGATCCTCTTGTGCCAACAACGGGCCTTCAACTTGTGGGAGTTCGACCCGGCACAGCACCGAACTCTGAACAGGCTCTTCGGCACAACTCACGAAGATGCCTGGACGGTGCTGTTCAAGAGCGCTGAGGTCCCCCCTCCCACTACAGAGGATCGTGGATTCAGCGCGAAGTGCCAAGCCAACGCGATAAGCTGCTTTACCTTTTATAGGATACTTGTTTTTCATAGCTTGACTCCATGCGGGATCTAAACTCCCATACCTTTGACAGGACTGGCAGGAGACGGCCGGACAGATCGACTGTCCGGCTCCTTTGCCCAAAGGCCCAGCAGACGCTCTTCTGACGAAGATGCTGACTCTGGCTCCTTATACGGTGCCAGAAAAGACCAAGAAGGCCAAGGGAACCCGAAAGAGTTCCCGGCGCCACGCGTCATCGGACTCACTGTCCGAGGACTCTACGGTGCAATCCTCCCCCGAAGATGAGAAGGCAGAAGAAGATGCTCCCCCTCCAGACGGGGGAGACAAGAAGAGGAAGGCCGTCCCAACTGGGGAGGCCGAAGGGTCCAAGAAGGGGAGAACTCTCCTTCCGGACAGCACTACCATCGTCGCCCATGGCGAAGACGAGTGGCTACCCAGGGCCAAGCCCCTGGGGAAGTCATAATTGTTCGGATACCAGAGTAACTCATAGCATTCCTTTCCCGCACTACTTCACCTAACGCCGAAATATGATTATGCAGGCCACCTCGAGCCCGTATCGATGTATCATCGGACGGCTCCCTGGGCTCGTCGGATATAGATAGCGATCCAGTTCCGACCGCCACCTACCCTCATCCTGTGGACGACACCGAGGTTTTGTCTCATGAGGCACCGGGTCGAGGGGAGACGGTCCCGGAGGCGCCTCAAAGCGGCCTCCCAGACTCCGGGAGCAGAGGGGACAAAGCCCCTGAGGGCTCCGAGTTCGGCCCTCAGCCGAACACCGCGTCGGAACCTCCAGTGGTTCCGGAGTCGGGCAGGCGGCCTCCTTCTAAGAGGGGCAAGACGCCTGCGCCGGTGATCTCTGTCCATCCAGAGGCGCCGGACAATCTGCTGGAAGCGCTGCGAAGCACTTCCATCGACGAGGAGCACCGCACTATTATGAGTGCGGTGATCCAGAAGGTTCAGTCCGCTAAGAGCAGATTGACTGAAGCCTGTGCCAGCCTTCTAACAGGCTTTGAGGTAAGTGTTTAAAGTATAGGAAAAATATTACCGCATAGACAGTAGCCCCTGATGCTCTGTTCGGTGTTCACAAAGAAAAGCCGAATAGAGGATCAAACAATATCGCAGGAGTCTAATATAAGTATGTCAATATGCATATGCAGGCTTCGCTGCTGGCATCCACCGCACTGACTGCGGAGGTCGCCGTACTGAAGCAGGACCTTAAAGTGTCCCAGGACGAGCTCAGCCTTGCCAAGAGGCAGCTCGAGGAGAACAAAGGTAAGTAGTACCTAGTCTATGGATATGTATAAAAAGAATGCGATTGCAAAATGACAGGATCATCATGAATTTGCCAGGGGCCACGACCGAAGTGGCGACCCTAAAGCAAGCGTTGTCCGAGGCCGAAGATAAAGCGGCCAAGGAGCGCACCGAGCGAGAAAAGCAAGAGGCTCGGGTGGGCGAGGTGCAGCAAGAGCTCCAGGCACTCGTGACAAAGCACGAGGTGTTGGAGCTTGACTCGAGGACGCGGGAGTCTGAGCTTGCCGCGACCCTTGAGAGTGCGAAGAGTGCCAAGGCCGAAGCCCAAAAGGCCCTCCAGGAGATCGACGCAATGAAGAAGATAGCGGCAGGTAAGGCATTCTATATGCAAAGCGAGCATGTAAAAGTAAATTACCGATTACTTGCCCGAATTCGGAGCTCTCCAGGAGCATTCGCAGATTTGCCCCGCAGCGTGTCGGATGCCTCGAAGTTTTACTAGGCCGAGGATGGAAGCTCAACGGAGAAGTTGTTCTGGGCCCAGTATACTGGGACCGAACACCCAGTGTCTGTGAGCGACCAGCTAAAGCAGTTGGTCGACCTGCACAAGGCGGCCAAACGTGCCATGAAGGGCTTTATAGTCCGGCTGTGGCCTGGCGACGCCCTTCCGAACAGCTACTTCGGCCTGGTGAGGCGGCTTGTGGATGCATGCCCGCGGCTGGAGGACGTCAAGCGATCCATCTGCCTTGAAGGTGCACGCCGGGCTTTCACCCGGGTGAAGTTGCAATGGGTCAAGCTAGACGCCGTGAAGCTGATCAAGGAAGGGCCGCCGGAGGGAAAGGAGCATCACCACCCCGAGATGTACTACGGGAGTGTTCTGGAGGGTGCCCGTCTCATAGCGGACGAGTGCACGAAAGATGTAATATTTGAGTGAAACTTGCTCGTGTGATCCTATATGTATGAAAACTTGTTCATATGCGCTATGCAATGCTTATTTGAATTTAAAATATTACCTTCTGTTTGGCTATTTATCAAGCTGAGAGATGGCTAGTCCTCGGCTTCTGCCCCCGTGCCACGGGTGCTGGGGTGTTCGGGATAAATCTGAGCACTCTTGTTCCCATTTTTGGGTCCTTAGAGGGAGGCGCTCAGCACAATGAACAATGCAACTGGACTAATAATGCTTTATCACTCTCACTTAGCCATAGAATTCTATATTTTTAAATTTTGGCGAAGCCCCTGGTATTCGGAAGGACGAATTCGGGGCGCGGTACACGCCTTTAAGCCGGACAGGGCCGGCCCCTCGCTCTAAGCGGCATAAGTCTTTAGGGACTCGAAAACCTTGCCGAACAGCGACCAGTCTCTCGCCTTATCATGACAGTCAGTTTTAGCTTTCTCTACTGAGGTGCTCAGCCCAGCAGAACCGGGGCACAATCGCAGTAGTTCTCCTAGCGCTACCTTAGCCGATAGAGCGGAACGTAAGGTACCAAAACATAGGAGCTGGGAAAACCCAACGTTTGACCAAAGACATGATTCGGAGCTGATGCATATAATGCTATAAGTTCGGGGTGCTGCACTTGTGAAAGTGTTCGGACTTTTCACACCATATTGTGGGGTATGTAAGCCCCTGGTGTATTGGTCGTACCAAAGTGTATGGTTGCAAGGCGTCATTAATGAACACATATATATATAATATGAATGCAATAATAGTCGTAATGTTATGCATTGTTTATTCAAAAAGGTGTGTTAAAGCAGAATGATACAGATAGTGCGATAAGCAAAGAGTAGGACTATGTCCCTTCCAAGGGCAAGCTGAGGAATAGTATTAAATCAAACATTTCGCTCGTTACTGTAATCCACCTGGGAATTCCATGGTGTGATGTAGCTTTCTGCCTCCTTGGTTGCTGCATCATGTGCTCGGCAATAGTGCTACCGGACAGGGTTTCCAAAGATTAATGTCCTGAAAAAGAGAAAAATAACTAAGCGGGAAGCCCCTAGTGCGGTTTAAGCCGCGTCTTGGGGCGTGCCGCAGTTGTGCCCCCCTCCCCGCATGTGCCCATGGTATTTTTAATGCGTAATTATGTACCCGTGGCACGAGTTTCGCCGCTTGGCTGGGACTGGGGTGGGGGCCACATTGCTACGCGAGCTCAGATCGCGCCAGACGGTCTAGTTGTCGATTGCTCCGAGCGCGCTTGAAGGTGTCCGGGTCTTGAAACACCGAACTGGTGGATTGCCTTGAGAGGCTGCTTTGCGCTTCTGCTGCGAGGGCCGCGGTGTGCTCCTCCGTTTGGAGAGAGCGTTCTGTGTTTCCATTGACTGTAATAACCCCACGAGGTCCTGGCATCTTGAGCTTGAGGTATGCATAATGCGGTACCGCATTGAATCTCACAAATGCGGTTCTCCCGAGCAGTGCATGATAACCACTGCGGAACGGGACTATATCGAAGATTACTTCTTTGCTTCGGAAGTTATCCGGGGATCCGAAGACCACTTCCAGTGTAATTGAGCCTGTGCAATGGGCCTGTACACCTGGAATGACGCCTTTAAAGGTCGTTTTTGTGGGTTTGATCCTTGAGGGATCGATACTCATTTTGCGCACTGTGTCCTGATAAAGCAGGTTCAGACTGCCGCCGCCATCCATAAGGACTCGAGTGAGGTGAAATCCGTCAATGATTGGGTCTAGATCCAGTGCGGCGAATCCGCCATGACGGATACTAGTGGGGTGGTCCCTGCGATCGAAAGTGATCGGATAGGAGGACCATGGGTTGAACTTTGGGGTGACTGGCTCCAACGCATATACGTCCCTAAGCGCACGCTTCCGCTCCTTGTTGGGGATGTGGGTTGCGTATATCATGTTCACTGTCTACACTTGTGGGGGAAACCTCTTCTGTCCTTTGGTGTGTGGCTGCCAGGGCTCCTCCTCGTCATGGCTATGTGACCCCTTATCCTTGTTTTCGACAATTAACTTGCCAGCCTGCTTGAACACCCAACAATCCCTGTTGGTGTGATTGGCTGGCTTGTCTGGGGTGCCGTGTATTTGACACGAGCGATCGAGTATGCGGTCCAAACTAGACGGGCCCGGCGTACTTTGTTTAAATGGATTTTTCCGCTGACCGGGTTTACAGCCTTTGAATCCGGCATTGACTGTTGTATCCTCAGTATTATCGTTGTTAATGTGGTGCTTATGTTTGTTGCGATGGGACCTGCTATTTCCGCCCTTGGTATTCGAGGTACCATGGTTCTTTGACATATTGTTACTGCGAGCCAGCCAGCTGTCTTCTCCCGCACAAAAGCGGGTCATGAGTGTCGTGAGGGCTGCCATAGATTTCGGCTTTTCCTGACCAAGGTGCCGGGCTAGCCACTCGTCGCGGATGTTATGTTTGAAAGCCGCTAGGGCCTCTACATCCGGACAGTCGACGATTTGATTTTTCTTTGTTAGGAACCGAGTCCAAAATTGTCTGGCCGATTCTTCTGGCTGCTGAATTATGTGGCTCAAGTCATCGGCATCTGGTCGTCGCACATAAGTTCCCTGAAAGTTGTCGAGGAATGCGGCCTCCAGATCTTCCCAACAGCTGATGGACTCTGCTGGCAAGCTGTTAAGCCAATGCCGCGCTAGTCCTTTGAGCTTTAGTGGGAGATATTTGATGGCATGTAAGTCATCACCGCGGGCCATGTGGATGTGGAGGAGGAAAATCCTCGATCCATACCGCAGGATCTGTTGTGCCGTTGTATGATTCAATATTTTCAGGTTTGAAACCTTCTGGGATTTGATGATCCATTACTTAGTCTGTGAAGCATAAGGGGTGTGCGGCGCCTCTGTATTGGGCTATATTGCGACGCAGCTCAAATGGGTCTTGCCCGCTGTGTTCGGCCCGGCCGGATTTAATTTTACTGTATCCGGCGTGACGTTTATCGTCTCGCATAGTGGTGCGCCCTCGTGATCCGTACATTGATCTTGCATGTTTTGCTTTGTCCTCCAATACGTCTCGCAGGTCTGGCGTGTTTCCCCATGCTTTTTTATTTGAATGGCGTCGGGGTGCGGGCTGAGCTTTTGGCTGGAATGCCTCTCTATCATGGCCACGAGGTGGCCGATCAGCCGCATCATATGCTTCTTCCTCCAGTCGAGGTAGCAGCCTGCATTTTGGGTAACTCTTGGAGGGGCGCTCGAGTTTATATTCCTCGGCCGCGAGGACTTCAGTCCATCTATCAGCTAGCAGATCTTGATCAGCCTGAAGCTGCTGCTGCTTTTTCTTAAGGCTATTTGCCGTGGCCATAAGCCGGTGCTTGAAGCGCTCTTGTTCGACGGGATCCTCTGGCACGGCAAATTCGTCATCGCTGAGGCTTGCCTCGTCTTCGGAGGGGGGCATGGAATTATCATCCTCTGCCTCTCCGTCTGCCGCTCTCTCGGGAGGGCTAACTCCTCCATCCTCCTGCTCTAAATCTTGCTGGAGGGGGTTGTTGTTGTCCTCGGCACTATCTGGAGTGTTATTACCTCCTATGCCGGTATCACCACTTTTGCTTTGGCGGGACTTAGAGCGGCGCCGCTGACGTCGACGCTTGGGTTGCTTCTTGGAGGGGTCATCCTCCACTGTCTCGTTGCCATTTCCTTCTTTGGGTGTATCCACCATGTATATATCGTATGATGAGGTGGATGTCCAGTGCCCTGTGGGCAGTGGTTCCTCTTCGTCTCCCGCATCGTCGTCCATACCGTCGATGTCTTCGGAGTCGAAGTCGAGCATGTCGGTTAAGTCATCGATAGTTGCTACTAAGTGGGTGGTGGGTGGGCAGCGAATTTCTTCGTCGTCCGCATCCCAGTCCTGCCGGACGTAGTTCGGCCAGGACTCTCCTGACAAGGAGAGAGACCTTAATGAGTTCAGTATGTCGCCAAAGGGCGAGTGCTGAAAGATATCTGTGGAGGTAAACTCCATGATCGGCGCCCAATCAGATTCGATAGGAACGGGCGCAGGCGGTTCAGAGTCCATGGTCGGAGAAGAATTCGGCAGTTTAACAACACGGCTCTCGGGCAAGTTAAGGTCGATGTTCGGCTCGATCGCCACTGAGGGTGATGCCTCTGTGGTGGGGTCCATCCACCCGTCCATGGACGGCGCAACTGGCTCCGAATTGAGGGTCGGAGCGGCTGCCTGTGCGATCTCCTGAACACTGTCCGATGGTAGAGCTAAATCATGCTCATCATGACCGCGTGACGCACAAGGCAGAGTCTCGAATCCGTTGAAGATCAGGTCTCCACAGATGTTGGCGTGTAGTTTAAGCTTTCAAACCTGACCTGGTGGCCAGGGGCGTAACTTTCAATCTGCTCCAGATGGCCAAGCGAATTGGCCCGCAGTGCAATGCCGCCAAACATGAAGATCTATCCGGGGAGAAAAGTCTCACCCTGGACTGCATCGCTATCGATGATAGCAGGAGCCATCAAGCCTAATGGCGACGACACAGAGGAACTCTCAATGAAAGCACCAATGTCGGTGTCAAAACCGGCGGATCTCGGGTAGGGGTCCCAAACTGTGCGTCTAAGGAGGATGGTAACAGGAGGCAGGGGACACAATGTTTTACCCAGGTTCGGGCCCTCTTGATGGAGGTAAAACCCTACGTCCTGCTTGATTAATATTAATGATATGGGTAGTACAAGAGTAGATCTACCACGAGATCAGAGAGGCTAAACCCTAAAAGCTAGCCTATGGTATGATTGTATGTTGTCCTACGGACTAAACCCTCCGGTTTATATAGACACCAGAGGGAGCTAGGGTTACACAAGGTCGGTTACAAAGGAGGAGATATACATATCCGTACTGCCTAGCTTGTCTTCCACGCCAAGTAGAGTCCCATCCGGACATGGGACGAGGTCTTCAATCTTGTATTTTCATAGTCCAACAGTCCGGCCAATGGATATAGTCCGGCTGTCCGGAGACCCCCTAATCCAGGACTCCCACAACCACCATGAGGCCAAGAAGACCGGAGAGAAGATCTAAGCGACGGGAGCAGCAACACCTAGGCCGAGCGGGAGGGAACCACCTCCACCGCCGTCGTGCGGGAGGCTCGCGCCTCCGGCACCATCGCGGTAGCCGTCCAGACATGGCAGCGGGGCATACCAGGCCACCCCTTGCCCGGCCAGGCCCGAAATGGGCCCGCTAAGCCCCGCCGGCCATGCTGCAGCAGGCTGGCGTCGATGCCACCAGGCCCCGCCGATCATTGCCGCTCACCACCGCTTCCTGATGGCCACGCCAACACCACACCTGTCGCCGGCCCGCCTAGTCCTAGATGGGGCCCGAAGGGCCTAGATCTGGGTCGGGCGGGCGCCGCCAGCCCGCGCAGCCCCGCCGCCAACGGCGCCGCCGCTGCACAGGACCGCCGCCGCCTGAAGACACCGCCCGGAGCGCTCCGTCCCGCGCAGGAGAAACCCTAGACGGGTAAGGGCCGGGGGCTGCCGCCGCCAACGTCGCCCGGGCTAGGCCCGCGGCGGGCCCGGCAACAGCGGCAGGGAGGAGGAGAGAGGGGGAGGGATCGCGGGGAAGGAGCGGAGGCGCGGTTGCGGTCGAGAGGGGAGCGGAGGAGGATTTAGTCCTCTATCTTTTCCCTAAATTCGCCATTGCATGCACATGTGGCTATATGGGGACAATTCTTTTCCCTTTAGCTAGGGTTTTCTGTCCTCCCGGAGGCGATCCACGCCGCCGTCGAGAAGTTTGCTTCCCTCCCGCCGATCTAACCAGGACTCGACCTTGGAGCGATCAAGGGGCGATCATTCGGATCACCGCCCGCTCCTGGTCCGGCTTCCTGGCTTCGACGGGGTGCTAGGGTTTTCCACCAAATGCCCGATCTATCTTTTTTCGGGTTAGTGCTCTCCATGGATTCGACCGGGGCCTCAGGGTCATCTTCGGTTAGTGATGTTGAAGCATTAATGAAGGAGTTGGGGTTGCACGACGAGGACCTGGATGACATTGTGTTCGATGAGAAGGATGCGCCAAAGGAGGCGGTGAGCTGGGTTTCCCTAGCGAGGTTAAATACCAACAAAACCTACAGCAGGACGTGGTTCTATCGCAACATGAGAGCCTCTTGGGACATTGCACAAGAATCAAAGTTCAGACCATTAGAGGATAATTTGTATACTGTGCAATTTTCATGCTTAGGGGATTGGGTGAGGGTCATGCAAGATGGACCTTGGAATTTCAGAGGTGATGCAGTGATCTTAGTGCCATATGATGGAGTCACCAAGACGTTCCTGACCAAGCTGGACTATGTTGACATCTGGGCTCAGATACATGATGTGCTGGACCTTTATGCGCATCTAGTCGGTCCACTTGCATCAAAGGTGGGAGAGGTTTTGCATGTTGAGCAGCCATCACAGGATTTCACGGGAAATTTTTACCGTGTCTGGGTTCAAATCAAGGTTGACAAACCTCTGAAGAATGCAATGTCGATGATCAGAGATGGCAAACGCCAAATCTACAGAGTTAAGTACGAGAGGTTTCCGGACTGGTGCGCCGTCTGTGGAATGCTGGGACACTTGTTCAAGGAACATGGCAACGGCATACACCCTCCCTCGGTGCTGGTGTTTAAAGATCTGAGAGCTAATTGGTACATGCGATCTGGGAAGGGTCCTAGAGAAGGAAGAGGTCGCAGGGGTGGACGCTGCGGTGGCCGGTCTGGTGGTCGCGCGAGGACTTATGAGAGGAACAATGAGTATGATGCTAATGACTCCACAGAGAAGGATGATGAGGCAGAGGAAGAACATGAGGATACAGCTATGGAAGAGAACAACAGGAAGAGGTCAATAGTGACAGAGAATGCAGCTAAGGGGACCAACGGAGGCATGGAAGGAGGGGCGACAATTTCAGATGCTAACAAGTTGGCGATCATACCACATAGCTTTGCTCCTTTGAGCCCTCCCCGAAGAGGGACCCGAAGTGCAACTGAAAGTTCTAGTGATCGACTAGAGCGGGGGTGAATAGGCGATTTTTAAGAAAGTCTTCAAAACATGGATGTTTCGAAGACAAACGATAGAAGTAAACCTATTACCACGCAGCGGAAGGTAGACTACACTAGGCAACCTTAGTCAAGTAACCAAAGAAGTGAAAGCACAATGACTAATGGCAGCTAGGCAGTAAGGATCAGGTAGGAAGATATTGTGAAGCCAATCAGAACAAGCAGTCACTCAGTGAAGACAAAAGATAATGCAATCTTGCAATGACTTCACAAGGACCAACAGTGAGTAAAGGGGAGGGAAGGATGAAACCAGTGACTCGTTGAAGACAATGATTTGTTGGACCAGTTCCAGTTGATGTGACAACTGTACGTCTGGTTAGGGCGGCTAGGTATTTAAACCTGAGGACACACAGTCCCGGACGGACACACAGTCCCGGACGGACACCCAGTCCTGAACACGCAGCTCAGAACCCTTAGTCCTCACCGTATTCCTCTTGAGCTAAGGTCACGCAGACCTCGCCCAATCACCATGGTAAGTCTTCAAGGTAGACTCCCAAACCTTCACAGACTTCGTTCAGGGTGATCCACAATGACTCTTGGATGCTCAGAACGCGATGCCTAACTGGCTGGAGGATTCACAGTCCTCAAGTGTAATAAGTCTTCAGATCACACAGACAGGACGACTTAAGTGATGCCTAACACTCTTTGGCTCTGGGTGGTTAGGACTTTATCCTCGCAAGGAATTCTCTCTCAAAGGCTTCGAGGTGGGTTGCTCTCAAACGACAACAGTCGTACTTTAACTCTAAGCAGCCATCCGTTTATGGTTGTAGGGGGTGGGCTATTTATAGCCACTAGGCAACCCGACCTGGTTTGTCCGAAATGACCCTGGGTCACTAAGGAACTGACACGTGTTCCAACGGTCAGATTTCAAACACACACGGCAACTTTACTTGGGCTACAAGCAAAGCTGACTTGTCCAACTCTGGACAAGATTCGCTCTCATAGTCTTCACTCGAAGACATAGGATTTTGGTTAAGCATCACTTCAGTCATTCTGACTGGTTCTCTTGGACCACACTTAACAGTACGGTGGTTCCTATGACTCAACAAAGAAGAAAAAGAACTACGGAAGATCTAAGTCTTCGTGCTCCATAGTCTTCATGCGATGTCTTCTCTTGTCATAGTCTTCAATGTGAATGTCTTCACATACCACCTTTGACTTCAATGTCTTCATACATTTTTAGGGGTCATCTCTGGTAGGAAAACCGAATCAATGAGGGACTTCTACCTGTGTTATCCTGCAATTCTCACAAACACATTAGTCCCTCAACTAGGTTTGTCGCCAATACTCCAAAACCAACTAGGGGTGGCACTAGATGCACTTACAATCTCCCCCTTTTTGGTGATTGATGACAAACTAGTTGAAGTTTTCAATGGGGAATATAATATGTGAAATTGTAAAGGATAGGGAATTGTCTTCATAAGTTGCAAGGACTCCCCCTGAAGATGTGCATATAAGTAATTTTCTTTTGGAATGCAAATGCACATGGCAGGTTGTACTTGTGGAGATCCTCTTCAACTTATGATGACAATTCATCATGCATGAAAAGTATGTGAAGATAATGACATGCATAATGAAAAATGGACGTCTGCAAAATGATCTAAGTGCGGAATTTATCGTCGCACATGCGGAATTTATCATCGCATCACAAAATAGCAAATAAGTAGCAGACGACCATCGAGTTTAAGTGTTACAACTCAAAGAACCAAATGTATCAAAACGAGAGTTGTAAACACTAGGCAAAACATAAAGTAACCGCCCATATGGACCCGCTTGAAGACTATCAAACTCATATGCCTCTCCCCCTTTTGTCAGTGAGGACCAAAAAGGTTTGAAGACATAGAGCATCTACTCGTTCCCATGAAGAGTAGGTGAAGCAGCAAGGTCGTCGGTGGTGTGCGGCGGTGCAGAAGAACTTGGAGCAGTGTCGATGCATGCAGAAGTAGGGGGCGGTGAAGTGGCATCATCTTCGTCCTCGATCACTCTGGCATTCACAGTTGCCGCAGAGGAAGAGAACTCAGAGTCTTCAAGAGATGGAGTTCGTCGCAGCACAGTCCTTCGGGGAGGTGTGGAGTCAAACTTGAAACGTTCAGAGAAGCCATCCTCTTGAAGATCATCCTCAGAACACATAAGCGTCAGCCCTTTCCATGTACGCCGACAGGTTTCATGGGCAACAAAGGCATTCTTGCTGGCTAGATTGCGAATGCGGTTGACATCCACCAAGAGGCTTTGCATTTGGCGCTTCAGCCAGTCATGATGCCTATCTTGTTTCTGATGAAGAGCAACCAGAAGCTCTCGGTCATTGAGAACACGAGATTGCTTCTTGGGCCGTTGGGCAATAGTGCTTTCAGTGGCTTAAGTGAGGGCACGATGAGGTGCACGTGTAGTACCAGCCAGAGGATAAACACGTGTGACTGCTTCAACTCCTTCAATGTTTTGAGAGAAACTTTGATGCTCCGCATTCTGAAGACTAAGAGGCTCCTTGGCAGGCTCTGGATAGATGGCTTCAACGGACATATCCACGTCAGGCAGAAAGATCTGATGATTGCGAGCAGAGGGCTGATATGAGATAGCTGAGTGGAGTTTAATCAGCCGCATTATCCATGGAGCATAGAACTTCAAGCCAAAAAGATCAGATCCTGATGCAGCAAGTTGGTGGATGAAGAAGTCTTGTGCGTTGAGGCATTTTCCGTGAAGAATATAGAAGACCAAAGTCTTCATTGCACCTTCCAGCTTTGCATGTGGAGAATGTCCTTTGATGGGCCAGAGAGTTCGCCTTATAATGTGATAGATAGTCCGTGGCAGATACTCAAGGTCTTCAACAAAGAACTCCTTAGGATAGGCAGCATCTGGAGTCAAAGGCTTCATCATACTGAGCATCTGACTCATGTTTGGTTCAGGCTTCTGTAAGATGCTCTCCATAGCTTCACTATGAAGCTGACAGCCAGGTTCATAGAGATCTCCAGGAGTGGGCAGACCAGTGAGCTCAATGATATCAAAGGCTTTGGCTTCATGATGAACATTTCCTGTCATCCACACAAGGACCCAGGTCTTCGGATCTCTGTTGTATCCACGTATGTGAAGAGTGACATAAAATTGGAGCAACAACTCTTCGTTCCAGTGCTCTTGGTCGGTGACGAAAGGCAACAATCCAACCTCTTTGAAGCAATCCAGAGCTTCTTCTAAGTAGAGCAGACCAGCTATTGCTTCGGTGTCAAGACGCATGTGTGGGAAGATGCGACCTTGATTGTACAAAATGCATGAGTAATAGCTTCGCTGCGGATAGCTCCAGAACCGATCAGAAGATATTCGTTCCCTTGAGTAGGGGTTCTTGGAGCTATTGAAGAAGGTGTTGTCTGCTTTGAAGCCGTTGACATTAAAGGATCCAGGTGCTGATGCAGGACCTGGAAACCTGGGCAACCTTGGCATTGGCTTCTGTACCTGAGGCCCATGCTCAATATGATAGTCAAACTGAGAACCAGCAGCAGGTGCAGGAATAGGAGCAGTAGCATCATTGGCTTCGCTGACTTCTGGTTCATGGGTTGGTGTAGGCTCCACATTTGCTTCAGCCATGACAACGTTAGTGGCTTCATTCGTGTTGGTGGTGGCAGCCTCAAGATTTTCTACCTCCACGTGATGAGCTGGAGGGTCGGGCACAGACACGTTTTCCTCGAGAACAGCTTCTTCAGTAGTTGGGGGAGTAGGGACACGTTCTTCTTCTTGGGTGTCATCGGCTGATGCAGCCGGAATGTCTTCAGCAGCTTGAGCCTCAGACTCAGAGACTTGAGACCTTGGTCCTTTGCGAAGCGTGCGTAACGCTGGCGACGCCTTTGGAGATGGAGTTGGCTGGGCCTCAAGGTCATCTTCTTCTTGTTGTTGTGGGTGATCAGCCCATGATGCATCCTGAGCAATTGGCGTCAGAGGACGACCAATGCTGATGAGTTCGTTGTGCGTAAGCACAGGCGATGATACCTATTGGTGCTCGACCAGAGGAAGAACTACATCATCGTCAACATTGTCATGGTGACCAATGTCTTCAGCAGCGGTGGGATCAGCTGCTGGAATGTCTTCAGCTTCATGAGCCTCTATGGAAGCAGGCTCATGGACAGTCAGTTGGCGCTCTTGATGTTCAGCAGCAGGGCGAACCATGGAGATAGGTTCAACAACTAAGGGCTCTGTGGGAGCAGCCCGATCCTTCTTGGTCTTGCGCTTCTTCTTGGAGGGAGCAGCAGCAGAGGCTTCAGGATGTTTCCTCTTTCTGGCTTCAGCCTCAGCAGTCCTCGTCTTCTTCAGTTCTGAAGCGGTTGACCTGGCATTTGGCTTCGAGCCAGTCATGCTGGCTGGGAAGATAATGGGATGTGCTTCCTGCCTTGGTGCGTCAGGTGCGGCCACAGCGGGCTTCTTCTTCCTCTTTGCAGCCATCCTGGGGTCGATGCCAGGGCGACCAAGGGCCTTGCGCTTCTCATCCTCATTGTAGGCTTGCACACACTTGTCAGCCAGGCTCTTCATGCGCTCACGAGAACCTTGAGCTTCTTCACGCTTCTTGAGAAAGGCTTCTTTGAGCTCTTGCAGCATGATCTTGAAGTTCTTGACCTCTTGCACGCTGAGCTTGGCCATATGCTTCTTAAACTGAGCTTTCTCAAAGTCGATCTTCTGCTTCAGTTCAACGATGCGCTGGGCTATAGCTAGCTCTGAAGCAATGGCGCCATGGAAGGCAACACTGAGGCCAATGGGAAGTTGCAGATCTTCAAAGCTGAGGTTGGGCGTGTCAAACCACTCATCAATGAAGTTATGGATGATTGCCACATCAAAGAGAGGCAAATTATTGAAGATTTCTGCTTCTTCTTTGCTCTTGATCAGTTGCTTAAGAGCGTCATCCGCAAGATCTTCATCGCTGGACAGATCAATGGCATTGTTGCGCAGAATAGCAGCAGTAGTCAGTTCTTGGCTAGTGTGTTGCAGAGGCATCTTGACTCTCGAGGGCTTGGAGATGCGTGACAAATCTTCAGACTGCACACTGTCTTCAGGAGGTGCAGTAGCCAGTGGCTTCGCCTGTGAGATTTTTGGTGCTGAGGCAGGCTTTGAAGCTTTAGGCTGCTTCAGTTTCTTTGGCTTCGGCGATGCAGGCGCTTCATCAGATTCAGCATCATCTGCAGGCGCATCCACGGCTGTCCCTTGAACCACGATATGAGTGATGAGACCTTCCAGGTTGTAGAAGGGCCCAACAAGATTGGGTTCAACTTCGCGGGTGCCATCGGCACGGGGAGCAGAGGGACCAGGGTTGAAGTCTAGTCCCAATGCCTTCTTGTTCTGCTTCGCGGAATTCTGGGCAAACTGGAAGTTGCGCTTGAACAGATTGTCGTCACGACACCATAGCAGTGACAATGGGTCAGCATCCACAGGCTGTGGTCCACGGACCATGCAGGGATAGAAGCCTTGTTCAATGGCTTCATCTCTGGACCTGGGTTGAAGATTTCTGTATAGGATGTCTCCCCATGGTCGCTTGATGGCATATTCCTTTGTCACAAACCTGTACTTGAACCACTATTCTGCCCAATATCGTCGAATCCATTGGATTCGTGTCTTGCGCTGATTGTAATCCTCTTCTGGATCTGTCTTGTACAGCTCTGAGAGGTCATCGAGCAGATCTCTTGATGTTTCACCTCGACGCTTTCTGCCACCCTTCCTTGCTGATTTCTCTGCAGCCATGAACTTTAAACTGAATGGCTTCAATACGTTCAAAGGCTTCAAAGGCTTTCGCTTGCTGGACAAACAGGAACTGGCTTCGGGAGAATTTATATGATGCTGTAAGAATTCTGCAAATGAATGCAGACTATGAGAACCAAGGGATTCTCCCACGGACATGTACCTATGACAGCATTAAGGTGCGAGGGAAGGGGAAGAGGTCATATGCATTCTCAGAAGATTTTGAAGATAAATCAGTTTAGAAGACATTGACCTCATCGTGCGAAGACATTCACTCATAGATAAGGAGTTGGTTCCAGATTTTTACGAATCCACGGATCAGTACAAGTGAGGAATCTAACTACTTTGTGAAGCATAAGTGAACATACTAGGCATATTATGAGATGCAGTATGAAATAGATCCAACTTGTGTGAACAGAAACTGCTTGTGGTAGAAAGTGACGAATCTATAGGATTAAAGGGGCCGTAAAAAGGAAGTTTTATTTACCACACGAAGAAATGCTAGACGGAGTGGAAGAGGAGGCCAAGCAGTTCGATCGTCCATGCCCTAACTTGGCGACGGAGGACACCTACGGCGACGGCGGAGAAGACGATGTCCGCGGTCGGCGTGAAGACGGCGTCAGAGAGGTTGCGGCAGCTAAGCGCTTCGTCGCCGGCGTCGTCGAGGGCTAGCGGTGGTGCTAGGGTTCGTGCGAGAGTGGAAGAAAGGATAATGACTGTGGTGAGGCGTGTATTTATAGGGACAGGGACGGCTCAGTGTTATTACATAGGTGCCCCTGGCGATTCACATCTGAAGGACACGTAGCCATCATGCAACATATCGGAGGTTGTTCCACGTCCCATGCACGCCTGGATTGTCGGGTGGTCGTTCCCACTTCTCCGGGTTTCAGGTGAAGGAATTAGCATTGAAAGCGGACTTAATGTTTGTCTCTGTATCTTCTGCTGACAAGGACGCTGAGAAGACATTCGACAGTTTCAAGAGAATGCATATGATTTGGAGAGATAGAGTTTGAGATAGAAAGCATAGAGAGGTTAGGGTCCGATCACATTCACTTAGTTTAAAAGATTCAACAAGACGACATAGCTATAAGTCAATGCTGTAGAGGACAGAACACTAGTATATATAATCAACATAGTGAAGATAATCATGAAGACAGGTTGAGATTGAAGCCAAACCAAATGTGAAGACATAGCAAATGCAACGCCATGGGTAAAACACTTCAAACAGAAGAATTTGGTGGTGGCGTTACCCACCGTATATGAAGTATTAGACCCAGACACGGCGCACAATTATCGTGGTGCTCCGAAGTCAAATTCCACATTAATGTATTCACACTTAGAATGTATGTATTCATTGATTGAAGATATACTTCACTTCGTGTGTTGCACACCTAAGTCATCAATATGCATAAGTGTTAGGATGTGTGCCTGATCACAGGACATTTGAGGATTCCAAGATATTTAGCTCACACCGTAACTTGCAAAATCTCTTCTCATCCAAGGGCTTGGTGAAGATATCTGCTAATTGCTCTTCAGTGCTGACGTGTATGATATCAATATCTTCCTTCACAACATGATCTCTGAGGAAGTGATGACGAATTTCAATGTGCTTTGTCTTCGAGTGCTGAACTGGGTTGTTGGCAATCTTGATGGCGCTTTCGTTGTCGCAATAGAGTGGCACTTTCTTCAGATGAATGCCATAGTCTTTGAGTGTTTGCTTCATCCATAGAAGCTGCGCGCAGCAAGATCCAGCAGCAATGTATTCAGATTCAGCAGTGGAGAGAGATACATAGTTCTGCTTCTTTGAAGACCAACATACAAGCGATCGTCCCAGAAAATGACATGTGCCTGATGTAGACTTGCGATCCACCTTGTCACCAGCATAATCAGCATCCGAGAATCCAACCAGATCAAACTCTGAGCCCTTTGGATACCATAATCCTAGAGTTGGGGTGTAAGCCAAATATCGAAGAATTCGCTTCACAGCTAAGTGATGCGATTCCTTTGGTGCCGCTTGGAATCGAGCACACATGCAAACACTAAGCATAATATCTGGCCTAGATGCACATAGATAAAGTAAAGAACCAATCATGGAGCGGTATACCTTTTGATCGAACTCTTTACCATTGTCGTCGGGACCCAGATGATGTTTGGCTGGCATTGGCGTCGTGAAGCCTTTGCAGTCTTGCATAGCAAACTTCTTCAGGCAATCTTTGAGATACTTCTCTTGAGATATAAAGAAGTCGTTGCGTTGTTGACGTATTTGAAGACCAAGGAAGAACTTCAGCTCACCCATCATGGACATCTGATATTGCTCTTGCATCATATATCCAAAATCTTCACTGTATTTCTAATTGGTGCAGCCGAAGATAATGTCATCCACATATATTTGTCACACAAACAGTTCACCATCATATGTCTTCGTGAAGAGAGTGGGGTCGAGGGAACCAGGTGTGAAGCCTTTGCTCTTCAGGAAGTATTTGAGTGTGTCATACCAAGCCCGAAGGGCTTGTTTGAGGCCATATAGTGCCTTGTTGAGCTTGTACACCATGTCAGGATGTTTTGGATCTTCAAAACCAGGCGGTTGTGCAACATACACCTCTTCTTCAATCTTGCCATTGAGAAAGGCACTCTTCACATCCATTTGATACAGAAGAATATTATGATGATTTGCATAGGCCAGCAGTATGCGGATAGCTTCAAGTCTAGCCACAGGAGCAAATGTTTCATCGAAGTCAATC
Source organism: Triticum aestivum (assembly GCF_018294505.1). Classification (NCBI taxonomy): domain Eukaryota; kingdom Viridiplantae; phylum Streptophyta; class Magnoliopsida; order Poales; family Poaceae; genus Triticum; species Triticum aestivum. Next base: position 23,676,179 of record NC_057812.1, read on the forward strand.
CCTTCAACTTGAGTGTATCCTTGAGCAACGAGATGAGCTTTGTTTCTGACAACTTGACCATGCTCATCTTGCTTGTTGCGATATATCCATTTGGTGCCTATTATATTGTGCTTCCGAGGATCAGGACGCTTAACCAGTTCCCATACATTATTCAGCTCAAACTGTTGAAGCTCTTCTTGCATAGCTTGAATCCATTCAGGTTCCATGAATGCTTCTTCAACTTTCTTGGGTTCTGTTATTGAGACGAATGCGAAGTGCCCATAGAAATTTGCTAGCTATGTTGCCCTTGAACGAGTGAGTGGACCTGGTGCATTGATGATATCAATTATTCTCTCAATCTGCACTTCATTTGCAACACGAGGATGTACAGGACGAAGATTTTGCTCTTGCTGATCATTGTCATTGTTAGAGGGATTGTCTTCAGGCTGAGCATTTTCTTCAGGTTGATCAGGTGCGGAGATGATAAGTTCCTCTTCAGGTTGAGCTTCAGAAGGTATGATTTCTCCAGTTCCCATAAGTTTGATTGATTCACTGGATGGAACTTCATCTAGCACATTTGGTAGGTGCTCTCTTTGTGAGCTGTTAGTCTCATCGAACCGCACATCCACTGTTTCAACCACTTTATAATGAAAGAGATTGAAGACTCTGTAGGAGTGCGAATCCTTTCTATGTCCAAGCATAAAACCCTCATGTGCTTTTGGTGCAAATTTTGAAGTGTGATGTGGATCCTTGATCCAACACCTGGCGCCAAATACTCTGAAGTAACTGACATTTGACTTCTTGCCAGTAAGGAGCTCATAGGATGTCTTGTTCAGAAGCTTGTGAAGATAAACACGGTTGATTGTATGGCATGCAGTATCAATGGCTTCAGGCCAGAGCTTTCTTGGAGTCTTGTATTCATCAAGCATCGTTCGGTCCATCTCAATAAATGTTCTGTTCTTGGGTCGACGACGCCATTCTGCTGTGGCGTGTATGGAGCTGAGAATTCATGTGTGATGCCCAAAGTATCAAGATATGTATCCAGGCCAGTGTTCTTGAATTCAGTGCCATTGTCACTTCTGATGTGTTTTATCTTGGCGCCATAGTTGTTCATTGCTCGATTGGCGAAGCGTCTGAAGACATCCTGCACTTCAGTCTTGTAGAGGATTATATGCACCCAAGTATATCTAGAATAATCATCAACAATGAAAAAGCCATAGAGACAAGCAATAGTAGTAAGAGTTGAGTAATGAGTGGGACCGAAAAGATCCATGTGGAGCAGTTCGAAGGGTCGAGTCGTTGTCATGATTGTCTTCGAGGGATGCTTGGCCCTCGTCATCTTTCCTGCTTCACAGGCACCGCATAAGTGATCTTTCTTGAACTTGACGCCCTCGATGCCTATGACATGCTTCTTCTTTGCAAGGGTGTGTAGGTTCCTCATGCCAGCATGCCCTAGCCTCCGATGCCAGAGCCAGCATTCTGAAGCTTTTGCTAGAAGACATACGGCAAGTTGTGGTCCTACTGAGAAATCTACCATGTACAAATCATCTTTTCGATACCCTTCAAACACTAGAGACTTGTCATATTCCATTAGAACAAGGCAACGATATTTTCCAAACATCACAATCATGTTTGAATTGCAAAGCATTGAGACAGACATTAAGTTGAAACCAAGGGATTCAACAAGCATGACTTTATCCATGTGTTGATCCTTTGAGATTGCAACTCTACCTAGACCCAATACCTTACTTTTATCAGTGTCAGCAAATGTGATGTGACTTTTGTCGGATGGACGTAAGGTTGAGTCCATAAGGAGGCTTTGCTTGCCAATCATGTGATTGGTACACCCACTATCAATAATCCATTCTAAAGCAGCTGGTGTCGTACTGTCAGGACCCCGACTCGATGTCACATCGATCTAGCCGGTAACACCTCATATCACTTTGCGGCCTCACGCACGGTATCCCCACGGGTGTCGTCTTACCTTTTCCCGGGACCGTTTGCGCCTTTTGGCTCACGTATATGATAGTGTCGCTAGCATCCATATGATAAGGAGCCCGGGCTGACATGACTAGTCGTAAACCCAAAGTGGCACAGACTTACAGGGACAGGCATCCATGACCCAGCTTCGAACGTGTCGGTCATCAGCAAGTGGGTCCGGGCTGTAGCACTGGGCTAGCAGGACTCCGGTAAACCGGGCTGTAGCGGGCTAACAGGACTCCGGTACTCAAAGCGTGACATTTCCCCGAAGGGACAGACACAGGAACGAAGAAGGACACATGCCGGCCAGCCTAAGTGTTCCAGAGCAGTAGCAAGCTACCATGGCTCAGCGGTAACACTAGGAGACATTTCCCGGTAAGAGAGGCTACTAAAGATAAACAACTAGATAGTCAGATCCCACACATAGCACTACACATTACACGTACGCATAACATGCAAGTATGTGCTGTACAACATGGCATCACAGCATAACTCAACGATCATATAGATAAAAGCTCAGAAGAGCCATCATAGCATTTATTGCAAACAGGGGTCGCAAGACCCGTCATACAGAGCATACAAGCAACAAGCGGAAGCATTACATGTCTGGGTACAGACATCTACAAATGAAAAAGGCTGGAAGCCTGACTATCTACAACATCCGATCAAGATCGTAGCTGAGGTACTAGCTACTAGTCGAAGTCCACAAGAACACTAGAAAGACCGAAGTCTCCGCTGCAAAAACATAAATAAAGCAACATGAGTACAAAGGTACTCAGCAAGACTTACATCAGATCCTATCATACATGCATTTGTATCAAGAGGTAATGTGGGGTTTAGTTGCAGCAAGCCAGCTTAGACTCTGTGGCTATCCTATTCTACGACTACCAGAAACTTTGGAGGTGAAACAACGTACACGAGTCCACTAATCACCACACAATACACTACTATGGATTCATCCCCGTCTCCCTACGAGAAGGCCATCCATAGCACTCACACTTGTCTTGAGCATTTTAGAGTATCCACTTCAAGTTGTCTATGTACCATGTAAGCATCCAAGAAGTCCATAACCGCGGACCCGGCTATTCGAATAGATCATGTTAACCCTGCAGGGGTATACTTCTTCACACACGCTCTCGCCACTTACCGCCATGTACACGTCATGTATCTCGGCAACCTTCAAGCGGAAGCCTGGCGAGGGTGTCGGCCACGACCTGACTAACCACACAAGACTCTAGTCCAGGTTTATCGCCTATTCGGGTTCCATCCGCAAGGAGATCCGGCCGGGGTGTCGCTTACGGCCCCAAACGATGTGTACAGGGTTCCCGAGCCCACCAACCGGGTGCCACTCGGTACACCGGGCCACATGTGCCTAGTCTGTCCCAAGCCCACCCTGCCGGGTGCCACTTGGTAGAAAAATAGCACTACCTACAAACACCAGAAACTAGTTGCGACTCCTGGACAGAGATCAAGTTGGTTAATAAGTCGAGAGGGCTTGGAGCGCCCGGAGCCCAATGTGTGGTAGTATCGAGTCATTGGACAACATACACAGAACTCAGGGCTTAAGGACGGTTCCAGTGAGACAACCCACCATGTACTCCTACATGGCCTCTCATCGCTACCTTTACCAAATCGTGTTCACACACTTCACTCTCAGCATCAGAACATATCGTGACACTCCAATTCATTCCCAATGAACCAGACCTGACACACTCTAAGCAATAGCAGGCATAGCATGGTAGGAACACATCAGTGGCTTCAATCAACTCCTACACATGCTAGTGGGTTTCAACTATTTACTGTGGCAATGACAGGTCATGCAGAGGAATGGGTTCAACTACCGCAGCACAAAGTAGCAGATGAATCGTTGTTGTCCTAATGCAATAACTGAGAGCAGGAGCGAGAGAGTAGGGTTTTATCGAAATGAACAAGGGGGTTTGCTTGCCTGGTAAATCAACAAGGGAGGCACTGCTTCACAGACAGGTACTCTGGAACGTCTCCGGAGCAGGACCTATCGAGAAGGAACAATGCCGGCAATCAATACACAATCATATGCAACAATATGATGCATGAACATGGCATGTAGATGTGATGCTGTTGAGCTAATGCAACTAGTAAACATTTGGTTTGAAGTCCATTTGAACCAAAGGTTCAAATGCATTTCTAAATTAGGTCTCTTATATATGCCATAATGTGTTTTCCCATATTCAGCATGTATAGGTTGGTTTTTCATGCATGAAACTAGTACAGATGGAAAGATTGCATTTTTCTGATAATTTTTCATATATAAATTATTTTAATCTGAGCTACGGTTGAATTGTTATGAATTTTTGAAGTTTAAATCATTTTCTGGATTTTCTGAATTATTTTAATTCCAGAAAATGTATAATTGCGTCAGCATGACGTCATCATTGCATCAGCGGTCAACGCGGCTGTCCAGGTCAAATCTGACGTGTGGGACCCACACGTCAGTGACAGGGGGTTAACCCCGAGTCAAACCCGGGCTGGTTAGCTTTGACTAAGCCCTGGGGCCCACTTGTCAGCGTCAGTAGGTGGGGGGTTAGTGGCTAATTAACTAAGCCACGTCAGCCCGCCGGAGTTCTGGCCGGCGGCGACCATTAGCGCGGCGGCGACTCGCCGGACGTGCGTTACAGACGGTGTTTGATCGCGCGAAGACCACCGGGGCGTAGCCCGTCTTCGTCCGCAACCAGGGGAGCTGATGGGGGGGCTGCGGGGGCGCCGGAGCTCGCCGGAGCAAGCTTGCGGCGGCGGCCGGAGCTCGGCTGTGTTTGGGGACGCGGCTGCAGCGTGCAAACGAGCGAACTAAAGCGCTCGCGGGGCACTACGAGGTGCGGCGAGAGTGCTAGGTGCACTGGCGTGGCCAAAAGGTCGCCGGAGCAACGCCAGCGACAAGCTCGAGCAGAGGCGAGCTTCGGCCATGGCGGAGCTAAGGCCTAGATGGCGCAAATGGACACGGGGAGGAGGGGGTTCGGTGCGGGGGCTCACCGCGGAACCAGCGAGCGCGAGGGCGAGGTCGGGGATGCCCGGTAGCTCCCGAGTCGCCGGCGAGGGTCCACGGCGGCCGGAGTCGAATTTGGCGACGGCGACGGCTCCACGGGGCATCCGGAGGGGCACAGCTTGACGGGGAGCTTCAGGGCGGAGGAGCGGAGCTTCCGCGTGTGTCGGGAAGGCGAGGGGAGGCCGGTGGCTACGGCGATGCCCGTCGGCGGCGGCGGTGGTTCTCGGGTGAGAGAGAGAGAGCAGGGGGAGAGGAGGAGGGCGAGGGAGAGTGAGAGCGGTGCGGGGCAGCTGCGTGGCTTCGTCCGGGGCATCGAGGGCGAGAGAAGGAAGCAGGAGGTGGCCAGCAGGGGGGGAGGTGGCGCGCGCGCGTGCCGGCGAGCGTCGAGCACACGCCCGTCCTCCTGGCAGAGGAGGAAGGCGACAGGGGAGGGGGGGCCAGGTGGGCTGGGCCGCCTCCTGGCTGGGCCGGCCTGCTGCTGCTGGGCTGCGCAGGGGAGGGGAGGCCCAGGTAAGCCCCTCCTTCTTTTATTTTTGTTTTCTAATTTTTCTGACATTTGTTTTGATTTAATAAATATATTAAATCATTTAATTTTATTATGCCAATTTTTGTAGGGGCTAATGGTATTATTCCAGAGCTCTTTTATAATTGGCATAATTTTTGGACCACATTTCATATATATAGAAATATATTTCCAATGCAAATATTTATCGAATTAATCCAAATGGCCAAAATAAATGTCCATGAGCTCCTAAAAATATTGTTTTGATTTTTATCTCTGTCCAATATTTTTAGAGGGCATCATGAGCATTTTCTTGGACCCTTTTGGAGAAATTTTTACTTGGGTCATTATCAAAAATGATTCTGAGGGTTCCACCAATCCTCATTTCAAATTTAAAATGAAATTTAAATATGATGCACAAATAGCTAGCTAGCCTAGGTCATACCAGACTAGGGATGTGACACGTACCCTACAGTGCAGTTAGGGGGATAGGCTTCACGAAGAGAATTGTGAAGCAAAAAAATTTGATGAACCAGTGGATTATGAAAGCTTACATCGAGATTTGGACTGATAGGGCGAGTAGCAAGCGATTCAGGAACAAAGTACATAATTAGACCATTTGGGCATTTGATCTTGCGCCCTACAAGATGTTTAAGGTCCCCAGCAATAGCATCAGACGATTTTGGTTTTCTGCTGGAGACCTTTCCCTGCAAAAGAGAGTTAAGATTTCTTAGCCACCCACATCTTCAATGGTGGCTTTGAAGCAATGAGTCTAAGTGCAGCATCTGAGAACTTTGGCTTTGGAGCCCTAGCAAAAAGTCTATCAGGTGGACAATAGTACTCATAAGAATAAGCAGAATAGTTCTTGGTCTTATGAACATGGCGGTTTGATGAACCGCGCTCATATTCATAGGCCTGAGTATGGCTTCCCTGCAAAACATTTGCGTTAGTGCGACTCCGGTGAGTCCTCTGTCTATATGAAGCCTTTGGACCGTATGAAGCCTATGGTCTGGGGTTTGTCTTCTTCACCTGTGGTGTCATGATGACATTCACAGGAAGATTCTCCAAACACCTTTTTGGCACCCAGATCTTCTTCATAGGCGGTCCATTCCTGCAGTTAGTACCAATATACCTGGCAAACACTTCACCATTCTGATTCTTAAATAGTTTATAGTTTGCATCAAAGGATTCATCAATAACAATGGGATTAGCACAAGTGAAGCCAGATAGGGTGGACGGATCCGCTGAAGGTTCCTTTGCAGCAACCCATGTGGTTTTGGGGTACTGCTCAGGTTTCCAGTAAGAGCCATCGGCATTCATTTTCCTTTCGAACCCAACACCCTCTTTCCTAGGGTTTCGGTTCAGGATCTGCCTTTTGAGGACATCACATAGTGTCTGATGCCCTTTGAGACTTTTGTACATCCCTGTTTCAAGCAGTGTCTTCAACCTAGCATTCTCATTAGCAATAGCAGTGGTATCCTCAGCAGAGGGGTTAGTTACCACATCAACAGGTGAAGATATTGCAACAGTAGCAGCAGTAGAACATTCAGCAACAGAAGTAGCGTTATCACGCTCAATGCATTTAAGACATGGTGGTTCAAATCCTTCCTGAGCTGAACTGATCTGTTTAGCGCGAAGTGACTCGTTTTCCTTTTGAAGATCTTCATGAGCCGCTCTCAATTTCTCAAGATCTTGCTTCCTTTGAAGATAATCATAGGAAAGCCTTTCATGAGTTGTTGAAAGCGTTTCATGACGACTTTCAAGTTCCTCATACTTAACATGAAGATTTTTTATGTCTTCAATTAAGGACTGAGTTCGAGTCATTTCAGTGTCTAACATATCATCGCTTTTGTCTAACAGTTTTTGAATGTGTTCCATAGCTTTCTGTTGTTCAGTTGCAATTTTAGCAAGTGTTTTGTAACTAGGTTTGGAATCACAATCAGATTCATCGTCACTAGATGTTTGATAGTGAGTAGTGCGTGTGTTTACCTTGGCACCGCGTGCCATGAAGCAGTAGGAAGGAGCGGAGTAGTCCTTGTCAATTGCATCGGTGTCGGTGATGAAGTCATTGTCTTTAGTGTTGAAGATGGACTTGGCAACGTATGCTGTAGCCAGACTCGCAACGCTAGAATCGGACTCCTCCTCAGACTCCACCTCCGCCTCCTCAGAAGCAGACTCCTCCTCAGAATCCATTTCCTTGCCAACAAATGCACGTGCCTTGCCAGATGAGCTCTTCTTGTGTGATGAAGACTTTGAGGAAGACTTGGAAGAAGTCTTTGAGTATTTCTTCTTCTTCTTCTTGTCGTCAGAGTCATACTCCTTGCTCTTCTTCTTCTTGTTGTTCTCATTGTCCCACTTTGGACACTCAGAGATGTAGTGGCCAGGTTTCTTGCACTTGTGACATGTTCTCTTCTTGTAGTCATGAGCAGAAGCTTCATCATTTCTTGAGCTTGATCGTGAAGACTTTCTGAACCCTTTCTTCTTGGTGAATTTTTGGAACTTCTTCACAAGCAGAGCAAGCTCCTTTCCAATGTCTTCAGGATCATCAGAACTGCTGTCAGATTCTTCTTCAGATGAGGAGACAGCTTTTGCCTTCAAGGCACGAGTTCGCCCATAGCTGGGACCGTAGATGTCTCTTTTCTCAGAAAGCTGAAACTCGTGTGTGTTGAGCCTCTCAAGTATGTCAAACGGATCGATTGTCTTGAAATCAGGGCGTTCTTGAATCATCAGGGCTAGGGTGTCAAACAAAATGTCAAGTGATCTCAGGAGTGTCTTGACGACTTCATGCTTGGTGATCTCAGTGGCGCCGAGGGCTTGAAGCTCATTTGTGATGTCAGTGAGTCGATCAAACATGAGCTGGACATTCTCATTGTCATTTCTCTTGAAGCGGTTGAAGAGGTTGCGAAGGACACTGATTCTCTGATCTCTCTGGGTGGAGACGCCTTCGTTGACCTTGGAGAGCCAGTCCCAGACTAGCTTGGAAGTCTACAACACACTCACACGGCCATACTGTCCTTTGGTCAGATGACCACAGATGATATTCTTGGCAGTAGAGTCCAGTTGAACGAACTTCTTGACATCAGCAGCAGTGACACCTTCTCCAGCCTTGGGAACGCCGTTCTTGACGACATACCATAGGTCGACATCAATGGCTTCAAGATGCATGTGCATATTATTCTTCCAGTAGGGATATTCAGTTCCATCGAAGACGGGGCACGCAGCGGAGACTTTAATTATCCCTGCAGTCGACATAGCTAAAACTCTAGGTGGTTAAACCGAATCACACATAACAAGGGAGTACCTTACTCTGATACCAATTGAAAGTGCTAGTGATCGACTAGAGGGGGGGTGAATAGGCGATTTTTAAGAAAGTCTTCAAAACATGGAAGTTTCGAAGACAAACGATAGAAGTAAACCTATTACCACGCAGCGGAAGGTAGACTACACTAGGCAACCTTAGTCAAGTAACCAAAGAAGTGAAAGCACAATGACTAATAGCAGCTAGGCAGTAAGGATCAGGTAGGAAGATATTGTGAAGCCAATCAGAACAAGCAGTCACTCAGTGAAGACAAAAGATAATGCAATCATGCAATGACTTCACAAGGACCAACAGTGAGTAAAGGGGAGGGAAGGATGAAACCAGTGACTCGTTGAAGACAATGATTTGTTGGACCAGTTCCAGTTGCTGTGACAACTGTACGTCTGGTTAGGGCGGCTAGGTATTTAAACCTGAGGACACACAGTCCCGGACACCCAGTCCTGAACACGCAGCTCAGAACCCTTAGTCCTCACCGTATTCCCCTTGAGCTAAGGTCACGCAGACCTCGCCCAATCACTCTGGTAAGTCTTCAAGGTAGACTCCCAAACCTTCACAGACTTCGTTCAGGGCGATCCACAATGACTCTTGGATGCTCAGAACGCGATGCCTAACCGGCTGGAGGATTCACAGTCCTCAAGTGTAATAAGTCTTCAGATCACACAGACAGGACGACTTAAGTGATGCCTAACACTCTTTGGCTCTGGGTGGTTAGGACTTTATCCTCGCAAGGAATTCTCTCTCAAAGGCTTCGAGGTGGGTTGCTCTCAAATGACAACAGCCGTACTTTAACTCTGAGCAGCCAACCGTTTATGGTTGTAGGGGGTGGGCTATTTATAGCCACTAGGCAACCCGACCTGATTTGTCCGAAATGACCCTGGGTCACTAAGGAACTGACACGTGTTCCAACGGTCAGATTTCAAACACACACGGCAACTTTACTTGGGCTACAAGCAAAGCTGACTTGTCCAACTCTGGACAAGATTCGCTCTCATAGTCTTCACTCGAAGACATAGGATTTTGGTTAAGCATCACTTCAGTCATTCTGACTGGTTCTCTTGGACCCCACTTAACAGTACGGTGGTTCCTATGACTCAACAAAGAAGAAAAAGAACTACGGAAGATCTAAGTCTTCGTGCTCCATAGTCTTCATGCGATGTCTTCTCTTGTCATAGTCTTCAATGTGAATGTCTTCACATACCACCTTTGACTTCAATGTCTTCATACATTTTTAGGGGTCATCTCTGGTAGGAAAACCGAATCAATGAGGGACTTCTACCTGTGTTATCCTGCAATTCTCACAAACACATTAGTCCCTCAACTAGGTTTGTCGTCAATACTCCAAAACCAACTAGGGGTGGCACTAGATGCACTTACAATCTCCCCCTTTTTGGTGATTGATGACAAACTAGTTGAAGTTTTCAATGGGGAATATAATATGTGAAATTGTAAAGGATAGGGAATTGTCTTCATAAGTTGCAAGGACTCCCCCTGAAGATGTGCATATAAGTAATTTTCTTTTGGAATGCAAATGCACATGGCAGGTTGTACTTGTGGAGATCCTCTTCAACTTATGATGACAATTCATCATGCATGAAAAGTATGTGAAGATAATGACATGCATAATGAAAAATGGACGTCTGCAAAATGATCTAAGTGCGGAATTTATCGTCGCACATGCGGAATTTATCATCGCATCACAAAATAGCAAATAAGTAGCAGACGACCATCGAGTTTAAGTGCTACAACTCAAAGAACCAAATGTATCAAAACGAGAGTTGTAAACACTAGGCAAAACATAAAGTAACCGCCCATATGGACCCGCTTGAAGACTATCAAACTCATATGCCTCTCCCCCTTTTGTCAGTGAGGACCAAAAAGGTTTGAAGACATAGAGCATCTACTCGTTCCCATGAAGAGTAGGTGAAGCAGCAAGGTCGTCGGTGGTGTGCGGCGGTGCAGAAGAACTTGGAGCAGTGTCGATGCATGCAGAAGTAGGGGGCGGTGAAGTGGCATCATCTTCGTCCTCGATCACTCTGGCATTCACAGTTGCCGCAGAGGAAGAGAACTCAGAGTCTTCAAGAGATGGAGTTCGTCGCAGCACAGTCCTTCGGGGAGGTGTGGAGTCAAACTTGAAACGTTCAGAGAAGCCATCCTCTTGAAGATCATCCTCAGAACACATAAGCGTCAGCCCTTTCCATGTACGCCGACAGGTTTCATGGGCAACAAAGGCATTCTTGCTGGCTAGATTGCGAATGCGGTTGACATCCACCAAGAGGCTTTGCATTTGGCGCTTCAGCCAGTCATGATGCCTATCTTGTTTCTGATGAAGAGCAACCAGAAGCTCTCGGTCATTGAGAACACGAGATTGCTTCTTGGGCCGTTGGGCAATAGTGCTTTCAGTGGCTTAAGTGAGGGCACGATGAGGTGCACGTGTAGTACCAGCCAGAGGATAAACACGTGTGACTGCTTCAACTCCTTCAATGTTTTGAGAGAAACTTTGATGCTCCGCATTCTGAAGACTAAGAGGCTCCTTGGCAGGCTCTGGATAGATGGCTTCAACGGACATATCCACGTCAGGCAGAAAGATCTGATGATTGCGAGCAGAGGGCTGATATGAGATAGCTGAGTGGAGTTTAATCAGCCGCATTATCCATGGAGCATAGAACTTCAAGCCAAAAAGATCAGATCCTGATGCAGCAAGTTGGTGGATGAAGAAGTCTTGTGCGTTGAGGCATTTTCCGTGAAGAATATAGAAGACCAAAGTCTTCATTGCACCTTCCAGCTTTGCATGTGGAGAATGTCCTTTGATGGGCCAGAGAGTTCGCCTTATAATGTGATAGATAGTCCGTGGCAGATACTCAAGGTCTTCAACAAAGAACTCCTTAGGATAGGCAGCATCTGGAGTCAAAGGCTTCATCATACTGAGCATCTGACTCATGTTTGGTTCAGGCTTCTGTAAGATGCTCTCCATAGCTTCACTATGAAGCTGACAGCCAGGTTCATAGAGATCTCCAGGAGTGGGCAGACCAGTGAGCTCAATGATATCAAAGGCTTTGGCTTCATGATGAACATTTCCTGTCATCCACACAAGGACCCAGGTCTTCGGATCTCTGTTGTATCCACGTATGTGAAGAGTGACATAAAATTGGAGCAACAACTCTTCGTTCCAGTGCTCTTGGTCGGTGACGAAAGGCAACAATCCAACCTCTTTGAAGCAATCCAGAGCTTCTTCTAAGTAGAGCAGACCAGCTATTGCTTCGGTGTCAAGACGCATGTGTGGGAAGATGCGACCTTGATTGTACAAAATGCATGAGTAATAGCTTCGCTGCGGATAGCTCCAGAACCGATCAGAAGATATTCGTTCCCTTGAGTAGGGGTTCTTGGAGCTATTGAAGAAGGTGTTGTCTGCTTTGAAGCCGTTGACATTAAAGGATCCAGGTGCTGATGCAGGACCTGGAAACCTGGGCAACCTTGGCATTGGCTTCTGTACCTGAGGCCCATGCTCAATATGATAGTCAAACTGAGAACCAGCAGCAGGTGCAGGAATAGGAGCAGTAGCATCATTGGCTTCGCTGACTTCTGGTTCATGGGTTGGTGTAGGCTCCACATTTGCTTCAGCCATGACAACGTTAGTGGCTTCATTCGTGTTGGTGATGGCAGCCTCAAGATTTTCTACCTCCACGTGATGAGCTGGAGGGTCGGGCACAGACACGTTTTCCTCGAGAACAGCTTCTTCAGTAGTTGGGGGAGTAGGGACACGTTCTTCTTCTTGGGTGTCATCGGCTGATACAGCCGGAATGTCTTCAGCAGCTTGAGCCTCAGACTCAGAGACTTGAGACCTTGGTCCTTTGCGAAGCCTGCGTAACGCTGGCGACGCCTTTGGAGATGGAGTTGGCTGGGCCTCAAGGTCATCTTCTTCTTGTTGTTGTGGGTGATCAGCCCATGATGCATCCTGAGCAATTGGCGTCAGAGGACGACCAATGCTGATGAGTTCGTTGTGCGTAAGCACAGGCGATGATACCTGTTGGTGCTCGACCAGAGGAAGAACTACATCATCGTCAACATTGTCATGGTGACCAATGTCTTCAACAGCGGTGGGATCAGCTGCTGGAATGTCTTCAGCTTCATGAGCCTCTATGGAAGCAGGCTCATGGACAGTCAGTTGGCGCTCTTGATGTTCAGCAGCAGGGCGAACCATGGAGATAGGTTCAACAACTAAGGGCTCTGTGGGAGCAGCCCGATCCTTCTTGGTCTTGCGCTTCTTCTTGGAGGGAGCAGCAGCAGAGGCTTCAGGATGTTTCCTCTTTCTGGCTTCAGCCTCAGCAGTCCTCGTCTTCTTCAGTTCTGAAGCGGTTGACCTGGCATTTGGCTTCGAGCCAGTCATGCTGGCTGGGAAGATAATGGGATGTGCTTCCTGCCTTGGTGCGTCAGGTGCGGCCACAGCGGGCTTCTTCTTCCTCTTTGCAGCCATCCTGGGGTCGATGCCAGGGCGACCAAGGGCCTTGCGCTTCTCATCCTCATTGTAGGCTTGCACACACTTGTCAGCCAGGCTCTTCATGCGCTCACGAGAACCTTGAGCTTCTTCACGCTTCTTGAGAAAGGCTTCTTTGAGCTCTTGCAGCATGATCTTGAAGTTCTTGACCTCTTGCACGCTGAGCTTGGCCATATGCTTCTTAAACTGAGCTTTCTCAAAGTCGATCTTCTGCTTCAGTTCAACGATGCGCTGGGCTATAGCTAGCTCTGAAGCAATGGCGCCATGGAAGGCAACACTGAGGCCAATGGGAAGTTGCAGATCTTCAAAGCTGAGGTTGGGCGTGTCAAACCACTCATCAATGAAGTTATGGATGATTGCCACATCAAAGAGAGGCAAATTATTGAAGATTTCTGCTTCTTCTTTGCTCTTGATCAGTTGCTTAAGAGCGTCATCCGCAAGATCTTCATCGCTGGACAGATCAATGGCATTGTTGCGCAGAATAGCAGCAGTAGTCAGTTCTTGGCTAGTGTGTTGCAGAGGCATCTTGACTTATGAGAGGAACAATGAGTATGATGCTAATGACTCCACAGAGAAGGATGATGAGGCAGAGGAAGAACATGAGGATACAGCTATGGAAGAGAACAACAGGAAGAGGTCGATAGTGACAGAGAATGCAGCTAAGGGGACCAACGGAGGCATGGAAGGAGGGGCGACAATTTCAGATGCTAACAAGTTGGCGATCATACCACATAGCTTTGCTCCTTTGAGCCCTCCCCGAAGAGGGACCCGAAGTGCAACTGAAAGTTCTAGTGATCGACTAGAGCGGGGGTGAATAGGCGATTTTTAAGAAAGTCTTCAAAACATGGATGTTTCGAAGACAAACGATAGAAGTAAACCTATTACCACGCAGCGGAAGGTAGACTACACTAGGAAACCTTAGTCAAGTAACCAAAGAAGTGAAAGCACAATGACTAATAGCAGCTAGGCAGTAAGGATCAGGTAGGAAGATATTGTGAAGCCAATCAGAACAAGCAGTCACTCAGTGAAGACAAAAGATAATGCAATCATGCAATGCCTTCACAAGGACCAACAGTGAGTAAAGGGAAGGGAAGGATGAAACCAGTGACTCGTTGAAGACAATGATTTTTTGGACCAGTTCCAGTTGCTGTGACAACTGTACGTCTGGTTCGGGCGGCTAGGTATTTAAACCTGAGGACACACAGTCCCGGACACCCAGTCCTGAACACGCAGCTCAGAGCCCTTAGTCCTCACCGTATTCCCCTTGAGCTAAGGTCACGCAGACCTCGCCCAATCACTCTGGTAAGTCTTCAAGGTAGACTCCCAAACCTTCACAGACTTCTTTCAGGGCGATCCACAATGACTCTTGGATGCTCAGAACGCAACGCCTAACTGGCTGGAGGATTCACAGTCCTCAAGTGTAATAAGTCTTCAGATCTCACAGACCACAGACAGGACGACTTAAGTGATGCCTAACACTCTTTGGCTCTGGGTGGTTAGGACTTTATCCTCGCAAGGAATTCTCTCTCAAAGGCTTCGAGGTGGGTTGCTCTCAAACGACAACAGTCGTACTTTAATTCTGAGCAGCCATCCGTTTATGGTTGTAGGGGGTGGGCTATTTATAGCCACTAGGCAACCTGACCTGATTTGTCCGAAATGACCTTGGGTCACTAAGGAACTGACATGTGTTCCAACGGTCAGATTTCAAACACACACGGCAACTTTACTTGGGCTACAAGCAAAGCTGACTTGTCCAACTCTGGACAAGATTCGCTCTCATAGTCTTCACTCGAAGACATAGGATTTTGGTTAAGCATCACTTCAGTCATTCTGACTGGTTCTCTTGGACCCCCACTTAACAGTACGGTGGTTCCTATGACTCAACAAAGAAGAAAAATAACTACAAAAGATCTAAGTCTTCGCGCTCCATAGTCTTCATGCGATGTCTTCTCTTGTCATAGTCTTCAATGTGAATGTCTTCACATACCACCTTTGACTTCAATGTCTTCATACATTTTTAGGGGTCATCTCTGGTAGGAAAACCGAATCAATGAGGGACTTCTACCTGTGTTATCCTGCAATTCTCACAAACACATTAGTCCCTCGACTAGGTTTGTCATCAATACTCCAAAACCAACTAGGGCTGGCACTAGATGCACTTACAGCAACAAGGTGTCGAAAAGAAAAGATGGTGTTGTTCCTACAAAAAACCCGTTGGCGGGCTCCTTCGACGGGCGCCGCCGGGGACAACGAGTGCCCTAGTTTGGAACTGTCGTGGAGCGGGTAATGTCGCGACAGTTCATGAAATTCGCGATCTAGCGAAGAAGTTTACCCCTACCCTCCTGTGTATCATCGAAACTCAAATAGATCATGTTAGGGTAGAAGCATTAGCAGGAACTTTAGGCTTTGATTGTGCTTACGCAGTTGATAGCTAGGGTAGAAGTGGAGGTATTGCTTTCTTTTGGAATAAAGAAATAAAGATTGAAGTTTTGGGCTACTCCGTGTATCATTTAGATGTTTCTATGGAGGAGCCGGGCAAGGAAAAGTGGCGCATGACATGTGTATATGGTGAAGCTCAGACCCACCTGAGACATCAAACTTGGGATGTTTTGAAAAACATTAGTACATTAAGTGACCTGCCATGGCTCTGTATCGGGGATTTTAATGAAGTTCTACGCTTGGAAGAACACGAAGGAGTTGGGAGACGTAGCAACGCTCGGATGCAGGCTTTTCGGGAGGCCATGGACGTCTGCGGTTTGCTTGATATCGGTTACAGAGGCCGTTTTTGGACCTTTGAAAAGAAGGTTGCAGGAGGTAGTTGATGTCTACTACACAACCTTCTTCTTATAGACGTTGTTGGGCCTGCAAGTGCACAGGTTTGTAGGACAGTAGCAAATTTCCCTCAAGTGGATGACCTAAGGTTTATCAATCCGTAGGAGGCGTAGGATGAAGATGGTCTCTCTCAAGCAACCCTGCAACCAAATAACAAAGAGTCTCTTGTGTCCCCAACACACCAAATACAATGGTAAATTGTATAGGTGCACTAGTTCGGTGAAGAGATGGTGAAACAAGTGGTATATGGATAGTAAATAAATATATTTGTAATCTGAAATAATAAAAACAGCAAGGTAGCAAGTGATAAAAGTGAGCGTAAACGGTATTGCAATGATAGGAAATAAGGCCTAAGGTTCAAACTTTCGCTAGTGGAAATTCCCTCAACAATACTAACATAATTGGATCACATAACTATCCCTCAACATGCAACAAAGAGTCACTCCAAAGTCACTAATAGCGGAGAACGAACGAAGAGGTTATGGTAGGGTACGAAACCACCTCAAAGTTATTCTTTCCAATCAATCCGTTGGGCTATTCCTATATATGTCACAAACAGCCCTAGAGTTCATACTAGAATAACACCTTAAGACACAAATCAACAAAAACCCTAATGTCACCTAGATACTCCAATGTCACCTCAAGTATCCGTGGGTATGATTATACGATATGCATCACACAATCTCAGATTCATCTATTCAACCAACACAAAGGACCTCAAAGAGTGCCTCAAAGTTCCTACCGGAGAATCACGACGAAAACGTGTGCCAACCCCTATGCATAGGTTCATGGGTGGAACCCGCAAGTTGATCACCAAAACATACATCAAGTGAATCACGTGGTATCCCATTGTCACCACAGATACGCACGGCAAAACATACATCAAGTGTTCTCAAATCTTTAAAGACTCGATCCGATAAGATAACTTCAAAGGGGAAACTCAATTCATTACAAGGGAGTAGAGGGGGAGGAGAAACATAAGATCCAACTATAATAGCAAAGCTCGCGATACATCAAGATCGTGCCAAATCAAGAACACGAGAGAGAGAGAGAGATCAAACACATAGCTACTGGTACATACCCTCAGCCCCGAGGGAGAACTACTCCCTCCTCGTCATGGAGAGCACCGGGATGATGAAGATGGCCACCGGAGAAGGATTCCCCCTCCGACAGGGTGCCGGAATGGGTCTAGATTGGTTTTTGGTGGCTACGGAGGCTTCTGGCGGCGGAACTCCCGATCTATTGTCTGTTCTGGAAGTTTTAGGTTACGTCGGTATATACGGGTGCAGGAGGTACGTCGGTGGACCGAAGGGGGGGCCACGAGGCACCCCAGGGGGGTGGGCACGCCCCCACCCTCGTGGGAAGCTCTCGTATCTTCTGACGTGAGGTCCAAGTCCATCAGGTGTGTTTCCTTCCAAAAATAACTTCTCTAGTTGATTTCGTTCCGTTTTGACTCCGTCTGATATTCATTTTCTTCAAAACACTGAAATAGGCATAAAACAGCAAATCTGGGTTGGGCCTCCGGTTAATAGGTTAGTCCCAAAAATAATATAAAAGTGGATAATAAAGCCCAATATTCCCTAAACAGTAGATAATATAGCATGGAGCAATCAAAAAATATAGATACGTTGGAGACGTATCAAGCATCCCCAAGCTTAATTCCTGCTCGTCCTCGAGTAGGTAAATGATAAAAAAAAGATAATTTTTGATGTGGAATGCTAGTTGGCATAATTTCAATGTAATTCTTCTTAATTGTGGCATGAATATTCAGATCCATAAGATTCAAGACAAAAGTTCATATTGACATAAAAATAATAATACTTCAAGCATACTAACAAAGCAATTATGTCTTTTCAAAATAACATGGCTAAAGAAAGTTATCCCTACAAAATCATATAGTCTGGCTATGCTCTAACTTCCCCACACAAAATATTTAAATCATGCACAACCCCGATGACAAGCCAAGCAATTGTTTCATACTTTTGATGTTCTCAAACTTTTCAATCTTCACGCAATACATGAGCGTGAGCCATGGACATAGCACTATAGTTGGAATAGAATGGTGGTTGTGGAGAAGACAAAAGGAGAAGATAGTCTCACATCGACTAGGCGTATCAACGGGCTATGGAGATGCCCATCAATAGATATCAATGTGAGTGAGTAGGGATTGCCATGCAACGGATGCACTAGAGCTATAAGTGTATGAAAGCTCAAAAAGAAACTAAGTGGGTGTGCATCCAACTTGCTTGCTCATGAAGACCTAGAGCAATTTGAGGAAGCCCATCATTGGAATATACAATCCAAGTTCTATAATGAAAGATTCCGACTAGTATATGAAAGTGATAACATGAGAGACTCTCTACTATGAAGATCATGGTGCTACTTTGAAGCGCAAGTGTGGTAAAAGGATAGTAGCATTGCCCCTTCTCTCTTTTTCTCTCATTTTATTTATTTTTTTGGGCCTTCTCTTTTTTATGGCCTCTTTTATCTTCTTTTTTTATTTGGGCTTCTTTGGCCTCTTTTATTTATTTATTTTCATCCGGAGTCTCATCCCGACTTGTGGGGGAATCATAGTCTCCATCATCCTTTCCTCACTGGGACAATGCTCTAATAATGATGATCATCACACTTTTATTTTTCTTACAACTCAAGAATTACAATTCGATACTTAGAACAAGATATGACTCTATATGAATGCTTCCGGCGGTGTACCAGGATGTGCAATGATGCATGAGTGACATGTATGAAAGAATTATGAACGGTGGCTTTGCCACAAATACGATGTCAACTACATGATCATGCTAAGCAATATGACAATGATGGAGCGTGTCATAATAAACGGAATGGTGGAAAGTTGCATGCCAATATATCTCAGAATGGCTATGGAATTGCCATAATAGGTAGGTATGGTGGCTGTTTTGAGGAAGGTATATGGTGGGTTTACGATACCGACGAAAGGTGCGCGGTATTAGAGAGGCTAGCAATGGTGGAAGGATGAGAGTGCGTATAATCCATGGACTCAACATTAGTCATAAAGAACTCACATACTTATTGCAAAAATCTATTAGTTATCGAAACGAAGCACTATGCGCATGCTCCTAGGGGGATAGATTGGTAGGAAAAGACCATCGCTCGTCCCCGACCGCCACTCATAAGGAAGAAAATCAATAAATAAATCATGCTCTGACTTCATCACATAACGGTTCACCATACGTGCATGCTACGGGAATCACAAACTTCAACACAAGTATTTCTCAAATTCACAACTACTCAACTAGCATGACTCTAATATCACCATCTCCATATCTCAAAACAATTATCAAGTATCAAACTTCTCATAGTATTCAACACACTCATAAGAGAATTTTATTATTCTTGGATACCTAGCATATTAGGATTTTAAGCAAATTACCATGATATTTAAGACTCTCAAAATAATATAAGTGAAGCATGAGAGTTCATCTATTTCTTCAAAATAAAACTACCACCATGCTCTAAAAAGATATAAGTGAAGCA
Organism: Triticum aestivum; assembly: GCF_018294505.1. NCBI lineage: Eukaryota > Viridiplantae > Streptophyta > Magnoliopsida > Poales > Poaceae > Triticum > Triticum aestivum. Next base: position 23,695,818 of record NC_057812.1, read on the forward strand.
CCAGAGCAAATGACAAACTACTCCGAAAGATATAAGTGAAGATCAATGAGTAGTCGAATGATTATGCAACTATGTGAAGACTCTCCCATTTAATAATTTCAGATCTTGGTACTTTATTCAAACAGCAAGCAAAACTAAAGAAAATAAAATGACGCTCCAAGCAAAACACATATCATGTGACGAATAAAAATATAGCTCCAAGTAAAGCATCCCCAAGCTTAGGCTCTTGGTTGTCCTTGAATATTACCTTGGGGTGCCTTGAGCATCCCCAAGCTTAGGCTCTTGCCACTCCTTATTCCATAGTCCATCAAATCCTTACCCAAAACTTGAAAACTTCACAACACAAAACTTAAAGTAGAAAACTCGTGAGCTCCGTTAGTATAAGAAAATAAATCACCACTTCAAGTTATTGTAATGAACTCATTCTTTATTTATATTGGTGTTAAACCTACTGTATTACAACTTCTCTATGGTTTATAAACTCTTTTACTAGCCATAGATTCATCAAAATAAGCAAACAACACACGAAAAAACGGAATCTGACAAAAGCAGAACAATGTGTAGTAATCTGGATCAAACGTATACTTCTGGAACTAATACAATTCTCAAATAAATTTCTGGACCTGAGGAATTTATCTATTTATCATCTTCAAAAAGAATTAACTAAATAGAACTCTCCAAATAAAAATGGCATCAATTCTCGTGAGCGCTAAAGTTTCTGTTTTTTACAGCAAGTTCAACAAGACTTCCCCCAAGTCTTCCCAAAGGTTCTACTTGGCACAAACACTAATTAAAAGCATAAAACCACATCTAAGCAGAGGCTAGATGAATTATTTATTACTAAACAGAAGCAAAAAGCAAGGGAAAAAAATAAAATTGTGTTGCCTCCCAACAAGCGCTATCGTTTAATGCCCCTAGCTAGGCATGATGATTTCAACGATGCTCACATAAAAGATAAGAATTGTAACATAAAGAGAGCATCAAGAAGAATATGACTAGCACATTTAAGTCTAACCCACTTCCTATGCATAGGGATTTTGTGAGGAAACAACTTGTGGGAACAATAATCAACTAGCATAGGAAGGCAAAACAAGCATAACTTTAAAACTTCAAGCACATAGAGAGGAAACTTGATATTATTGCAATCCCTACAAGCATATGTTCCTCCCTCATAATAATTTTCAGTAGCATCATGAATGAATTCAACAATATAACCAGCACATAAAGCATTCTTTTCATGATCTACAAGCATAGAAAATTTACTACTCTCCACACAAGCAAAATTCTTCTCATTCGGAATAGTGGGAGTATCATAAGAGACTTGAATACTATAAATTGTTTCCACATTAAAAGAGTAATGTTCAGAGAATGGGTACTCATAACCATGACAAGTTTTATAAATATAATCATCACTACTCTTTATAGCATAAGTTTTATCACAATAATCATCATAGGTAGAAGGCATGCTATCATCATAACTACTTTGCATATCAAAACTTGAGAGGCTAAAAATATCATCATTATTAAACATAGAATCCCCAAGCTTGGGACAAACATTAATTGCAGCAAATATATTCTCAAATATTTCATCCTCATCAAACATAGCTTCCCCAAGCTTGGGCCTTTTCATATCATAAGCATAATCGCTCTCATCATTAATAGTATGAATAGCACCAATAGTATAGCAATTATCATATTCTTTCAAGCAAGTGCCAAAAAGATTTTCAAGATCATAAGAAGCATCATTATCTTCCCAATCATAATCATCACAACAAGCAATAGGCATAACAAAATCATCATCAAGTGTATCATCTTCATTTTCGTGAGGTACAACAATAATAGGAGCAACTTTATTTGGGAGAGATACCTTTTTACCTCTCTTCCTCTTTCTTTTCTTCTTATTCACCACATCATGTGTGGGTTAAATCCTCTTTTTGGAGCTCCTTATTAATGAGATTTGTTGAATAGGAGGCTCCTCCTCGTTACCTGATTCATCATAAGAAATAATAGGAGGATATTGGGAAGTCTCTTCCCTTTCATTAGTATTCTCTTCATCTTCTATTTGTTTTCTTTTATTTATGTAGTTGGCAATATAAGGATTTTCAATACAATTCACCGCACAATACATATAAATATTCTCTAGATCAAAATGAAGAACTTTATCAAGATTAAACTTTGGAATACCCTCATTTATATGTTTCATTTCTTCATAACCCAAAAGAAGGCTAAGCTCTTTATGATGCTCAAGGGTAATCAAATTATCACAATGTTTGGATACGATTCGGTCATGAAACAATTTGCATTGGAGATTTAAATGACCATGTTCATTGCAAAGTTCACAAGGAGCGCGAAAAATATTGAATTTTTCAGCACAATCATCAAGACTTTCTTACAACAATTTAGTTTCTAAGTACTTATGCCTCTTGCAATATCTATCTTCCCTATTTGGCGTGTACTTACAAACCCAATGCACTCCACAAAAATTGACATGTTTATAGGAGACATTTTCATCAAAACTAGTGCAATCATCATTAGCATCATGGATATTCAAAGAATTTGTACTAACAACATTACAATCATGCTCATCATTCAAATATTTAGTGGCAAACATTTTATAGATTTCTTCTTCTAGCACTTGAGCACAATTATCCTTTCGATCATACTTACGAAAGATATTAAAAAGGTGAAGCGTATGAGACAAACTCAATTCCATTTTTTTGTAGTTTTCTTTCATAAACTAAACTAGTGATAAAACAAGAAACTAAAAGACTCGATTGCAAGATCTAAAGATATACCTTCAAGCACTCACCTCCCCGGCAACGGCGCCAGAAAAGAGCTTAGTTGACGGGGTGTTGGTGCTGCTTTCCTCGCCTCCCCGGCAACGGCGCCAGAAAAGAGCTTGATGTCTACTACACAACCTCCTTCTTGTAGACATTGTTGGGCCTGCAAGTGCACAGGTTTGTAGGACAGTAGCAAATTTCCCTCAAGTGGATGACCTAAGGTTTATCCATCCGTAGGAGGCATAGGATGAAGATGGTCTCTCTCAAGCAACCCTGCAACCAAATAAAAAAGAGTCTCTTGTGTCCCCAACACACCCAATACAATGGTAAATTGTATAGGTGCACTAGTTCGGCGAAGAGATGTTGAAACAAGTGGTATATGGATAGTAGATAAATATATTTGTAATCTGAAATAATAAAAACAGCAAGGTAGCAAGTGATAAAAGTGAGCGTAAACGGTATTGCAATGATAGGAAATAAGGCCTAGGGTTCATACTTTCGCTAGTGTAAGTTCCCTCAACAATACCAACATAATTGGATAACATAACTATCCCTCAACAAGCAACAAAGAGTCACTCCAAAGTCACTAATAGCGGAGAACGAATGAAGAGATTATGGTAGGGTACGAAACCACCTCAAAGTTATTCTTTCCAATCAATCCGTTGGGCTATTCCTATAGGTGTCACAAACAGCCCTAGAGCTCATACTAGAATAACACCTTAAGACACAAATCAACCAAAACCCTAATGTCACGTAGATACTCCAATGTCACCTCAAGTATCCGTGGGTATGATTATATGATATGCATCAACAATCTCAGATTCATCTATTCAACCAACACAAAGGACCTCAAAGAGTGCCCCAAAGTTCCTACCGGAGAATCACGGCGAAAACGTGTGCCAACCCCTATGCATAGATTCATGGGTGGAACCCGCAAGTTGATCACCAAAACATACATCAAGTGAATCACGTGGTATCCCATTGTAACTACAGATACGCACGGCAAGACATACATCAAGTGTTCTCAAATCTTTAAAGACTCAATCTGATAAGATAACTTCAAAGGGGAAACTCAATTCATTACAAGAGAGTAAAGGGGGAGGAGAAACATAAGATCCAACTATAATAGCAAAGCTCGCGATACATCAAGATCATGCCAAATCAAGAACACGAGAGAGAGAGAGAGAGAGAGAGAGAGAGAGAGAGAGAGAGAGATCAAACACATAGCTACTGGTACATACCCTCAGCCCCGAGGGAGAACTACTCCCTCCTCGTCATGGAGAGCACCGGGATGATGAAGATGGCCACCGGAGAAGGATTCCCCCTCCGGCAGGGTGCCGGAACGGGTCTAGATTGGTTTTTGGTGGCTACGGAGGCTTCTGGCGGCGGAACTCCCGATCTATTGTCTATTCTAGAAGTTTTAGGTTACGTAGGTATATATGGGTGCAGGAGGTACGTCGGTGGACCGAAGGGGGGCAATGAGGCAGGGGGGCGCGCCCCAGGGGGGTGGGCGCGGCCCCCACCCTCGTGGGCAGCTCCCGTATCTTCTGATGTGAGGTGCAAGTCCATCAGGTGTGTTTCCTTCCAAAAATAACTTCTCCAGTTGATTTAGTTTCGTTTCGACTCCGTCTGATATTCCTTTTCTTCAAAACACTGAAATAGGCATAAAACAGCAAATCTGGGCTGGGCCTCCGGTTAATAGGTTAGTCCCAAAAATAATATAAAAGTGGATAATAAAGCCCAATATTCCCTAAAACAGTAGATAATATAGCATGGAGCAATCAAAAATTATAGATACGTTGGAGACGTATCAGTACTTTTACTAGATGTAGACTAGATAGAGCACTCTCTAATGCACTATGGTCTGCTATGTTTCCTCTGGCTTGCGTGGAACACTTGGAAGCATCAACATCTGATCACACTCCGATCTTGTTGCAGTGGGGTGGATCGGACAGAATGACTGCCAGTCGAAGCTTCCGCTACGAATTGATGTGGGAGACACACGCTGAACTGGAAGATACGATAAGCAATGGATGGTCCGGTCCACCATGCACGATAGTAGAGGAGATGAGACAGAAGTTATCAGCCATGTCAAAGAACCTTGAGGTGTGGAGTCGTGATACCTTTGGTAGTGTCCGCAAAGAAATAAAGATGATGCAACAGGAATTGAAGAGGCTGCATGATGATCCGTTGAGGGTTGGGCCAAACCACTCAGAGCTCAAGATTGATGAGAAACTTGTTGAGATGTATCACTGCGAGGAGATCATGTGGAGGCAAAGGGAAAGAGTGCAATGGCTCGCTGCTGGAGATAAGAACATGAGATTCTTCCATTTGCGAGCTAGTCTAAGACGGAAGAAGAATATGATAAGAGCCCTACAGAATTCTTTGGGGGTTTTAGTGGAGGACCCGGCTGAATTGAAAGCTTTGGCAACTGAGTTTTACCAAGATCTTTATACATCAGAGGGTGTGAATGATATGGAGACTGTCCTACAGCATGTACCGAGGAAGGTAACGGCTGAGATGAATGCTAACCTTTGTGCACCATATACTAATGATGAGGTCAAAACAACGCTTTTCCAAATGTTTCCCACTAAGGCACCTGGGCCTGATGGCTTCCCAGCTCACTTTTACCAGCGTCATTGGGATATATGTGGAGAGGAAGTAACCAGAGTTGCGCTCAGGATCGTTAGGGGAGTAGAAAGCCCCGAGAGCATCAATGATACAGTTTTGGTTCTTATTCCAAAAGTTACTAACCCCTCTCTTTTTTCACAGTTCAGGCCCATCAGTTTATGTAATGTATTGTATAATATTGCCTCCAAGGTGGTGGCCAACAGGTTGAAGCTAATCCTGCCGGATATTATTTCAAGGGAGCAATCTGCCTTTGTTCCTGGAAGGTTAATCACGGATAACATCATTTGTGCATATGAGTGTCTACACTTCATGAAGAGGACCAAGTCTAAGAGCAACAGTTTTTGTGCTTTGAAATTGGATATGATGAAAGCGTATGACAGATTAGAATGGTCCTACTTGCAAGCCATAATGTGTAGATTGGGTTTTGAGCAGCAATGGATAGATATTGTAATGGGCATGGTGGCTTCAGTTTCGTTTTCAGTTCTGTTCAACGGAGAGAAGCTTGACAATTTTAGGCCTACTAGGGGAATCAGGCAGGGAGACCCAATCTCCCCCTACCTTTTCTTGATTGCAGTAGAGGGACTTTCGTGCCTCCTGAAATGCAGTTCTCAGTCATTAGTCTTGGTCAGTGTGAAGGTGGCTCCTACAGCGCCACCCATTAATCACCTTCTATTTGCAGATGATAGCCTGTTACTTTTCAAGTCTAGTGTGGAGGGAGTAAATGCAGTGCCAAACCTACTGGGATCTTATTGTAGTGCATCGGGCCAGAGCATAAATCATGAGAAATCCTCAATTTTCTTCAGTAAGGGATGTGGCCATCCTTTGAGGGATAGCATAAAAAACATCTTGCAGGTCCAAAACGAGTCATTGACGGACCGGTACTTGGGGATGCCTACAGATGTGGGTCATTCTAAAAACGAGACTTTCAAATATCTCGTGGACAGAGTTTGGGATAAGGTCAAGGGCTGGATTGAAAAACTCTTGTCAGTGGGTGGTAAAGAAGTTCTAATTAATTCAGTTGCCCAAGCTATTCTAGTTTACTCCATGTCATGCTTCAGGTTACCTCGAGGACTTTGTGACAAAATCACCTCTATCATACGCCAGTTTTGGTGGGGGAGTAAAAGAGGTAAAAGAAAACCTAGCTGGGTTGCATGGGATGTTATGATACGACCAAAGCATGTGGGAGGTCTGGGTTTCGTGATTGAGATTTTCAATCTGGCACTACTGGCTAGGCAGGCATGGAGAGTGCTCAACGACCCTGAATCGTTAAGCGCTCAAATTCTAAAAGCGACTTACTTTCCAGGTTCGGATATACTAAATGCTGATTTGGGTTCACATCCTTCTCAAATTTGGCGACCTATTCTGGACGGTCGTGACATCCTGGCGCAAGAGATCATTAGAAGGATTGGTGACGGGGAGACAACGATGATCTGGGAGCAGAACTGGATCCCATGGGACGGGGTTAAGCGTCCTATCACCTCTTTGGTCCAAGATCCACCATCCCGAGTATCAGAACTCATTGACAGTACCTCTGCTAGCTGGCGAGAAGATGTTGTGCGGCATGCCTTTACACCATTTGATGCTGAAGCAATATTCAGTATACCTCTTTGTAACAGAAGAATACAGGATTTCTGGGCTTGGAACGAGGAGAGACGAGGTATGTTCATGGTACGCTCCACATACCGTATGATCGTGAGGATCAAGATGGAGAGAGAAGCGTGGCTGGAAGAGAGGGAGAGTACATCTCATACGCCGGTAAGACAGGAGGGCTGGAATGATATTTGGTTGCTGCAAGTACCAACTAAGTTGAAGATATTCTTGTCGCGATTAGCACAACACTCAATGCCATCACAAGAACTTCTTCACCATAGGAATATGACCACAACTCCTGCTTGTATTTTATGTGGAGCTCATGACAGTTGGCATCATGCCCTGTTGAGCTGCCCTATGTCCCGGTGTACTTGGGCCCTGTCTTCTGATCCAGTGCTCGAGCAGGTCAGTACTAATCAGGAGGAGAATGCACGAAGATGGATCTTTACTATGAGCGAAACACTGGACAAGGACGAGTTCTTGCGGCTAACAGTATCACTATGGGCAATATGGAGTGACCGGCGGAAAGCTCTCCACGAAGGCATCTTCCAAAGTACGCATGCAATCAACGGGTTCATTAACTCGTACTTGGTAGAGCTTCGGTCACTGGTCACACCCCCTGGGTCAGGCACAGCAAGGGCTCCTCCAACGGGCAAGGTTTGGTTGTCACCATCGGATAATCATGCTAAGGTTAACGTTGACGCTGCCGTTAGCCGTAGCGGCAGACACGGGGCGGTTGCGGCGATTAGCCGGAGCAGTGATCGAAACTTTTAGGGGGCGTCAACGGTTGTGTTCCCTACTGTCATCGATCCAGCTACTTTGGAGGCCATGACGGTGAGGGAAGGGATTGCCCTCTCTTTGGACCTGAACAACCAGAGCATTCATATAGCCTCAGACTGCAAGAACGTGGTGCATGAGATCAAGGAGGGAAGCAAATCAAGTTATGGTGCTATCATCCACGAGATCAAGTTAGGGCTAAGTGCCTTTATTTCATGTAATATAGTTCACGAAAGTAGGAGCTTGAATTTCGAGGTTCACAATCTTGTGAAGCATGCTTTACGCTTGGGACCGGGCCGCCATGTATGGTTAGGTCATCCGGGAAACCTTCCCTCTGTCCCTATAAATGTGGTGACGATTGAATAAAGCTTCGTATGATTGTCTCAAAAAAAACATGTGGTTATAGGGGAAAGTGGAATGCATATTTTTTGAGCACATGCATCCGGGCCTTGTTATCCTGCCTCTCCAATGTCGCTTTAATATCTGTGTGATACAACTAACTTCCTACATGAAATTTTCTCTTTTTTTTCTCTCATATAGTACATGTCTTAAACTTCAAACTTTGCAGCCCAACAAAATTTTCTACCCAAAATCTTCAAAGTGCACGCGCACATTTAGAGGAAACGAGCGGCCGGGCTTCACAGCCATGCATGTCTTATTTATTTTGTCTACTAGTGCATGTTGCTATTAGCATTAAAGGTGTTCACATTGGTTAGTTCGGTTTGAAAGAAACAGCTTCACGTGCATTTATTTCGGTTTCTCGAATATATAAAAAGTCATATCTTTCAAACTGCGTGTCGGAATTCAGATCCGTTTTCACCATTGGATTCTTCGGGGCGATATCATTGAAACTAGATCCCGCATGGGTATGTTTCAACGAAATTTTTTTGATGCCAATTTTGATGCTATATGGTGCAACTTCGATACTGCGTTGTGCAACTTTAGTACTACATGGTGCAATTTTTCCAAAACCAGTTTTTGGAGCTGCATGATCTAACTTCACATGAGGTTGCAATCTAGCAACCATGAAAATATGATGTGCAACTAGTCCACTATCCCGACCAACTATGTAATAGTCGATGTGCAACCCTTGTCCCTACTCATAGATGTGTAGTTTTTTTACCGTTGACATACCCTGCCCCACCTTCCCTACCAGTGATGTGTGCTATTTAGTCTGTTGTTCGAGCCAACTTCCTATTACTCGATGTACAAATCCTTCCCCTGGATATGTAGTTTTAGTTGGCAGGGGCAATAAATGAAGTTGCACAAAGTCTGCTAGGCAGTTGGCCGGAGCAACATATAAGTTGCACATCTCACAGGTAGGGATACTTGGATGGTGAAAATTTCACATTCATGAGGGTAGTGAAAAGTTACATATTCATGAGGGTAGTAAAAGTTGCATATAAATGGGGCGCTAAAGTTGCACATCCTACTAGAGGGGTGGTTCCGAGTGCTAGTAGGCAAATTACACATCCATGGGGTGTGAGGGGTAGTTGCACATCACTGGTAGACAGTTGGCAGTGACAGTATCCGGAATTGCACATTCACTGCTAGACAGTTGGCCGATGCAGCAAATAGTGAAAGCACAACCACGGGCAGAGGGAAAGTTGCACATAAACTACTAGGCACTTGAGCTTGGCAAATCACGAATTTGAACATCTCACTGGGAGGAGGTAGTTTGGGGTGATGTGCCATCAGTGAAAACTACACTTCCAAGGGGTAGGCGGAAAGTTGCACATCCACTGTCAGGTAGTTGCACACCGGCTGCTATGCGGTTGCACAAAACGGAGGCTAAATTGCACAGAAAAATTTCATCAAAACATACCCATGCGAGATCTAATTTCGAAGATCTCGTCGCGAAGAATCCAACGATGAAGATGAGTCTGAATTACGACACGCAGTTTGAAAGATATGGCTTTTAAAAATTTGAAAAGCCGAAATTAAGTGCATTAACACCTGTTCACGTTCACGTGGGTGGTTCGTATTTTACTTTTTCTATTCACATGTTTTCACTTTTCCTAATATGAATTTAGAGGAAAAACTGTTTCTATTTATAGATAATTAGAGAGATAAAATATTTCCTTTTGTAGATTATAGACCAGAAATTTCCCTTTTTGGCCAGCTGCTCCAGAGCGCTAGGGAGCAGCCGGCCGCTCCCAAGATGTGTCCAACTTTCTAACTAGAATGTGGTATAAAACTTTCAGAATTTTTGTCAGACATGAGTACTAAATGTAAGATTTTTTTTAATCAAACATTACTTACTTTTTATATTTATGTTGGACCAAAAAATCTAAAAGTTTTATCTTAGATTTTAGTTAGAATGTTTTGCTGTTCTGCAAAGGTTTGAACTTCAAAACATGTTCCACACGAGAGAAATAAAAAATATATACTTGCATGAATCTTGATGCTGAGAATGGATAAATAGATAAGAGGGGTGCGGGTACACAGGTGCTCTAAAACATGTTTTCTGGGGAAAGTGGGGCCAGGGGTACTGCAGCGACTCGTCCAAGGAGAAGATGGAGACGTACACAGCTGTGTGCTGGGAGAAGCACAATGCCGAGGCTGGTCCTATGGCACAGCCACCCGACCTGGAGTTGGTGATGAGGGAAGAAGACTAGCCGCCGCCTCATTTGCAATGGTGCGATTGCAACAGGTGTACTCCTTCTGTTCCTAAATATGTTTTTTTAGAGATTTCATTATGAACCACATATGGATGTATATAGATGCATTTTAAGTGTAGATTCATTCATTTTGCTCCGTATGTAGTCCACCTAGTGAAATCTCTACAAAGACTTATATTTAGGAACGGGGGGAGTATACTAGAAGCACCCCCTGTACAAACGAATTCATTACAATGCCAGACAATGCACCAGCGGCAACAAGAGAAAAACGAAAATGCATACCTTGGCGAAGTCTACTGTACTTATCTCGGCCTTGTAGGACCACGGTAGTGTGCAGGTTGGCTGGCGTGAGTTCCATCTTCTCCTGGTGGAACACACCATAACCATAGGTGATGAGGGGCATGCCGGAGCCAGATGGGTCGGACGCAAGGCCGCTCACGAACCGGCGACTTCGTCGGGGGACGAGGCACCAAGCAGGGCCAGGAGAGGGAAGGGGCATCAGTGGAGAAGACGACGTGATTTGGAGAAGCGGGAGGGGAGCGAAGCTAGCCGGTGGGGTGGTCGTGCTGCTCAACAGCGAGGAGAGCGGGATGCAGCGGCGTGCGAGGCGGAGGGTACGGGATCTGGGTGTGGTGGAGCGAGATCGTGCCGGGAGAGATTAGCAAGAGGTTTACGTGCGGGGGCTGCGGGCAGTTTGTTTCTGTCGATGTTCTTCTTTTTTCACATAAGGAACACAAATTGTGAGGCGTCAGATTTTGGTCGAATCGACGGCGTCGGACTGGCCTGGCGCTGGACTTGTATCAGAGCATAGATAGAAAGGGTTTCCCTTTAAGTTACAGGTAAATTAAGTCCGATAATTATACATGCCCACTACTCATAGCAACGGGCGTCTTTAGCCTAGATGTAATGTCAGATCTTCATGGTTGTGGCAGCGCCTTAATTAATTACTTCATCCTTCTAAAATAAGTGACTCAAAGTTGAGTCACTTATTTTGGGGCGGATGAAGTATTTTTTTAGCGGAAATCCAACTCGGTAACACGGGAACTTTATTGGTTATAAAAGTTCATAGGAATACAATGTAGATCTGGCAGATTAAGAAACCATACATGGCGCCCTAAAGAAAGGCCTAGAGTATGCTTAGCGAGGCTATGAGCCTCAAGATTAGTTTCTCTTCCTTAGAAGATGAAGAAACGGCAAGAGAACTGCTGAGATGTAAGATTTATCTTATAATAATGATAGAGTGTAGCCCACCCGTATTTTCATGGATATCTTTGATCGCATCTTGACAGTATGAAGCTATATGTATGTCTGCAAGTGATAAGTCAAGGGCAAGTGAGAGCGCTTCTAGACAAGCCAAAGCCTCGAATGATGATGGGTCAGTCACACCTTGACATGTTATCACCCAAGAGCCTAGATATTTTCAGTGGAATCCCTGCAAATTGCGTTGTAAGTCCCTTCCATTGCGCCGCGTGACACTGCACCATCAACACAAATTTTCCAGCTCCTGCAAGCGGCAGGATCCATCTGCTCGAAGGTGTTTGAACAGTTGCATATTTCTTCAAAGGTTTGCAAATTTGAAGCTATCTTAGAAAATCCTTGACAAGCTGATTAGTAACTAACGGCCCCTGAAATACATGCTCATTGATAGCTGTTCTCCGAGCATGCCAAATCGCCCATAGTGTTACAAGTATCTTGATGAAATCCTCATGTGGTATAGACTCCAGTAGTGAAAAAATGAAGCGTTTTGCTTTACATCGCATCATAACTTCCACTAGATCATCATCCTTTAATGGCCAAACGCAACGTGCCATGTTACACTCCATCAAAGAACGCCGCCAGGAATCTTCAGAGTCACAAAGTCCACACTCAGATTGTACTACCATCTTCTGGTGTTTGAGCAAGTCTGAAGTTGACAAGGACTGTTGCGCTAGTCGCCACAGAAAAAAAAATTGATGGAACATCAATCTTCCACATCTTCGTCCATGCTTTTATTTCTCCCTCTGAATATGAGTTGTCTGCTTGACCTGCCAACTATGCTTCTCAACAGAGTTTAGTTGATACCAGCATGCAGTATGCCGAGCGTACCGAAAAACACTGTTTTGCTCATGTACCCATGACTAGAAATCACCGAGTTGTCTTGTGGAAAGCGAGATGGACAAAATTGCTTGACCATCTGTAGGCAGGAAAACTTGAGAGATCCTCGCCCGATTCCACTCCACGGCAGAATAAGCTCATTGACCAACATAAGTGGATCAAGTACCACCGATGTTATCAGCCGCATGTTGTGCACCCTCGGAAGCCATTGGTCGCACTAAATATCCGTGTTCATACCATCACCAACGCGGCGGATCAAACCCTGCACCATTACATCCCATCCTTCAAGGATGAACCTCCAAGTCTGGGACGGTGCACCCCCGAGTTCAGTAGCGCCTTAATTATTGCTACTGGCCGTTGGGTTGTCTTTATCCCGGTGGATCTTGCTTCTTTCATTCCGAGTGAATCTCCATCTGGGTGATTGGCCAGACTGAATAATCCTCCACTAAGCTGGCTGGTATTTCGGTAGCTAGAAATTGTGGGCTTGGGCCCCCATCGGCTTCTACTAGGTTTTAGTCACGGTTGGCCTACCCGGTGGGAGATGACCTCATCAAACTATAATGAGTTCCTTGTAAGAAAACATGGCAAATAGTTGCCGAAAATCGTTGTCGAGTTTGTCTAGTGAAGTACTCAACCATGAATGCTCGTGCCAAATGGTTCCTAGTTGCCCAGTTCCATGGCGCGGGATCTCAACAGAATGCTTATTCACCGAGTCCTTTCATTTTACCGACAGCAATCAGAGGACTGTATTAAGTATGCTCTTTTCCCGAGTTGTGTACTCGGCAAACGGCTGTTTTGCCTTGTGCCCATGAGTGGGAGCTTGGCAAATAGCTTGCCAGTGAGCAAAGACAAATCTTCTAGCAGTCATGTCTTGTGATTTTCCCTAGATCTTATTCTTGCATTGCGATAGACAGGTGAATGTTGAAGCCCACGAGCTAGCTAGTATGTCTCATAGATCTCCATGCAACGACTGGTTTGATGATCGTCCTAGTGATATCACCCCTCATCTCATAACCGATGTAACCTTCTTATCTAGTGGACAAACAGGGATGATGGTGACATTTTGTGTAAGACAATGATTTGGGGGAACCAGCTCAACCCTCTAGGAATGGCTTATCTCATATATATAATGGGTGTGTTACAATAGGTACAATATACGTACACAAATACATAAGTTATACATAGTCTAACATCCTCCCTCAATCTTAGCCACTTTCTAAAGAACTGAGAAGGTTAAGATTGCGCCTACAAGCCTCGAACTGTGGTAAAGGCAAAGGCTTAGTGAAGATGTCTGCAAGTTGATCTTTGGAAGAGATGAACTTGATCCGAAGTTGCTTCTGTGACACACGTTCCCGTACAAAGTGATAGTCCACTTCAATGTGTTTCGTTCGGGCATGAAATACCGGATTTACAGAAAGGTATGTAGCACCGATGTTATCACACCAAAGGATAGGAGGTTGTGGTTGAGACATACCCAACTCCTGAAGCAAAGATTGCACCCAAATAATCTCTGCAGTAGCATTAGGCACAGCCTTATACCCAGCTTCAGTACTACTACGTGATACCGTAGCCTATTTCCGAGCACTCCAGGCGATCAAGTTAGAGCCAAAGAACACAGCATAGCCCCTTGTGGATCGCCCGTCATCCGGGCTGCCGGCCCAGTCCGCATCAGAGTAGGCCGAAAGAACCCGAGAGGGAGTCGGCCGAATATGCATCCCAAAAGACACTGTGAGTTGGACATAACGCAGGATGCGCTTAACAGCAGCCCAATGAGTGTCGCGGGGAGCCTGAAGATATTGACAAACCTAGTTGACAGCATAAGAAATATTTGGCCTCGTGATCATCAAGTACTGAAGCCCACCAACAATACTCCTGTACTCTGTGGCATCCGTAGAAGACAGAAGCTCACCATCAACAGTAGTGAGCTTTTCGGTAGATGACATGGGTGTGGTAGTCGGTTTGCACTTAAGCATCCCAGCTCGCTGCAATAAATCAAAGGAGTACTTCTTTTGTGTCATAACAAGACCATCAGCACGAGAAGTGACTGAAGGAAATATGCCCTAGAGGCAATAATAAAGTTATTATTTATTTCCTTGTTTCATGATAAATGTTTATTATTCATGCTAGAATTGTATTAACCGGAAACATAATACATGTGTGAATACATAGACAAACAGAGTGTCACTAGTATGCCTCTACTTGACTAGCTCGTTAATCAAAGATGGTTATGTTTCCTGACCATGGACAAAGAGTTGTTATTTGATTAACGGGATCACATCATTAGTTGAATGATTTGATTGACATGACCCATTCCATTAGCTTAGCACCCGATCGTTTAGTATGTTGCTATTGCTTTCTTCATGACTTATACATGTTCCTATGACTATGAGATTATGTAACTCCCGTGTGCCGGAGGAACACTTTGTGTGCTACCAAACGTCACAACGTAACTGGGTGATTATAAAGGTGCTCTACAGGTGTCTCCAAAGGTACATGTTGGCCTGACGTATTTCGAGATTAGGATTTGTCACTCCGATCGTCGGAGAGGTATCTCTGGGCCCTCTCGGTGATGCACATCACTTAAGACTTGCAAGCAATGCAACTAATGAGTTAGTTGCAAGATGATGTATTACGGAACGAGTAAAGAGACTTGCCGGTAACGAGATTGAACTAGGTATTGGATACCGACGATCGAATCTCGGGCAAGTAACATACCGATGACAAAGGGAACAACGTATGTTGTTATGCGGTCTGACCGATAAAGATCTTCGTAGAATATGTAGGAGCCAATATGGGCATCCAGGTCCCGCTATTGGTTATTGACCGGAGACATGTCTCGGTCATGTCTACATTGTTCTCGAACCCGTAGGGTCCGCACGCTTAAGGTTTCAATGACAGTTATATTATGAGTTTATACGTTTTGATGTACCGAAGGTTGTTCGGAGTCCCGGATGTGATCACGGACATGACGAGGAGTCTCGAAATGGTCGAGACATAAAGATTGATATATTGGAAGCCTATGTTTGGATATCGGAAGTGTTCCGGGTGAAATCGGGATTTTACCGGAGTACCGGGAGGTTATCGGAACACCCCGGGAGCTATATGGGCCTTAGTGGGCCTTAGTGGAAAAGAGAAGAGGCAGCCTGAGATGGGCCGCGCGCCCCTCCCCTCCCTTCAGCCTTTATATACGGAGGCAGGGGCACCCCAGAGGAACACAAGTTGATCCACGTGATCATATTCTTAGCCGTGTGCGGCGCCCCCTGCCACCGTAGTCCTCGATAATATTGTAGCGGTGCTTAGGCGAAGCCCTGCGACAGTAGTACATCAAGATCATCACCACGCCGTCGTGCTGACGGAACTCTTCCCCGACACTTTGCTGGAGCGGGGTCCGGGGATCGTCATCGAGCTGAACGTGTGCTAGAACTCGGAGGTGCCGTAGTTTCGGTGCTTAATCGGTCGGGCCGTGGAGACATACGACTACGTCATCCAAACGCTTCCGTTGTCAATCTACAAGGGTACGTAGATCACACTCTCCCCTCTCGTTGCTATGCATCACCATGATCTTGCGTGTGCGTAGGAAATTTTTTGAAATTACTACGTTCCCCAACAGTGGCATCCGAGCCTAGGTTTTATGTGTTGATCTTATATGCACGAGTAGAACACAAGTGAGTTGTGGGCGATATAAGTCATACTGCTTACCAGCATGTCATACTTTGGTTCGGCGGTATTGTTGGACGAAGCGGCCCGGACCGACATTACGCGTACGCTTACGCGAGACTAGTTCTCCCGACGTGCTTTGCACATAGGTGGCTTGCGGGTGACAGTTTCTCCAACTTTAGTTGAACCGAGTGTGGCTACGCCCGGTCCTTGCGAAGGTTAAAACAGCACCAACTTGACAAACTATCGTTGTGGTTTTGATGCGTAGGTAAGATTGGTTCTTGCTTAAGCCCGTAGCAGCCACGTAAAACTTGCAACAACAAAGTAGAGGACGTCTAACTTGTTTTGCAGGGCATGTTGTGATGTGATATGGTCAAGACATGATGCTGAATTTTATTGTATGAGATGATCATGTTTTGTAACCGAGTTATCGGCAACTGGCAGGAGCCATATGGTTGTCGCTTTATTGTATGCAATGCAATCGTGCTGTAATGCTTTACTTTATCACTAAGCGGTAGCGATAGTCGTGGAAGCATAAAGATTGGCGAGACGACAACGATGCTACGATGGAGATCAAGGTGTCGCGCCGGTGACGATGGTGATCATGGCGGTGCTTCGGAGATGGAGATCACAGGCACAAGATGATGATGGCCATATCATATCACTTATATTGATTGCATGTGATGTTTATCTTTTATGCATCTTATCTTGCTTTGATTGACGGTAGCATTATAAGATGATCTCTCACTAAATTATTAAGAAGTGTTCTCCCTGAGTATGCATCGTTGCGAAAGTTCTTCGTGCTAAGACACCACGTGATGATCGGGTGTGATAGGCTCTACGTTCAAATACAACGGGTGCAAAACAGTTGCACACGCGGAATACTTAGGTTATACTTGACGAGCCAAGCATATGCAGATATGGCCTCGGAACACAGAGACCGAAAGGTCGAGCGTGAATCATATAGTAGATATGATCAACATAGTGATGTTCACCAATGAAACTACTCCATGTCACGTGATGATCGGACATGGTTTAGTTGATTTGGATCACGTGATCACTTAGAGGATTAGAGGGATGTCTATCTAAGTGGGAGTTCTTAAGTAATATGATTAATTAAATTTAAATTTATCATGAACTTAGTCCTGGTAGTATTTTGCAAATTATGTTGTAGATCAATAGCTCGCGTTGTTGCTTCCCTGTGTTTATTTTGATATGTTCCTAGAGAAAATTGTGTTGAAAGATGTTAGTAGCAATGATACGGATTGGATCCATGATCTGAGGTTTATCCTCATTGCTGCACAGAAGAATTATGTCCTTGATGCACCGCTAGATGACAGACCTATTGCAGGAGCAGATGCAGACGTTATGAACGTTTGGCTAGCTCAATATGATGACTACTTGATAGTTTAAGTGCACCATGCTTAAACGGCTTAGAATCGGGACTTCAAAGACGTTTTGAACGTCATGGACCATGTGAGATGTTCCAGGAGTTGAAGTTAATATTTCAAGCAAATACCCGAGTTGAGAGATATGAAGTCTCCAACAAGTTCTATAGCTAAAAGATGGAGGAGAATCGCTCAACAAGTGAGCATGTGCTCAGATTGTCTGAGTACTACAATCATTTGAATCAAGTGGGAGTTAATCTTCCAGATAAAGTAGTGATTGACAGAATTCTCTAGTCACCATCACCAAGTTAGTAGAACTTCGTGATGAACTATAATATGCAAGGGATAATGGAAACTCTCTTCGTGATGCTAAAATCGACGAAGGTAGAAATCAAGAAGAACATCAAGTGTTGATGGTAGACAAGACCACTAGTTTCAAGAAAAGGGCAAAGGGAAGAAGGGGAACTTCAAGAAGAACGGCAAGCAAGTTGCAGCTCAAGTGAAGAAACCCAAGTCTGGTCCTAAGCCTGAGACTAAGTACTTCTACTGCAAAGGGATTGGTCACTGGAAGCGGAACTACCCCAAGTATTTGGTGGATAAGAAGGATGGCAAAGTGAACAAAAGTATATTTGATATACATGGTATTGATGTGTACTTTACTAGTGTTTATAGCAACCCCTCAGTACTTGATACTAGTTCAGTTGCTAAGAGTAGTAACTCGAAACAGGAGTTGCAGAATAAACAGAGACTAGTCAAGGGTGAAGTGACGATGTGTGTTGGAAGTAGTACCAAGATTGATATGATCATCATCGCACACTCCTTATACTTTCGGGATTAGTGTTGAAACTAAATAAGTGTTATTTGGTGTTTGCGTTGAGCATGAATATGATTTGATCATGTTTATTGCAATACGGTTATTCATTAAAGTCTGAGAATAATTGTTGTTCTGTTTACATGAATAAAACCTTCGATGGTCATACACCCAATGAAAATAGTTTGTTGGATCTCAATCGTAGTGTTACACATATTCATAATATTGAAACCAAAAGATGTAAAGTTAATAATGATAGTGAAACTTATTTGTGGCACTACCGTTTAGGTCATATCGGTGTAAAGCACATGAAGAAACTCCATACTGATGGACTTTTGGAACCACTTGATTATGAATCACTTGGTACTTGCGAACCGTGCCTCATGGGCAAGATGACTAAGACTCCGTTCTCCGGAACAATGGAGCGAGCAACAAACTTGATTGGAAATAATACATACTGATGTATGCAGTCCAATGAGTGTTGAAGCTCGCGGCGGGTATCGTTTTTCTGACCTTCACAGATGATTTGAGCAGATATGGGTATATCTACTTGATGAAACATAAGTCTGAAACATTTGAAAAGTTTAAAGAAATTGAGAGAGAAGTGGAAAATCATCGTGACAAGAAAATAAGGTTTCTACGATCTGATCGCGGAGACAAATATTTGAGTTACGAGTTTGGTCTTCAATTAAAACAATGTGGAATAGTTTCACAAACTCATGCCACCTGGAACACCATAGCATAATGGTGTGTCCGAACGTCATAACCGTACTTTATTGGATATAGTACAATCTATGTTGTTTCTTACCGATTTACCAATATCGTTTTGGGGTTATGCATTAGAGACAGCTGCATTCACGTTAAAAAGGGCACCATCTAAATCCGTTGAGACGACACCGTATGAATTATGGTTTAGCAAGAAACCAAAGTTGCCGTTTCTTAAAGTTTGAGGTTGCAATGCTTATGTGAAAAAGTTTCAACCTGATAAGCTCAAACCCAAATCGGAGAAGTGCGTCTTCATAGGATACCCAAAAGAAAATGTTGGATACACCTTCTATCACAGATCCGAAGGCAAGACTTTTGTTGCTAAATTCAAAAACTTTCTGGAGAAGGAGTTTCTCTCGAAAGATGTGAGTGGGAGGAAAGTAGAACTTGATGAGGTAACTGTACCTGCTCCCTTATTGGAAAGTAGTACATCACAGAAAACTGTTTCTGCGACACCTACACCAATCAGTGAGGAAGCTAATGATAATGATCATGAAACTTCAGGACAAAATACTACTGAACCTCGTAGATCAACCCGAGTGAGATCCGTGCCAGAGTGGTACGGTAATCCTGTTCTGGAAATCATGCTGCTAGATCATGATGAACCTACGAACTATGAGGAAGCGATGATGAGCCCAGATTCCGAAAAATGGCTTGAAGCCATGAAATCTGAGATGGGATCCATGTATGAGAACAAAGTATGGACTTTGGTTGACTTGCCCGATGATCGGCAAGCAATTGAGAATAAATGGATCTTCAAGAAGAAGACTGACGCTGACGGTAATATTACTGTCTACAAAGCTCGACTTGTCACAAAAGGTTTTCGACAAGTTCAAGGGGTTGACTACGATGAGACCTTCTCACCCGTAGCGATGCTTAAGTCTGTCCGAATCATGTTAGCAATTGCCGCATTTTATGATTATGAAATTTGGCAGATGGATGTCAAAACTGCATTCCTGAATGGATTTCTGGAAGAAGAGTTGTATATGATGCAACCGGAAGGTTTTGTCGATCCAAAGGGAGCTAACAAAGTGTGCAAGCTCCAGCGATCCATTTATGGACTGGTGCAAGCCTCTCAGAGTTGGAATAAACGCTTTGATAGTGTGATCAAAGCATTTGGTTTTATACAGACTTTCGGAGAAGCCTGTATTTACAAGAAAGTGAGTGGGAGCTCTGTAGCATTTCTGATATTATATGTGGATGACATATTACTGATTGGAAATGATATAGAATTTCTGGATAGCATAAAGGGATACTTGAATAAGAGTTTTTCAATGAAAGACCTCGGTGAAGCTGCTAACATATTGAGTATCAAGATCTATAGAGATAGATCAAGACGCTTGATAAGTTTTTTCAATGAGTACATACCTTGACAAGATTTTGAAGTAGTTCAAAATGGAACAGTCAAAGAAAAAGTTTCTTGCCTGTGTTACAAGGTGTGAAGTTGAGTAAGACTCAAAGCCCGACCACGGCAGAAGATAGAAAGAGAATGAAAGTCATTCCCTATGCCTCAGTCATAGGTTCTATAAAGTATGCCATGCTGTGTACCAGATCTATTGTATACCATACACTATGTTAAGAGAGGGAGTACAATAGTGATCTAGGAGTAGATCAATGGACAGCGGTCAAAATTATCCTTACTGGAATAAGGATATGTTTCTTGATTACGGAGGTGACAAAAGGTTCGTCGTAAAGGGTTATGTCGATGCAAGTTTTGACACTGATCCAGATGACTCTAAGTCTCAATCTGGATACATATTGAAAGTGGGAGCAATTAGCTAGAGTAGCTCCATGCAGAGCATTGTTGACATAGAAATTTGCAAAATACATGCGGATCTGAATGTGGCAGACCCGTTGACTAAACTTCTCTCACAAGCAAAACATGATCACTTTTTGGGTCTTAATCACATAGCAATGTGAACTATATTATTGAATCTAGTAAACCCTTTGGGTGTTAGTCACATGGAGATGTGAACCAATCACATAAAGATGTGAACTATTGCTGTTAAATCACATGACGATGTGAACTAGATTATTGACTCTAGTGCAAGTGGGGACTGAAGGAAATATGCCCTAGAGGCAATAATAAAGTTATTATTTATTTCCTTATTTCATGATAAATGTTTATTATTCATGCTATAATTGTATTAACTGGAAACATAATACATGTGTGAATACATAGACAAACAGAGTGTCACTAGTATGCCTCTACTTGACTAGCTCGTTAATCAAAGATGGTTATGTTTCCTGACCATGGACAAAGAGTTGTTATTTGATTAACGGGATCACATCATTAGTTGAATGATCTGATTGACATGACCCATTCCATTAGCTTAGCACCCGATCGTTTAGTATGTTGCTATTGCTTTCTTCATGACTTATACATGTTCCTATGACTATGAGATTATGTAACTCCCGTGTGCCGGAGGAACACTTTGTTTGCTACCAAACGTCACACCGTAACTGGGTGATTATAAAGGTGCTCTATAGGTGTCTCCAAAGGTACATGTTGGGTTGACGTATTTCGAGATTAGGATTTGTCACTCTGATCGTCGAAGAGGTATCTCTGGGCCCTCTCGGTGATGCACATCACTTAAGCCTTGCAAGCAATGCAACTAATGAGTCAGTTGCAAGATGATGTATTACGGAACGAGTAAAGAGACTTGCCGGTAACGAGATTGAACTAGGTATTGGATACCGACGATCGAATCTCGGGCAAGTAACATACCGATGACAAAGGGAACAATGTATGTTGTTATGCGGTCTGACCGATAAAGATCTTCGTAGAATATGTAGGAGCCAATATGGGCATCCAGGTCCCGCTATTGGTTATTGACCAGAGACATGTCTCGGTCATGTCTACATTGTTCTCGAACCCGTAGGGTCCGCACGCTTAAGGTTTCGATGATAGTTATATTATGAGTTTATACATTTTGATGTACCGAAGGTTGTTCGGAGTCCCGGATGTGATCACGGACATGACGAGGAGTCTCAAAATGGTCGAGACATAAAGATTGATATATTGGAAGCCTATGTTTGGATATCGGAAGTGTTCCGGGTGAAATCGGGATTTTACCGGAGTACCGGGAGGTTACCGGAACCCCCCGGGAGCTATATGGGCCTTAGTGGGCCTTAGTGGAAAAGAGAAGAGGCAGCCTGAGATGGGCGGCGCGCCCCTCCCCTCCCTTGGTCCGAATAGGACAAGGAGAGGGGGCCGGCCCCCCTTTCTCTTTTCCCCCCTCCGCGAATCCTATTCCAACTAGGATTGGGGGGGGATCCTACTCCCGGAGGGAGAAGGACTCCTCCTGGCGCACCACCTCTAGGCCGGCCAAACC